>NC_086332.1:47189712-47497404 GCF_032445375.1 Bacillus rossius redtenbacheri | reverse complement strand
TATTAGAAATGATTAAAAAAAATTTTATTAATCTATGGTATTTCCTTAAATTTATTTAAGGAATTGTTGAATGCTCAGGAAATTAAAAAAAAAAGGTAATATTCCCATACAGTGTTTAGCATAAAATCTTTCGGTAGGTATATGTTTAGGCGAATTGAGGAACTTTTCAAGGAAGAATTCATGGTAAATGTACAAAATTTGTACATCAAAAACGTCCATTTAATAAATGTTCATATCTATGGACTGGAAAAATTCAAGGTTTCAATGACCGCTAGGATAGACTCAACGATACTCTAGGTACTCAGGAATAGTACACATGTTTATTGGCTACTGACTCGTGACACGTGTTAACTTTATGCCTGTGATTTCGTTGAGGGTTATCCGCATTGGCTCAGAGTCCTTGAGGTAAACTTTGGTCCAATAACTGAAGCAGCAAAAAGTTAACTGCATTTTGATTCTAGCCTACCGCGATTTTTTTTTCCGGTCTCTATTTATTAAAGTTACCAAAAAATATTTACATTGTACCAGGCCATTCCCTCAGTCCCAGGCAGCCAATAATCGACTGAGCTCGCTTACATATACGGATCTGCCACGATATTACACTCCTGTGGGATTGTTTTGTTCCGTGACCCTGAGTCAGCTTCGTCGGCGCGACGCTTGGCAGCTCTTCGACTCGGACGAGTCCCGTCTCGCCAAGGGCGGCCCTGCTGGGTGCAGCGCTCCCGATCCCAGCCGAGCTCCAACTCTGGGTGAACGGCGGGAGGGGGAGAGCTACGTCCCTAGCGACGGCTGGTGAAGCGTCGTGATAGTACACCGTCGCAGCGCGTGCCAGACACCAGTTACCACCTCAAAAGTACAATGATACTGGACGTACGACGACCCATCACAAGGGCCATGCGTTTTTCCGCGAAAAAAATTTGCAGGCCAGCCGTGTGTTTAAACTTGGTAGCATTTTCTGTGCCTCGTGGTTGGCTGGGCTCATTTCAGGTGCATGTCTACTGCCAGCAAGCCGACCACAGCCATCCATTGTGGAAGCAAACGCGCGTACTGAATGGCCCTGGTGAATAGGGCAATGGCTTCTCTTGCAGACGGCCCACCATTTACAAAGAAAAATTCGCCAGCGCAGGCGTGCCTTGTTGCAGTCTAATGAGCGGTCATATTATTCGGCGATAAATACATGCCCCTACCAATCACTATCAGGCAGTTTCGCACGTGGCTTGCAGTCAAATGCACACCTGCGTTTCAGCGGCTGCCACTTCGCGTGGACTGGAAGAAACGCGGTACCTACATTTTGGAATAAACACCAGCATGTTTCACCGCCCCTTACAGCGCTGTTGACGTTACTAGTCACCACGTGAGCCCATTGTATCACAGGCACAATTTTAGATCTTTTTTTCCCTTGAGCTTTTCCTATAACTTCCATATTCCAGTTAACAAAATGCCAAAAAGAAAAAAATCTCGATTAATGAATGGTTTTAACGGTTTAATTTTTAGTAAACTATCATTTTTGAAGCTAGTGGATGTAAAGGACTCTCGACTACCTTACGAATTTATTTTTCAAAGAAAATGCAAAATAAGTAGGCGCATGTATTTTTCGCGATAAAGTCTGGTCGTCATTTTATTAGTAGATACCGGAAAAATTCGCGAAATAATTTCGCGATAGGCTAAAATACAAATAGTTATACCTCAGTGCTGCCTCTGCTATTGGCTCACAACTCACATGGGTGACTCTGGGCCAATGAGAAACGGCCAACCAAAGCTTTATGGAATCACAGGCTGCTACGTTGGAACGTCTCACAAGACAGCAGCCAATGAGTGGGTGACATTTGACCGAGTGTAGGTAGAATTATGAAGTTCATCCTGCAGGTCATTGAACCCGCGAATGTTTCCGGTCCCTACTCATTAGTCATTAGACTGTAACAATACATGTCCGCGTTAGTGATTGTTTCCTTGTAAATGACGGCCGTTTGTAAGAGAACCCATTGCCCTATTTGGACGGGCCATTCAGGCGCGTTTGCTCCCTTTCTGTATGGTTAAAATCAGTTCGCTGAAAGTAGACATGTAGGTGATTTAAACCCAGCCGACTACGAAACACAGACAATTCTACAAAGTTTAACTTCGCTGGTCTGGAATTTTTTTCGCGAAAAAAATATATATGGCCCTATAAACAACAGTCTATCATAAAGGAATGGAAAATACTTGCTGATTGGCTACTCAGACTTCTGCATACCTGGAATAATGTTACATGTTCATTGTTTTCTGACTAGGGGGTCGTTTTAATTGGGTAGCCTACGATTCGATACTACTCTGGCTGAGGGCCTCCCATTGGCCCAGAGTCATCCAGCAGGTACAAACCGTGAGACAACAGCAGAAGTTGCACAAATGTGTAGTATTTGAATCTGTGGATTTTTGACGTGACGACGTCTAATAAATTGATAAACGCCGGCTGCACGCACGAAAAAGTGTCCCGTTACGCACATTGTCCCATTACGCTGTGTCCCGTTACGCTCATTGTACGCTTGCGCCGCATCTATCTCTCTTCCACTCGATTGGAACAACAATCGATTTGACTATTTCGAGGCACATTAAACTTCAAACACTCCCATTCGTTTCCTACTTTTCCTATCATCGTCCTATCCTTAACAGAATAACACAGATTGGAAGAAGTTAAAAAGCAAACATGTATAAAAGTTATAGTTAAAATAATCTGTTCGTTAAAGTAATAAACATATTTTAATTAATGAGTGCAAATAAAAGTAAACTTATTAATTAAATTGTAGATTTCATTTCACTCCTTCTTTGTATCCATACAAAATAGTGATAATTCAATAAAAATGATTCAATTTTAATCATAAAAGTATGCAATCATTTCATCAATGTTTTGTTATGACGTTGTCACGTTAAACTATCGTCCGTAAACCGACTTTACAGACAACCAATTTTTTTTCTCCAGGAATCACCTCCCGGTGGGTCGTAGACCCATGTTCATCGTGCCATGTATTTTGACTTGAAACTGTGCCGTGGCCTGAGAAGCTGCACTTCCCTCCGCCACTTGGTCCTGTCGGCGCGTGTGCCCGGGAACAGCTCCAGCAGTTGGCACATCCTCGCAGCGGGGCCCAACAGGAGGAGGGGGGAGCAGTTCACAGTAGCCGCGCTGCTCGTAATAGTACCTGCAGGCCACGCCCACTTCCTGCCGGCGGCGCGCGCTGGTTGGTCGGCCGCTCGCGCACCTGGCGCCGCCGGTAGCGACCCGGCGATTTCGCACGTACGTTTGGTCTCAGAACAGATCTATCTCTAGGGACATGCATGTTTCGCGAGATTCCGAAACTAACTGGAAGTTAAAACACGCGCAGCATCGTCTGTGTTTCGTGATTAGGAGAGTTTGTTTCAGGTCCATGTTGAATGTTTAAACACCAATCACAGTAATACAGTGCGGAAGCAAACGAATCCTGAGTGGCTCGGTCAAATGAGGCAACGCTACTCTCGCAGACCAGACACGACCGCCAATCACAAGGAGGACACCGTTGGTACGGGGATACCTTGATGCAGTTAAATAGGCGTTCAGATTTTTTCGTAAAAAATGCCTGCCCTATAGATCGCAAACCTTTGATCTTCAGTTGAATCGTAATCGTGCCGCAGTTGCATATTTCAACACGCCCCTCTACGACATGAACACAACAATTAACTGCTTTCGGCGAAGTAAGAGAATCACCTGCAGCCCACTAAAAATAAAAAAATAATAATAAAGTTTCTCAAGGAGAAATCAACCAACAGAAGAGTAAATATTGCTGAAACTAAAAGAATTACCAAATCTTTCCAATCTATTGGCTGCTTTGTTGAGTATGTTTTCTGCTCATGATGTAAGTATAGAAACTTTTTGAAACTAACACAAAGGAAAAAAATTGTCAGAGCTAGCACCTAACTTTTATCTACAGCTTATTACTAGAAAGTACTAAGTACAGTTGTGCCAAAATCTGTAATAAACTTTTATTGCTAATATACTCGAAATTACTCGGTACGCCAAGAAACTGTAAGTATTGGTATTCTGAGACAGTGGTTCAGATTATTTAACCCCGCTGTTAGAGAGCTGGCAGTGAAGAGGAATAAATCACACAAACTCAAGAGTGAGATATGTACGACAAGAATGCAAAATGTTAGTTACTGGTACGTCTGGGGAATAGCAGGCTCAAATGATAGCCCAATTATGTAAGCATATGTCTATTTATTCACTCAAATTAACGCAAGTCTTTGTTTCACATATCTCACAAAAAATGGTTGTCTGTAAAGTCGGTTTACGGACAATAGTTAAACGTAACAACGTTATAACAAAACATTGATGAAATGATTGCATAGTTTTATGAATAAAATTGAATCATTTTTATTGAATTATCACTATTTTGTATTGGTACAAAGAAAGAGTGAAATGAAATATACAATTTAATTGATACATTTAATTTAATAATCACTCATTAATTCAAATATGTTTATTACTTTACGAACAGATTATTTTAACTATAACTTTTATACATGTTTGTTATTTAACTTCTTCCAATGTGTGTTATTCTGTTAAGGATATGACGATGATAGGAAAAGTAAGAAAAGAATAGGAGTGTTTCAAGTTTAATGTGCCTCGAAAAAGTCAAGTCGATGGTTGTTCCAATCGAGTGGAAGAGAGATAGATGCGGCGCAAGCGTAAAATGAGCCTAACGGGACACAGCTTAACGGGACATTGTGCGTACCAGGACACTTTTTCGTGCGTGCAGCCGGCGTTCATCGATTTATTAGACGTTATCACGTCAAAAGTTTTGAATTATATAATTCAGACTAATACCGAACCAAATAGGAATACTAACCTTATTATTTTACTGATTACATTTTGACACTGGAGTCTGACTAAACAGAAACTCACTGTCTTGTTTCTTGACCACACACAAATGTTCCTGAACATTCGTTAAAGGCACTTTCATACTTTCAAATTTCTGTATCCAAATACATTTTATATTCATAACGGATTAAAAATAATGTTCAGTTATTTTTAAAGTTATATAGACATCATTTTCTTTTATAATAAACCCTTATTTTGCATTCAATATTCATATAATATTTTTTAGTTATTTCATTTTTATAACGTAAGTATCAAATCACCCATGTTTTCTTCACCTTTTTTAAAGATTAGTTTTGACGGTAGTGGATTCTGATTGATTGATTCCGTCCAACAGCCTTCATACTTGAGAACCTGTCCTATGTGCAAAATATTTGACGGAAACTAAATCATTCAACTTTTCAAACAAACAAGGCTCCACGAGTGACGTTTTTGGTGACGTCACAACCCTCAAACATTTTTTTCGACAAAACACGTGGTAACGGAAAGTTCTGCATAGTGGCGGGGTCTCAGATGCCACCGACCTGCGCGCCGCGCCGCGAACCCTCACCAGCCACGCAGTCGGCCCTCCTTCGCCGGGTCGCAGTCCACGCCAACACTCAGCCGCAGGTACGCTGTCAAACATTTCCACCTTTAATTGACTAAGAACACTGGTTAAAAATTATCTTGGGATCTTCGTAAATTTAACGTTATCTACGTATATTTACAGGAACTAATGTCACTTTCTTTGAACAAGAATAATCTTAGTATAGAGGCAAATCATTCAAAAACTGGTTACGACTGCTGCAAAAAAAAAAACACTCGAGTGCACTCGAGTGGGAACTGGAGATAACGGCAAGGACTAAGAATTATTTTAATTTGAGTACTGGCATTGTTTACAAATGATAGTTGTAATAAAACAACAACAGAATAGTAGGCACTGCATAGTGAAAAGGGAAACCGTAGGCATCTAAAAGCCTACATGGATAGATTTCATTGTGCACGGTAACTCTTTTTCACTTGAACTGATGTATGCAGAAAGCTCCCAGAGCTGACACTGTCCCTCGCGCTCGTGCTGACGAGCTGACGTGCTGAGCTGACGAAATCAAAAACAAAAATGATGATGGGTTGACGAGGCCCGAGGTTGGATGGTGTCTCCAGCCATCGTCACGGAGTGATTACCGTGGCGAGATGATTCTGCCGTGGTTCACCGTTGCCTTCCACCATTGCCTGTACGCAGAAAAAAATTTTTACAAATGAAAACTTTCCGGCTGGCCTTTAAACTGACAGGCTAGAAGCATTAACCACAGAGCCAACGTGTTTATGTATTTTTGCTTATTTTTATACAAATATAAGTACAGTTTCATTCCGAGCTTGATGAATTTTTGCATACTTGACCTTTAAAACAAGAGGAAGCTAACTGTCTACATGAGATTTATAAGTACCAGGCCCCTTCCCCTTTCTTACTGCTTAGTATGGTACTTCTTTATGATATTTTGCACACTTTACTTTTAAAATACCTAATAGGAATATTGCTGTCTACATAAGATTTCGCAAAAACTATCTCCGTCTTCCTAAATGAAGTCTTTCATTCTGCGTACAGCTGGGGCAACGCCGTATACTTCAACTAGTATGTGTGTATGTATGCATATATGTATATATAGTGTTTAGACTCACAGCGTTAGGGGTCGTTGAACCCTGCCAGGAGACTTGAATGGAGGTTAGGCAAGGAGCCTTCAAAGATATTTTTTTCCTTTTGGAAGGTGAAGGGACTTTACGCAACTAACAAAGCGACAGGCTGGCAACATCCCGTTACAGGCCTGCCTTTATCTGCATCAAGTGCGGGCGCTAGTTTTCAATACGTATTACAAAATAAAATACTGAAATGAAACTGATGCATTCTTTCAGATACGCAGTCTTTCTTTTCATTAATTCGATCAACTACAAGAGCAGATGATTGTTCTCTAATAATAATTTAATATTCTGTTGCTACAAACAAACGCGTGCATTTTACTACAGCTAACAGTTAATTAATGGGAATTGTTTTCATTTCAATAGACGTTAATGGCCAACTGACTATATGTGTTATTTGGGTTTTTTGCTCGATATAAACTTATTAGGAAGGGCAGTACCTGGCGGTACAATAAACGAAGGGTCTCGTGGTTGGACACTGAAGTTAATTATCTGGGAAATTCCAACCCAAAATATTGGTAGCGAACCAACTGAGAAAATTTGGGCATAGGAAGGATCACAGAATAGTCATGTAGAAACGTTTACCGGTGACAGTAACCGATCTTCAAAACAAGTACCTAATATAGTGCTTGTAGCTAACAACAAACGCTACTTATTGTTGTCGCTGTAGGGACGGTCTTGTAGGGGGTAGAGAGCCCTGTCATTAGCTCCGGAGGCCGCGATTAGGCGGGAGGGCGCACCTTAACACCCGTCATGTTTTTATGTTAATTACAGATTTTTATGCGAAGTACTTCAAAATTAACACGACTATAGAAGCAACTTTGTAATAATTAACATCTGAGTAAACAAAGGAAATTTACATCTTATAAGTCAGGCCAAAACAATTCAGTTATAAATATTTTCCTGGCGTTTAACAAACAGCAGAACACATCCATCAAAACATTTTGCAAAAAAAACAAAATCTATGATACCTTTGTGCAATAAAACATTAGTAGTGATTGGAAATGCGGCTACCTGACGCTTGGTGTCACACTCTACTGTTGTTTATTTTCCGTGTCATTCGTTCGGCTAACGGGTTGTCCCTGCAAATTTTTCACGATAGCTCTCTTGCATTAACTTTTCGGTCATAAATTTTTATCAACAGATGTTATTCAACGTTAATTGCGAGTTTGCGTGACATTTTGTTGGTTTTAAATACAATTTAGAATATATCTTGACTAAATTTGTGACGGAATATATTATGCAAGAAAGTTATGGTGGTAAATTTGCAGCAATAACGTGGCTTATAAATTCTAAATATAATAGTAATAAAGTCCATGGGACTTGCGCACAAGATTTGACCGCCATGTTTTCGAACATACTTATTCACAACTACGCGTCGTGAGCATGGGAGATATATATGTGTGTGTGTGTGTGTGTGTGAGATCAGAGTAAGGCGGAATTTTGGCAGGTGTAGGGAACTGTTTATATTTATCTATCGTATGCTGGCAAGATATTGTCGAGATTACAATGCTCGAATAATTTCTGGTTTAAAAAATTAAATCTAGATCAGTTACTTGCGATAAATATAATAAATAGTACTAGAAATTTTTTAAAGTTTCCTTAAATATTTTACTTTTAAAAGTTTTCATAACCCAAAATGGCCTAACATAACTTTTGAGTGGAAAAGTAGTGTTTACATGTTGCTGGTCAAGTGTTGCGGTAGAATCAAACTTAATATACCAACTTATTTACTTTCCTTAGCGAGAATTTTTGTATCGTCTAAATTAACGCAAAATAAATTAATTGCTCGTAAACGAATTTTGCACAGGTGCTGTGCACATTCGATTGCAACACCTACCCATGTTCGCAGAAGCTTTTTTTGTTTGGTTGCAAACGCAGCTACATGACCTATACAAAAGTAGCGACGAGGGAAATACAAATACCAAGATGGCGCGTGAGACCGCGCCTTAAGCCTTAAGGTGCGCGCGGCGTCGAGGTCAAGGTCACGTCGAGGGCGCCAGGTCTCGTCCGTCATCAGTCTCGCGCCCCGATAACAATCCCGGCTGTCGGTAATGGCGGCCATCTCGTTTGTCCGATTATTGTTCCGTCTCGTGGAGCAGTGGTTATACTCTCCCCCTTCCCCACCCCCCTCACTGACCCCGTGCATTCATCAGCGTCCCGCGCCCGAGGTGGGCCACACACCGCCCTCATTACGGCTGC
Organism: Bacillus rossius redtenbacheri; assembly: GCF_032445375.1. Classification (NCBI taxonomy): domain Eukaryota; kingdom Metazoa; phylum Arthropoda; class Insecta; order Phasmatodea; family Bacillidae; genus Bacillus; species Bacillus rossius. The sequence continues at coordinate 47,488,649 of NC_086332.1, read as the reverse complement.
TCTCTACACTGCTAAACCATGTTGTGTAACTCTTCACCGCGCGTCTGTGAACCAGCAGTGTTCACACCTGCGTCATGTGTTTATGCGTCTTCGAAGGTTGGTAGCTTTTAAAATTAACTTAAGTAAAATACTTCCAAATGCGCTAAACTACAATTGCTATGATTTGTTCTATTTTCCATACCCAGAGGCCGGAAAAAAATCGCGGATTCATTTCGCGATGGGCTAGAATCCAATTGCGTTTAGCCTTATTGCTGCTTCAGTAATAGGACCACTCGGGAGCCAATGAGTGACCCTCAACGAAAGAAGTGTCCGGATCACAAGCATAAAGTTAACAGGTGTCACAAGTCAGTAGCTAACGAGCATTTGTAATTTTCCCGAATATACAGAGTATCGTGGAGTCTAGCATGTGTTTGAAACCATGAATTTGTCCAGTTCCTATTCATATATCTTGGTGATTTTTTATTCCGTGGTATTTAATCTTGCATATGCGATGCTTATACATATTTACCACGAATGAAAGTTAATTTTACTGCAGAATCGAGCAAATTTATACAAACTATGAATCTGTACAATTCTTACTTAAAACATATTTTGATTTTTGAATCCCTGGTATGTTAATTTATTTTAATTACTTTACAAGTATTTATAAATATATCCCTATTTAATTAATACACAATATACTTCTAACAAATAAAGACCGCAGGTTTTCGCGGGAATTGTCTTCAGTTGCTTGACTTCTGCGTTGTAGTCACGTTGAAGGCGAAGATATGGCCGACATTTCGGTTTACGTTGCAGTTTTCATCACATGGAAAAGTTATCCTGTCTTTTAATACTCTCTCGTGAGAGGGGCATGTTTCCCGATGGGCTGCAACTGTGAGCCAATCAGTGCCTTCCTTTCTTCTGTTTCGTCTGTTGGTTAGACCAGTAGGAGTTGGGCTTCTGTGATTGGCTGGGGTTGCTGGTAAATCAGAGGCCTCTTTCTTCTGGTTGGCTGGGCTGTTGGCCAACCAGAGCAAATCGTAAAACACACCCTCTAAGGCGAAAGTATTAAAAGTCAAGATAACTTGCAATAATCTCAGTAGATAACTGCTCTCTAATGATGGTGACTGCAACGTCGACCGAAACTTCGGTGATATCTTCGCCTTGGACGAAGCTACAAGTCAGAATCCAAGAAACTCCACTCTTCTTACAAAGTGAAAGATAGGTGGAGTTTCGTACCTAGGACCCTTCATTCGTCAATTTTACATATTGACCTTACTATCATTGCGCACACTAAAACGTGATAAACTTAAGTGAATAGCGCAAACATAACGACATGTTAAACTTGTACTCTATAAAAAGTAAACGCGTGTATACTGAAGAATATTATGCACTTTTACAATAACGGATGTGTGTTAAACAAACTGCAGTATAATTTCCATTATAAAATAGAGTACATTGTTAATTTAAAATTTAATTTAATGTGTTGTCTATAATTACGTAGGCTTAATAAGTTCAAATATGTAATCAAACGCGCAAGTTATTGTAATTTTAGGTGTACATTCGTGCAATTGCTCATGGTTGTGGTTAAATTATGTTTTAAAGAAATACTTTGAAGAAAAAAATACGCAAATAGTACCTAGCCTACTTATTATTTTAAAAAATAAACGATCAAAATGTAAAATTATTAAATATTTCAACGTATTTTTAAGAAATTTTTTTACAGTGTAAGGAGCTCGGGGTTGGAACGTTCAGTTGTGAGAAGACAAACGAACCAACAGGTGATTTCGGAACGCAACCAACTAACGGGTCTTTGAACAAATTGATCTGTAAAAATACAGTGGTATGGCAACGGCGTTTTTTGTTTCTCCTTTCCAAAGTTACAAAAAATTTTAAATTAAATTACATTAGAATGTACGGCTCTACTAAATACATTCATACCTTGCTAAATGAGTAATATACATCGACTAATTTAGTTTGTCATTTGTTGTAACTGACTTGTGATGTTTTGCACCTCTTAATATTAATATTTCAGCATTTAGATTTTTTAGTGACGCGTATTGATGAACCGTAATATATTTGTAACCATGTAGTTTTTTTGGTGGAATTTTGGTGGAATTCCTGGTACAATAAATAATCCGTCCGTTACGAGGTCGTGTTTGTGCATTATCGTGTTTTTTTTTTCTTTCGTTTTCATGTTTTTCTGTTAACTTAAAATCAGCACGTCCAGTATTTGAATTTTACATTATAATTACAGCATGTATGCTGCATTTAGTTAAAAGTTTTATGTTGGTTTATAATTTTGAAGAAAATCCACTTCTCTGAAAAAAAAAATTAAAAATTATAAAATGTTAGTAGTAGTTTACCATTCTAACAAGAGGTTGGTCTAGGTGTATATTTTAACTACTAATTTTAGGTACCGTTAAAATGATAGGTTAGGTTAGTTATATATAAATACTTTAAAAGAGTGGACGATTGGTAAGGTAACGTTAGCTACATTACAAATACTGTAAAATAAATTTTATGCTTAGTTAGGAATTACCGATTGAAAATGTAGCGCATTATTTAATAGTGTTTATAATGTAGCTATGGTATATAAACAACCATGCGTGTTATTTTAAAGTATTTTTAATGTAACATGACAATTATTAAATTGCTCTGTCACTAAGTCTATGAAGGACGACCTCGACATCATTCTCGCGCGTTTTTATCCTATAACTAGATAATGCCCGGCATGCGTTGCAATGCCTCAATCAATTTTTTTTTGTAATTTTTTAAACGTATACTAAGCATCTCTCTTTATCTCTCTAATTCTCTATCTCTCTCTATGTATATCTCTATAACTCTCTCTATCTTTCTATTTATATCTCTATCTCTCTATATATCTTTCTAGCGGACCCGACAGACATTGTCCTGCCCAAATGTACTTTTTGTGAGATATGGATATGGCGGTAAGTATTTCTACGCTGGACATTTTGTATCTTCTCATTATGCCCTCCTCTTGGGCACGCCACTGCCGTTACCAAAAACCTTTCCCATGGTTACGCAGAAGGCAACAACAATGCAAAAGCCCGTTGCCATGGAGGCTAATTATCAACAATGCTTAGTTTTTTTTGCTTTTAAAGCGTGATTTTTTTGTTTTTCTTAACTCAGAATCGAGATAAAATATCAAATTGTGAATCTAAACCATTCTCGAATCCCCGTGAACTCACACACAAAATTTCATCAAAATCGCGTACAAACAGACAGACAGTAAAGTACTGTTTTATTATAGTAAGATAGATAGATTATTCTTACATGTTCGCATCCATGCAGTATATGAAAAATCAGCATGCATAGCCCCACACCTATAACTATACGTATCTGCTGCCCACGACTTTTTCCGCATGGAATTTTGTATTATCTTGCACCATTTAGAAATTTAAACATTATAACATAACAGTTGATACAGTTGTAGTAGTTTTCTTATGTTCAAAAATGATAATTTTTCTCACCTCTATTTCAGTCTTTGCAATAAAAATATGTTACTACCTAAATTTTGAGTAAATATGTTTCTACTTTCAAATGTAATGACGGGAAGACACTTCATAAAATGTCTTTGTAAACCACATTTACTGTTTTTTCCGTCTTGAGCTAGAATGTAAAGATTGTCTGCATTACTGACCCGCGAGCAAGCTACATACATTTCAGAGAGAGAGAGAGAGAGAGAGAGTGAGAGAAAGACACGTATTGAATGTCTATCTAACTAATTTTTTTATGAGGGCATATTTTCATTAAATAAATCATGTAATCATTCAACGATAAAAGCTGTTTATTTAATTAAGCGGACGGGTTCGCTCCAAGGAGAAAATTGACGCGGCGAGACCTCGTGGACATAGAGAAATGACACACACTCACTATTTGTGTGGCTATGAAACATGATTTTTTTCTGCAATTTAAAATGTAATATACAAAAAGGGTATTGAAAATTGAAACAAATATGGCGACACTATAAACTGTCAGGATCTTTATTTTTTTCTTACTCTCTACTTAGTTCCTTACAATAGCAAAACTTAATGGCTTCTAATAATGCGTTGCAATTTTTGCTTTTAAAGCGTGTTTTTTTAGTTTTTCTTAACTCAGAATCGAGATAAAATATCCAATTGTGAATCTAAACCATCCTCACTATTTGTGTGGCTATGAAACATGATTTTTTTCTGCAATTTAAATTGTAATATACAAAAAGGGTATTGAAAATTGAAACAAATATGGCGACACTATAAACTGTCAGGAACTTTATTTTTTTCTTACTCTCTACTTAGTTCCTTACAATAGCAAAACAATGGCTTCTAATAATGCGTTGCAATTTTTGCTTTCAAAGCGTGTTTTTTAGTTTTCCTTATCTCAGAATCGAGATAAAATATCCAATTGTGAATCTAAACCATCCTCGAATCCCCGTGAACTCACACACACAATTTCATCAAAATCGGTCCAGCCGTCTAGGAGGAGTTCAGTGACATACACACGCACACAAGAAATATATATATAAAGATAGGTGTTATCGAAGTTGCACTTCGGTGAATTCGGAACTGTTTGGGCCTTGGAATGTGCTGGTGTGAACCTTAGTCTTCCTAGAGCTTGTGTCGTATTCTCTTTGCGCTACTTCCATGGCAAAAATTTTTTGAATGGGTAAATTTAACTGTTCATGGTATTTATATCAAAAATTACTGTGCTAAATCAACAATTAAATTTTAAAAAAAAAAATCATTTAAGCAAATTTCCTTGCTAAGTTAGGATAATATTTTTTTTACGCTATGAATAGTCAATGTTACCCGATTAAAATATTTCACCGCATAAGTCGTGGTAGGTAACCTTCCCCCCCCCCCCCCCCAACCCAAAGTTTAGAATGTTTGATTTTATTTTGAATTATTAACAATAGAAGGGTTATTCAGATTTTCATAACAAAAATGTGAAAAAAAATATTATTAACTAATAAGTTTGTGCAGAGCGGAGATTTTAAAACTTCGGAAAACAATCCCTAAAACTCAAAAACTACAATTTAAATTTTGGTTTTATGATTCATAACTGAAATTAATTGATCTATCAACCATTCTAGGTTAGACATTGAGTTCTGGAACACTCTATATAGTAAAAAGTGTAACTCACATACAGGCTAGTTTTTGTGAGTGTTGTATTTGCTGTAAAATAGTATAGTTTACTAGCTGACCTGACAGACGTTGTCCTATCATTCAATTCAAACTGGAATAATATACTAATAATAATTATTTCTACTGTTGTATATTTTGATATTGTGTATGTTTGTTATTTTTTATTATCTCTATAGCTTATTGTTTATTGTAATGCTTGTTGATACACAAAATTGTTAGTTTTATTTCCTGGCGCGTAAATGAATAATGCTGATGGTTTTCCGACACGAGAACAGGCGACACACAGTTGGCCATGTGAAAAACATGGATTTTCAAGGTTAATGTCACAAACACTTAACGACTGCCCTTGCGATTTATTAATTGGTATTGCAAATGCAAGCCGCACTGGAAATTGTAACCGTTTAAAGTCGAATGGCATGTCGTTCGGAATCTTAGGTATGCGTGGAATCAAAACGTCTTCGCCTTTTTTCTTCACTTAAAAATTGTGGCTTCGATGACGTTGTTCATTAATTTCTTCACCGAAAGCCGAATGTCATTACAAAGACGTGGCTGGTTTATGTTTCGTAACATTATGATAACCGATCCGATTTTTAGTTGCAGATTATGAGGTGGTAATCCGGGAAATTCCAGGGAATTTAAAAATTCCGTTGGATAGTTGACAACATCATGTTTTTTAGTAAGGGAACCAACCGAATTGTATGTCATCAATTCGCCAGCTATCTTACTGTGAATTTGAAAATTCATTTCGTTGACATCAACGTTTTTTGCAGCCAATATAACACATTCACTTAACCAAACATTATTTTTGTAATTTTCAGCAATGTTTGGGAAAACCATCTCGATGAGTTCGGTCTTTGATTCAGTAAAGTGAAAAAAATTTGCAGGGAATGTAATGTATCCAGACGATATGTCAACATGAATTTTGCCATTACCATTATCGAGCAATTGTTTGGAAAATAATTCACCAGATTCGTCATTTTGCAATACGACTCACATATTCATATTTAATTTTAGTGTCTTGATGTATTTACATAAAATTGACGACTTCAAACATGCATTAAGTTCGTCGGTTGGCGTTGATCGAGGCATTACTGACAATGTTTGTCGAAAATCACCTGCCAATAGAATCATCTCTCTACCAAACCGGTTTTGGTTGTTTCGTAAATCTTTCATTGTGCGTTCTAATGCCACCAAAGATTTTTTGTCTGCCATCGTGCATTCATCCCAAACGATTAATCTGCTTTGCTGCAACACTTTGGCCATCACAGAATTCCTCGAAAGGTTGCAAGTTCGAGTTTCATTAACTTGCATCTTCAACGGCAATTTGAGTGCTGAATGAGCTGTTGAACCGCCTTCCAAAGAGCAAAGAGTAGGTATATAACGCTGGGGCTAAGGTTACATTAAAAGAGTTTATAATAAAGGTAGTCATTAAGTTTTCTTAAATTTTCTAAGTTTCTGCGCAATTTTCTTAATTATTTTTAATGTATGAACCTTCTACGAAGTATTAGAAAACATTCAAAAAAATATGAATGAAATCGGCAAAGCCGTTCTCAAGTTATAGCACGACCAGGAGAAATAGGGGTTCAATTTTATATATATAGATTTCTGTAAATGGCTTTAAAAATAAAGAAATAGTTATTTAGTTACTAGTAATGAAAGTTTATGACGACTTTAAGAATGGATATATAGTATATAGAGCCGGTACAGAGTGAGTTTGAATTCGACGTACAAACGTCGCATCGGTTGGAGATTCATCTCGACAATATAAGTTGAACACCTCTATACAACTTATGGTCTTAAGTGTACGCGTCTTGCGCTCGGCGCTAGGTTGCCAACCCGTACAGTAATCGTGGCAATACAGGATTGTGTGCGGTGAATTATAAGGCTTGCACGGCAACGCGGTAATTTTTACATTAGATATACATTCTTTACTGTAACACCTTAAGGCGCGTTCACGCTGTTGCATTGCAACACGCATGGAACAGGATTCACCGGGTGATCGTCAGTGTGAACGGAGCCTCGAACAAGCGGAGAGCCACGAGCCACAGGTTGTCGGTTTGTACGACGAACACAAAGGGACTCGGCGCGCCAGTTTGGACGTGTTCAGGGCTCGCTAGTCCTTAGCAGCGCGCGGGCAGTGAACATGGAGTGTGTGGCGGTGATGTCTCGATTTAATATGAGGGAAACTGGGTTCGTAAGGGATAGCCCAACTAGGTTATTTTGCACAGTTTTGTTAATGACTAATATTAACATTAATAACAAATTATTGTTCTTAAAAATGGGCGATCACAAAGCATTGGCACTTAAAAATGTTTATACTTAAGTCACTCATTGTCTGTCGAGTTCCGCAGTTCACACTCCTCACTGGAGCTAGGCTCAACAGTGGTTCGCCTCTTACCTCGCGCCTGTCCACACACACAGTCACGCGCCACTCAGTCGCCGCACTCTCACGATCCAGTCGAACTCAGCGTCGCGCCACTCTTGGAAGGGGGAGGGTTTAGGGGTCGTTTCTCACACTCTTCGCCTATGTCGCACTTCCCTTCACTCGGAATCCGCTCGTAACTCCCGTGGAGGCCGGCGTCGCTGCTTAAGAGGCCACTCCAGTGTTTCAGGGGCACTACGCAACCCGCGTTAACCTCATAAGATTCAATGCTATTTTCATTTTGCTTATAACTTATTAACTAATATAGATTTCGAAAAGATGCTTGCTTGATATGTAAGACAACGATGCTCTTATCAAAGCCCCTTTCTTCAAAAACGTGCATAAATTATGGTTCAAACCTAGACAATACACTTATGCATATTAGTAAAGATTAGTATAAAACCATAGTTTATGCACGTTTTTTAAGAAAGGGGCTTTGATAAGAGCATCGTTGTCTTACATATCAAGCAAGCATCATTTCTAAATCTATATTAGTTAATTAGTTATAAGCAAAATGAAAATAGCATTGAATCTTATGAGGTTAACGCGGGTTGCGTAGTGCCCCTGAAACACTGGAGTGGCCTCTTAAGTACTCTGGCGCCCTTCACGAACCGACGAGAGCAGCTGTTACCATTCACGTCATCCCAGGCCTATCCGACGCCCGAACAGTCGAGAATATCGTCGCTTGCTCACGCCACTTCATGCGGCGGCACGCGGAATTCTCCAGGACCGCTCAGCGATATATAACAGCTCCGAGACAGGAAGATGCGCGGGGAGCAGTGAAGGGGAGGGGGTAGCGATGACCCTTGCAATCTGGCCCGGCACGAGTTACATGCCTTACGTCTGTTAACCGCCCGTGGCACAGCACGTGACACCAGTGGCTTGGCAGGGCCACCAGCCGATCCTAAACCTGGCGCGTGTCACGGTCCTGTCTGAATTCGTAACAATATGTTGGGCTTGATAAGGTATGTCCACACTGGTGCGTTTTTACGTGCGTCAATGGCATTCGTCTAGTGCACGGAGGAACGCAACTGACGAATGTGTTGTTGCATGCGTCATCGAAGTAGAACGGGGTGAGTGAACGTAGCGCACACAGTGTTGAAAGCCGATCCGTACAACTCGGGGATTTCGTGCGTCTTTCCTTGCGCTTTTGATATTTTTGAAGCCATGTCATCCGCGGTTGAGGATACTTTAAATTGTATAGAAGACTATAAAAAGTTTCTTGCTTTGTGGGATGTTTCCTCAAAGTTGTATACAAACAAAACCGTTCGAAACGACGCGTTTTTTAACTTGGGAAAGAAGTATTATCTTGATGTTCAGGGAGTAAAAAATAAAATAAAAAGCTTGTGCTCATACTTTTCGAAAGAACACAAAAAAATTAGTAAGAAAAAGACGGGTTCTGGGGCTGATGAGAGGTACGAATCACCATGGGTTCAATTTTTCGCTGAACCATACTCAAACAGTGTCAAGTTGGCTTCTGACATCCTTGAGAAATTTCTGAAAAGGGCATATTGAGCGTTGCCTGTGGTTTTTCTTATTTTTCTCACTATTAATTACTAAATAAGCTGCACTTATCACAAGTGAACTCGCGTCCGCAAAATCCATCGTGAGTGCTGAACGAAACTGACGCACCAATTTGGACAGGTATAGCTTGCGTCAGAGGCATGCGTTAGACGCATGCAGTTGGAGGAAAGTTGAAAAGAAAGAGGAATTGCAAGTGGAAAGGAAAGAGGAAGATGAAAGCGCATAAGTGTGGACATAGCTATAGAAGTTTATAAAACATATCCTGTCCTCTGTAATCCAAATAACAAAGACTATTATTAAATTTTGCGCGTGGAGTCTACGCATGGCAGAAGTGAAACTTCTTGCTTATTATATATATATATATATATATATATATATATATATATATATATAAATTATTTTCATTTTAGATCAAACTATCCACATAAAAATGAATCATAAACTCAATTGCACAAATTAATAACTCTTTTCCACACGTATAAATTGTAGATTCGTTAAATAAAATAAAAGAAATATGGCATCGTCAATAGTCAGCCGTTACGAAAACTGAGGAGTAGACAAACACAAGCAGCGTTACGAGAATTACGTAGCTTCACTGCTGCGTCATGTGTACCTCTCCCCTGCCGTCTACCCTCCCGGCCGTTATAACTACCATATAGCATGCTACGCTATGTACGTACGAACCCCCCATTTATTTTATCCGTCTTCCCATTCGATCGCTAGTGCATTCGTTGGAGTGGCGTCACCGCTGGCGCACTCTCCTGTTCTACCTAACTATTCCCCTCGTGTGACCGAAATTTTCTTAACGCTCGAAAATTGTTGCCCCCTCAGTAAAGAAGTTTCACTTGAAAAAAAAAACTATTTTACACGACTTTTCACGACTTATTGACAATAATTTTAGACGACGGTTAAACGTCTAGAGAAGTATTTTTTTGGCCTTATGGTTTAAGGTAAAAGAGGATGACAGTATAAAGTGAATATAATATAAATTTTAATAGCGTAGACAAAACCATGAAAATTTATTTTTTTTCTGGGAACTGATGTGGGGGGGGGGGACTGTTTGTTTGGTTAATACTTCAAGTGTTAACTTTTTTTTCATATTATTTAGACATTCAATTATGCCAAAAACTTTAATTGAATAATGGTGTTATTGAATTAATACTCTCATCGTAGATATTTTTATTTTTATTAATTATTATTTTTAAGGAGTCGGTGATCATTAAAAGGAATAGCAGCCATAAAGAAAGGAATGTGCAACTAGGTGATGGAACAGCACTGCTGGCGGATGCTGTTAGCATTTTACTATCTACTCCTGGAAAATTCACCACGTATCCTGAAGAGAGCGAGATTAAAACACTTTGCATATTTTTAATTTACAATTTGGCGTCATATTCGACAGTTACATTATTGCCAGTTCAATTTGCTGTTTATGAAATTAAGATGAAAGCAGATCGAGGTTTGTTTGAAACGCCTGCACACAATTACGACCAGGCTAAACTACTTCGTTTCAGTGCACCCGACAACGCTTCCTCTCAAATGTATGTGCAACAACCAGCTTGCCACTCATACGCTCCGTCAGTTTCTCTTCCTGCATAACAACAACAACAACAACAACAACAACAACAACAACAACATAAATCACATCTGTCACATCTGTCGCAATCTTCAGTCAGATCCTTAAACAATTAACTCTACATGCACGAGTAACTATGCTGTCATCTGCCTCGGCTTGAGACGTGCAATCAGTTGCAAGTAACCGTTTCACCGCTGGAGTGAATGCACAGTCCTTATCTCACTCATCTCAGTTTTCTGATGATTTTATCTGGTGTTTTATGTAAAATTTTCTGATTTAAATTATTTTTGTGTTGGTTTCAAATGTTCAATATCACTTTTGTTATGTCATGCGTGTACTGTATTTTTATGAATACCTCTCCAAACACATTTAAAAAAGTTAAGCAGTAACATTATTTATACTTTGGTTCATCTGATCTAGATATTTTCCTTTAACACTTAAATCAATGTTAAAAGAGATTTTTTTAAATATTCCTCCGATATAATGCTTTGAAATTCGGAAAATGTATTACAAATTTAAGTATGAATATCTTGTTGCTAAAAACCGCAACGTCACGGCTAACCTAGAATATTAATATTTAAAAAAATATTAACTATACTGGCAAGTAAACAATTTGCAGGCTATTCACCGATCTTGAATAGTGATCGGTTCTCTCAAGTATAGTTTCTTCTTGCAGATTATTGGTCCAATTTTAATCTTCGTCTTCCGCATCTCAGATGGCCGAGTGAACTGCGGCCTCGTGGATAACTTAATTCTGATATATAAATGAAGAAGGTAGAGAGATACAGATTTTTTTTTTTCGTGAGATAGCATTAAGAGGATCTTATTGCCGACATATTTGAGAAGATGAAATGTCCCGTCGTAGTCTAACTTCCGTTGGTTTCAGTTTTGCTAGCACGTGTTCCATCTGGCTGGGCTCTTCCATTCCAACACCTTCGGGCGACGCGTTGCCACGGTCCGCACCGCCATCTTGTTCCGACGCACCGACGCCGTGCGCATGCGCCGCGGACGAATACCGCACGCCGGTCACGCGACGCTGTCCGCCACCGCGCATGCGCGATGCGCGCATCAGCGGCACGTCCGCGCGACAGGAAACAGCCGTCATGTGTCTTTATGGTCCTATCTCTTCACCTCATCCCCTCCCCCGCGGCTTGATGCACGTGAGAACAACGACCGAGGTTCGTTTTGCATGCGGCTTGCGGCTAAAAGGCCCAGCCAGGCCGGGCCTACCCCGCGCGCTTGTTAATGCCGCGTAAAAGGAGCCGCGTTTCTTCACTTCGCCAACTACAGCCCTATTCGGCCAACCACCGCTTCTCCCAGCGTCCAATACAGCTGTGGGAACACACCCTTGCTTCAAGTCGAGAAGCGTTTTCACAATCAGGTTAGAGAGCCATGCACTTTCAGTTGAAGCAGTCCCGTGTTCGAATCAGGGCTGCAGTGGCGGATACGGAATTAATTTCGGGAGGGGATTTGAGAAAAAATTATGAATTTTTGTATTCATAAAAATTACACTAAAAAAAGGGGGGTTTGGATATTTACATTATAATTCTCAACATGAATCGCTGCCTTTGATGTTTGTTATTCTAGGTGTGCATCACCAAAATTAAAATACCACCTTCACCAAGATTCATATATTTTATTCATAACTTCAGGTGGTATCCCTCTACCACACTCCTTCAGGGCCGACACTGTAGAGGCTTGGGATGGATGTGCGTGGTACCATACTTTTTAAATTTTTTGTTTTCATCGGGTGCTGGACAACATGTTGACGCCAGTTACAGGGGAAGAATTACATGATAGTGTATGCTAAGCAAATGCACCAGCCTTCACCTGGAGTGGGGATGGGATGACACCTCCTCCATCCTCCTGGTTCGAGGGGGAGGGGGCGGGATCAAAAATCACGAACTCTCGAACGAAAGTCGATCACGCTACCTCATGACTACGCTCGTTGTCTACCAGCCAGCATAAAGGTGGGGACTATAGTGTGTGCAATAGATAGGGACTGGAAAAATTCACGGTTTAAATTACCACTAGGATACACTCCACGATTCTCTATGTACTCGGGCAACCATCACCTGGTCATTGGCTACCGACTCGGGAAACCTGTTTACTGCGATTCTCATGATTCGATACTTCTTTTGTTGAGTGTTTGCCATTGGCTCAAAGTCCTTCAGGTAAATTGCGGTCCAATCACTGACGCAGCATTAAGCTAAACGAGTTTGGATTCCAGGCTGTCTCGAAAGGAATCCGCGAATTTTTCCGGTCTCTAGCAATAGCATATAGCTTAGATAAACTCGTGTACTGTATTGGGTTCAGGTAGATACTTAGGTGCTACGAGGCGTCTTGGGTGGACTTGCGCCGCTGTTGCGCCGAGAGGCCTCGCGGTTATTTCTGGAGGTCGTTTCCATCAAAAGTCGGGCCGCGGAGCCAGACATTCCATCATCCACACACCTCCCCTCCCCTCCCCCAACACCTCTGCAGCCCTGCACGTCGTGTAGCAGGACCGCGGTGGCGCAGCGGGGTCTGTGTTGTTCCCCGGGCGAGCTGTCGGCACGCACAGCTCCAGGAACACGTCATTCACGGGAACTACCGACCATTCCGGCTTCCAGCAGCTTTCAGAGACGTTACACCTACCTGATTGTTAACACTCAATAGAGTGCATTTGTCGTCAGTGTTCATATTACCGGAAAGGATATTGGCCTATATTCGGAGATGTTTCCTAATTGATAATGTTCAAATTACAAATCAATAAACTTTTTTGTTTAGTAAATTCAGGCTATACGTCCAATCGGCAATGAGGTCATCACAGACATTATCACAACGGCACATACAGTACAAGGGATTTTGGAGAAGTAATCAGCCATGGCTTGAATTAAAGTACTACCTCAGCATTTTACTGGAATTATTTCGGGTAAATATAAGAAATATAAATCAGATCAAACCGAGATTCAAACCCAGTTCTTCTGAAATGCGACTCCTAAGTTTCACCGTTGCGTCACCTTGCTCCATCCAAATGGTTAAGTATAAGGAGAACAAACATTTGTAGACTGACACGTGTGAAAAAAAATTGTAGGGTCAAAGCTTAAAAATGTATATTTTCACGAAGCCTAACAAAAGATTGCACACCATTTCAGCACACTGCATGTAGAGTTGATGCAAAATTTTAATCGTGTGTCGGAGCGGCCTTTAAACGCTATCTTACTTCCCGGCCTCAAAAACTAAAAAAAAAGTAAAAACAGTAAAAAAAACTCCAGATAGTCCTAACTTAATACAGTGTCAGGTTCGGTTCAGCGTTGGTTAGTAGAGGAAAATACACGCGGACAGCTATACAGTGACAAGTTTAAGCAAGCAGAAGCGAACTGCCCTACTTATCAAACAAAACAGCACGTTGCATCAAAATGGCCGAACTGGCCGTGAATACGACGAAGCGCAATGATTCGTCAATTAGCGTCCCTAAGGTAGACTATCAGGGGGGAGGGAGGGCGAACTCAACAGCACAATTATTACGCACGGAGCCCAATTACGAAGTTGTGCATGCCACGCCTTTGCGCTTCTGCGAGTCTTAACTTGTTCTCTAACCACGCTTCACTCGCAGGGCCGTTGAGATAAAAAATGTGCAAGATATAAATGCACACGGAATTATAAAACAATCTTAAGTCTGTAAACGTCACCTTGTCATATCTGTTATAATTATCTGAGCTTATTGCATAACTTTTCCTATGAATTCTTTTAACAATATACTTACTTGTGATATTCGTCGTATCATGATTAAACCAAGCATTAAAAATAAAGTCTACACTGAACAGAGGCCCCTTGGTGCCCAGGCCATGGGAGTATGCCCCCCCCCCCCCCCCCGGGAAGGCGCTGGAGGACCCTCGCCGGAGCCCCCGGCCCGCCAGACGCGACGTGCATGCGTGTGCGTGTGTGTGGATATTCTGGCCGCCGCTAGGCCTCGAGGGGTAGGGGAGGGGAAGGTGGCAGGCAGTTGGTTTATTTCTCTCCTCCGCCACGGTAGCGTCTTGGCACACTCGGGCAGCCGAACATCTGGCCCGGCACCCCCTCTCTCCCCCTAACAACCCCACCTTTCCAGCTAACCAAACCATCCTTCATCCACCGACGCGCCGCGGACACCCGCTGCTCGCGAGGGGTTTCCTCCGGGTGCTCCCGCCTCCCCGGCCCGCAGTCGTGTTCGAGTGTTGTCTGCGTCTGCACACACACAGCAAATATTTTCTCTGCTCTTACAAAAGAATCCTTTGGAAACCAGTTGCCGGAAAAAAAAAAACGTTTGTAATACCACATGAAAGATATTGTAACTTTGTACAACACTTGGCTATGGTTATTTTTGCCTACCTGAAATACGTTTTTAGAGATAATACTGAGTATTTCTTACAACCGGCGCATAGTTTTATATTTCAATTGATGTTTCATTCATGCATAATTTATTTTTAAACCATACAAATATAATCAAACGTTCAACAATTTGACTTTATTATGTTGCACCATGCTTATTATATGCGCAGTTAATTCTGGAAAACTATTCAGGGAACGGTTTACAAATAACTCGTACTGGGACAACAACAAAAAAAAAACATAAATTCCCGGATAAGAGTCTGAATCCAGGATTACTGCGAACACTATTCTGTAGTCATACAGTCGTTTTCATGTAAATGTAAAAATGCACAAATACCTGAAAGTTTATATGAACATTTCAGTTTCATTAAAAAAAATTTCATAGCGCTGAAGTGCACTTTCATATCCGCTGCCAGCAGAAAACTGGCTCCCACCAAGACGGCCTCACATACAATCAAATACTCTACTACTCATGAAATAACTGACAATGGGTTTACAAGTGAGAAATCTCTTATTAGATGTCTTCGACAAGATTGTGTGTTTTTCAATATATATTTTAACTGCTATTAAAATTAGTATTATAAGTATTAAAAGTTTTTAAAATTCGTGTGTTCCACGAATAATTCTATCTAGTTATCTGTATTGCAATCGTACGGTATAATTTTTTTTTGAAAACCAGTCTAACATAAAAAGGAAATAAAACAATCATACAGTTGAAAATAGGTAGAACGCGATCCAGCATTGCGCGACAAATGCTGTCCAGTGCGTCCCTTCACGCCGGCTCTGTTCACGTGAGCTGTACCCTCCGCTATTTCTGCTACCACCAGGTAACCAGCTGTTGTTGTTACCACGAGTGGCATCGCACTACTGGTAGCTCCAACTTCAATTCCTGAACCTGGAAGGGGTCTTCACCGGGGGGCAGTGCAAACAGGGCACGTGATCGAAGTCTCGTGCGATGTTGCCAAGGCGACCGAGGCGAGGCACCACGACGTGCTGCAGCTAGAGACACTTTTACATGTTGGTAAAGGGGGGGGGGGATTTTAACGCTTCGACGGTAGCGAGGTCATTAGAGACGACCCACAACACAGAACCATGATTTGTTTGAGAAACTATCTCGGCATTTACGTGGAGCGATTTCAGGAAACCGTATTGAAGAGACATTACACTCTAACCACGTAAAAATCTGTAATCTACTGCGAATCTTTAAAGTACATGTAACTCTTAAACCAAAATAATGATTTTTTTTTTTAATCTTCTTCATTGCAAGAATTATTTAAAGGAAATATATTTATATTTGATGAGAGAGATATATACGTATTGAAGGTTTATTCAAATGAATATTTTGCAGTATGAAAGATCTGGCTGTGTATTTAGCTTGGTGTACGATGTCAAGTTTGTTCAAAGGGACGCGGTACCGGAGACAGCAGGGACAGCTGGAACAGCATCAGCCACCGGCAGCCTCGGGCGACCTGTGGCTGTCGCGCGGCTCCAGGTGAGAGCACAGCCCCCTTCAGCCCGGACAGACACAGGAAGCGTCTGCGCCCTCTTATAAATAACCCGCGGCTGTCACGTCGCTAATGACAGCGCGTCCCGACGCGACGCGTCTTCCTCCGGGCAGGGAGGGGTTGAGGGGGGGGGGGGGCGGGGCTCCGGCGAACACGTGCTCCAGTGGGGCGCGTGCCGTCGTGGGGCCTGGCAGAGGGGCAGATCCTTGGCGGACAGATGAGACGAGAGGCTCTCTCCCTCCCCTTCACCCACCTCCAGTTCTCCAACACCAACACCTGGTTCTTCTGCTGACGTCACTTGGACTGCGCTACGCTGTTCCCCCCCCCCCCCCCCCCTCATACGTCCAGCGGCATTAGAAGACCCAGAGTTGTACATCCTGGCCTCTTTTCTACGACGGTGGAAAATGTCTCAAATGGTTGGCAGCCTGACCTCCTAGTTTAAGAGGGTCAGTATGAATTCCATTGTTCCGTGGCTCTGAAATCTAGATGTAAAGTCAATTTTAGTTTTTTTTCTGCGCATATTTTGAAGTGAAACTTCTTTGGGCGCGATGGGAGTAAAATTTCATCGCCCAATTTAAATGCAATGTTTTTGTGAAACATTGTTGGGAAACGTTTCTGACGCGAAAAGAACAGAGAATATGTAGGCCCTACTTACGATTCGAGGTTTGAATTGCCAAAGAAGTTTCACTTCTATCACGTGTACTGAGATACATGCTGAGTTTTTTTTTTTACCTAGAACCAGATCATTAACTTCCCTTTTTTTTTCCTTTGTAGACTTTCCAGATTTTTTTATTTATGTACCGGAACCACGGAAACCTTGTCCTTAATGTTAAAAAAAAGAGACCTGTTTACCGTTCTTTACAAAAACGAAATTTTTCGTATATCGTGTAGCTTCGAGGGTCCAGGAAGAACATTGCCGAAAGGGCGATTTACATTATGCTGCTTTTTGACTCGCCAGCAAAATCACTTGTAAAACTGCGAAAGACGTGGCTTCTTTTATTCGCCTGCGTCTAAAAGAGCGAATTCGCTGCGTCCAACGGTCCCTGTGGTAAAATTGGGAATGCCGCATCGGGCAATTAGTAGGCTGATATCATCAGTAGCAACAAGAGTAGTGTTGTGGCAGGGCTTGATTGTCGAGCAGCTATATAGTGGGTGCATTTGCCAAGTACATTCATACCATTTTGTTTTTTCGTTCGTTGTGTTGAATGGCTATAAAATTTACACTTACTGTTTACCATCGCACGGTGCATTTCCTTTGTTCACACGAAATTGAACCCTTTTCCACCGGAGGACCACGCAATCAACTGCGATATAGATTTGAATCCAAGGGATATTTCACAACACGTCACCACACTATTTCTGCATTCCACAAACAATTGTGTGCACGGCACACCCATTATTCCCCGTAACATTTCGTCTCACTACCGAACTTATACCATGTTCCATACGAGACTAAGACATAAAAAAAAAACAATGAATATTAAAAATGGTTCCCGGTAACGGTATCCTTGTATGTTCAGTGTCACCAACAACTCAAACTTCCTACTCACCATTTTCAACCTAGTTTATACGCAACACTTACGTACCCACGGCATTCGTCGTAGAATAACGCATTTAAGATCAAATAACTCTATCTCAAAGCACAACAGTGACTTGTAGTATATCATCCTCTGAAGGCTTTTCACTCGGAGCTACTGTAAAGGTGGGTCTACACTATATAACAAAAACATGTTATATTTGTAACATGTTATACAACAAGTTATACAACTTGTTTCATAACATGTTACATAACAAGTTATATAATAAGTTATATAACAAGTAATACAACTTGTTTCATAACATGTTACATGTTTTTAAATATGTATACCAGTGTGGACAAACGGCCAACATGTTATACAACAAGTTATTTAACTTCCTTTGATCTTTACCGACACTGCATGGGAAACATATAACTTGTTTTATAACACTTATTTTGTTATAAAACATGGTGTTATATAACATTTTTCTTCACGTTTTCATAACAAGTTATATAACTTTGTTGTGTAACTTGTAATATAATTTTCATTCTTTTCATTTTGTAACATGTTGTATAACTTTGTAATATAACATTTTATAACTTGTTTTGTTACACAGTGTAGACCCACCTTTACACCAAACCTCTTTCCGAACGTTGGTGTCTTCTTACATTTTGAAGTAGCCTTGCCTTAATGGTTCGAAGCTAGCATATTTATTCGCCAGTGATGAAATAGTTAGTGACTATCTTCTAAAGCATCCGCGTTGAACCACACAAAGCATTCCTACACGCTAACGAAGACCGAAAATTATCGTACATATTGCAGTTGAGAGAATCACACCTTTTGCACATATGTCCTTAAGTATTAAAGAGAGGCATAAACTCTCACAAGTAGAAGAATGAACTGGAAAATACTCAACATAACAGAAAACTGCTACTGTTACACTTTTTTTTTATAAATGCCAATGTCACAGTTTACTGTAAGTATGAGTCATAGAGACAGATTGCCTGCTAATTAACTGGTATTTATTTGTTCGTTTTAATTTTGTTTTACTTTATTTTACATGAACTCCGTGATTGAGAAAATAAAAACCCTTTTAATCTTAATTATATTCCTCAAAGGAATTTCATATAAAAAAATAACACAATAAATATAAAGTTCTGTGTATTTGTGAAACGTTTTTAAAATTCTACAACGAATGCTGTAAAATTGAAATTGATTTTTTAAAAAATTCAAACTACAAGTACCACTGATACTTATAGTATCGCAATTATTTATTTCGATCTATTTATTTCGTGACTGCCTAAATGTACTTCTTAAGGTGAACTCATTTAAATATCAAGGGATAAAGACACACGTGTGAATATATCCTTCATATCACCACAATGTATGTCTGGTTTTCCAAGTAAAGGTTATTTAAAATAGCAGCAAGCAGCAGTAAAAAAGAACTGACACAATCTACCGCCTACCCAGCCACACATATGGTGTGCAGATTTCTGAAAACTCACGAGATTTGAAAATTGCTTAAGATATCCGAGTGGGGTCTGTTTACGAAAAGCATTTAAGAATACGCAGAGGCGGATGAGTAACTATGTTTCCGTATTTAGTTTTTAAACTATTTTTAGAAGAGTAAAAAGGGCTAAAACGCGTGTTCTCAGAATAACTTTTAAACATAAAACGCTCGGTAAATTTCTCGAAAGCACTCAAGAGTCTTGCATTGCACCTTTATCTTCATTTATATGCTATCTAATAATATGGTCACCGCTCAAATTTCATAGTTGTATCATGCACGACGAGAAGACTGCGCGCCAGTTCAGAGCCTTGCGCATAATGCGACACCGCGCTAGAAGCACCAGGGAGTGTCACACTTATCATTCCGCCTCACTTACTCATATACACCCGTGACTAAGCGGACCCTTTAAAGCTCAAAGTTAGGAGTTCACGCCGTATAGTTATGCAAAGAACGTAACTGAGAGATAATTTCGTTGGATTTCGAAGTAATTTAATATTATAAATTGTTTTTTTCTACATTTATGTGAGCAAACGAGGCTTGACATCATCGCCGAAACAGCAAATAGCCAGCTGTCATACAAAATTACAATATCTTCCTTGTGGTATTAGCTACAAACTATTTCTTGGCAACTAGTTTCCAAAGGATTCTTTTTTAAAGGTTCAGAACATATATTTTTCTGTGTACTCAACGACTGATCTGTAAGTTGTGAGTTAATGGTTGTGATGTTTTCAGATACGGTGCCTAGGTTATGGACGTTTAGCGCATTACTACATTCGCACTCGCAGTGTGGGACCGCCTAAAGCTGCGGCTTGGCGAGCGCAGGGGTGGGTGTGGGCGCCATTGTGACGGCGACCGGCGACACCGCCGGCGATCAGATAGCCGTCTCCGGCGAGTCACGCGCCCCGGTCCCACAGCCGCGAGCAGGCGGCGGCCTTCGGGGGACAAGACAGCGGCGCGGCGCGGCGGGCGCTGCCAACACCACCCGCTCGCTTCACCGGGTCGGTGGTATATGGCTGGATTTTTTTTCTGGAATTAGAGGTCACTGGCGTTCTTCCTTTTTTTTTGTTTGATAAATGTTTTAATAAACCAGCTGTTGGTTAATTGAGAACCACCATGTTTACTTATTTATTTGAGACAACACTTACAAATATTTATTTTAGCATCATCTAAGACATAAGTGGAACCACATAGGCACAATTATTTTTTCCTTGACTTAATGTAAGCTTTTGGACATACGCCATTGCTAAGCTTACATCAAGTCATGCACTCCCATTGCACAAATCTTTCAAAGATAATAATTTTTCTTTCATTAATATTCACCCCTTTCAAGCGGAATTTTGGCACTATTTATTACCACATTGAGCTCATCCCTTTCACCCGCCTGGGACAGCAGCACTATACCTTAATGTGAAGGTTGCCACGGGACTGACCTAATACTGTGAAAGTTCTCTGCTGAGGTTTCCTCTAATGGCCTTGGATCAGAATTGGAGATGAACTCGTAGTGGTAGTGGTTACGACTCTGAGCTTGGAGCACACTCAGAGGAGTCCCCGCTCTGATGACGAGTGGAAGTGGTGAGCTACTTAAGGGGCCCGCCTACCTGGTCACACACACGGTGTGCAGAGCTTCAGGAAAAACAACGCGATTTCAAAACTACTCAAGATATCCGAGTGGGGTGTGTTTACGAAAAGCATTTAAGAGTTCGCTGAGGCCCGAAAAGTACTTTTAATTTTGGATCATGTTTTTAAACTGTATTTCTAGGAGAGTTAAAATGGCTGAAACGCATGTTTTCAGAGTAATTTTTAGGTGTAAAACAAGTGGTACAAATTCTTGAAAGCACTTAAGGGTCTTGCATTACACCTTCATCTTCATTTCCCCGTAATATAAAAATACGGTCACCGCACAAATTTCACATTTATCAATTGACGACGAGAAGACTGCGCGCCAGTTCAGAGCCTTGAGCTTAGAGGCGATACCGCGCTAGAAGCACCAGCGAGCGTCGCGCTTATCATCTCGCCTCACTAACACACATACACCCCTGACGAGGCGGGCCCCTTAACGCTCGGATACTAGCCTGCACAGCTAGTAGAGGTGGATATACTCTGCTGGATCACGAGCAACTGGGTGACCGAGGGGTCCCAGGGATGTGATAGGTGTGGGCCCGTGACGGTACTGCCTGTAACCCCGGCGGGGGCAAGCACCCTCGGTGACCTGGGTCATACGGCGGGATGGCAGCTATTCGGTGGCGCCGAAGTTGGGATGGGTTTCCTCAACCTCTCGAGGTAGCTGATTCAGTTGTCAGAACCATGCCACGATTGGAAATGGCGTATCTGTATCCCGGTTCTCGGAACCCATGCCCAATATTTGGTTCTTCTAATTTGGTCATGTAAAAGTTTCAGCCTATCACCAACTCGGGTATGCCCAAACGGGATTAGAAACGGTGGGAGTTCGATGTGCGCAGGCCTGTAGTCTTATAGTATCTGCTGGATAGCAGACATGCATCGTTATGAAACTCCACCAATCACGAAATACAGGCGATGATATAGTGTTTCAACACACAGCTTGTTTATAAATCTTTTCCCACGTGCGCGTTCCCGGGCGAATCCGGTCCGGAGTGTTCCATTCCTCGAGACATTATTGCTCGGGGTGTCTAGGGACTACTCGACCTCGTGAAATGTTAAATTCTCGGAAACCAGAGGCTTATGGATTGACGGGCGACCAGCCTCGGTACGGCTAGTGCAGGGACTCGCCGGCCAGTGCATGGCTACGTTGGAACAAGGCCTTGCGCACCGCCAGGACGTGAGCGGGCTCGTGGCGCACGGACACCAGACTGAGAAGCAGAGCGGCGTCGGTGGCAGCTGTGGCTCCGAGTCGTGTGACCTCCGAGGAACCAGGCGGTCCATCAGCGCCCACGGCGCGTCGCTGGTGCGCGCCCAGCACGGACGAGTCGACATCCACTAGCGGCGGGCGCGACACTCACTGGGTGCCGCGTGCTGAGGCGGGTTCGCCTTCTAGCGCAGTGCTCAAAACATTTACATATGGTAAAACTAAATACGCTAGAGACCAATACCTATCGATAGGTAGAGACCTGAAATAGTCGCGGATTCGTTTCGTATTTTGCTAAAATTCAAATAAGTTTACCTAGGTGCTGCTTCTGCCATTGGTTCACTGTTAATCTTGAGGACTGAGGGCCAATTAGAGACCCTCACTCATAGAAGTGTCGAATCACAGGCCACCCAGTCGAGACGACTCACAAGTCAGCAGCCAATGAACAGTTGGAATTTTCCCGAGTGTGCAGAGGATATTGGAGTCTATCCTGAAGGTCATTGAACCCGCGAATTTTTCCGGTCTCTATCGATAGGGACATTGATTTTTTGCGAAAAGGTTTCCACAGTAGTTGAAATTCAAAACACTTTAGTATCATCCGTGTTTCGTGATTGGGTGTGTTTCTTTCAGTTACTCATCAACTGTCAGAACACCAATCACAGTAGTTCAGTGCGTAAGCAAACGCGTCCCGGGTGGCTCGGTAAAATTAAGGCAACGGCTCTTCTCTCAGACGGTCGCCAATCACAAGGAAGAAACCGCTGTTGTGGGTACACCTTGTTGCAGTCTAATGGGTATTCAGATCTTTTCGCAAAAAATGCCTGCCCCTACCTATCGACCCGAAAATTTAGCGGATTCGTCTGGCATCATGGTAGAATTCAAGCTAATAGTTTTTTGCTTTCCCATTGGTTGAGTTCTTAGCGAGAACATTTTTATCCTTGTTAATTGGCACTACCGGATTCACTCTCCTAGCTGGAAATCGATGGTTCACGGTCTTAGCCGGATGTGTCCAAATATCTGCGCTCCAATCATGAACACAGTACGAGGGTGTGAAGGTTTTTGCATTCTATCTTGCGACTAAATGAATGCGCGAAATATTCCGTTTGTATTTCATGTGTTCTCGTGTTGCTAATAAACTTATAATATGAAACTTAGACACGAAATTTAACGTATAAATCTTTAAAATAATGCCGAGCGTGATAAATATATGCAAATTGTGTTTTTACCTTCACTGCTGGATAAAAATTCCACGAAGTTTCCGCACTCGCCACTAGAATCCGCTGCCGGAGCAGCTACGTCGGCTATCGAACCATTTGATTAGCAGACTGAAATGTGAAACCATATACTGAAAAGACTCCGATAAATGTGAAATAGACTTGAAAAAATACAAAACGCCTGCTTTGGACCTGATTTTCGACAAGGAAATTCATTAAAATACTGTCCATCTTCTTCAAATTTATTAAAAAGTTAATACTTTAAAATTTCCCTTTAGTTTTGTGAATTTTTGTTCACGCCAACCACCAAAGATGGCATCAGCATATCTGTACCCTGCGACTTCCGTTCCACTCACGAAACAACTGCTACTACTACCAAATGTCGTATGAGGTGAGCTAGGAAAATCATCTTGAGGGGGTGACATGTTAGCTGCCGCGGCAAGCTGTCACACCCTCCCCTGTGCTAGCTGCCGCCGACCAAGCAGCTGCGTCACGTGCCTGCCATGAGGCACCTGGCGGATACGCGGTGAAGGAAGAGGGAGGGGAGGGGTCGCTGCTGTCAACGCCGCGTCGCTCCCCCGGGAGTCGTGTAGCGCGCATGCGCCCCCCAGTCACAAGCCAGCTTAGCGCGTCCCGCTGTAGCCCGTGTGTCCCGGCCGGTGGACAAACACGGAGCATTTGTGGACCCCCGTGTCTGAACGGCTCGCTTGCCGATACAACTGGCAGACTTGAGTTGTTGCGTTCACGAGGATAGACAATCTCGTAGCAATTTGAATATTCCAGTTTCTAGTCACTGATTTTTTCATATTTCACTACTGGATCACTTTAAGGCTCGTTTTTACACGCCAAGTAGAGATTTCAAAGTTTTTTTTATCATTATTTATATAGGCTCTTTCTAAAATTTTAACTTGACACTTCCTTTGCATTTTGTTGTTCTGCCACAAATATTTTCAAAAAATATTCGTTTAGTGTATTATTGGGTGTAAAAAGGCAAGGACTTGCTCGATCTTTTTAACCCGTGTTATTACACCAAATAAATATCTTTTGAAAATATTTGTGACAGAACAACATATGCTAAGCAGGTAACGAGTTAAAATTATAGAAATAGCCCTTCAAAAAACGAATAAAGGAAAACGAAAATATTAACATATCGGATGTGAGAAAGCCTAAAAATGATTTCCTTGAATTACTATACTTTTCATTTGACATTTTTAACACAAACGCATGTCCGTTTGGAGAAGCATTTTATTACAAAGGCGCATATAATTTTCTATATCATATTTAGGGAGTTATGTTAACAAATCGTAAGCCAATATTGTCTCCGTTAGCAAAATACAGTTATGTGTCTGTAACGTATCGTTAGTTTACAAAACTTTTGGAGATGAGCAGAAACTTGAATCCCCGAAACCAACAACTAAACTGCTGCGGTCCTTGTTTGTGATTTGTTACGCAGCGCTAAAAGGCACACAGTCAGCCGACAGTACAAAGCTTATAAGAAAAATGTAACTTTAAATTATTTTTATTATTTGAAAGGTACCTCTTACGCCATAGTTGCTATTTGGTGATGGCTCGGCTTGCAAACTATATCTCAACACACACATTTTCTAGATGGGAATATAACGATTGGCTCCTGTGTTGTGAGGCAGGTACACACACTACTTACTGCATTTCTTACAGGTTGTGTGGACCGTGGTTACTAAACTATACAGTAGATTTTGACTATGGAGGTTAGGTCGCGTCTAGGTATGGATTGTAACGACGTTTCGCTCTGCATTGTTGCAGGCATCTTCAAGGTTGAAAAATCAAATGAGAACTATAATATGATGAGATTATACAGACAAACTTTGGATGCATGTTCATTCCGAAAAAAAAAAAATAAGTTGAAAACCTCTGTAAGACTTATAGTATAAAATAGTTTCTAAAGCTGGTATACGTTTAAGAAGTTGGGGATTGACTGTTGTTCATAATTGAGAAAGTATTTAAGACAGAAAACTCACTGAGCGTCTGGAATATTTTTAATTAAATCAAGTTCTACAAGCACCACCAATTTTCATTGAAATAATTTGTGACAGCAACACGCAAAAAATATGCTAAACAATAAGGTGATGTATGTGTGTATATATATACATTCATATATATATGCATACATATATACCTCGGAGGCATAAGACACTATGTCACATAAAACATATTTTTCACGAGAGCAGTCAAAATAATATTAAATAGTAGGCCTACCTCATTTATATACTCAACTATTTTCTACTTAAATATTTGAATTGTTTGTCATAACGTAGATCTTAGTGTAGTATACCAATAGAAAGAACGTGAAACGATGGTCACGTTTATGGTTACAAGTGAATTATCCCCAAAAGTGGACATAGTGACTTGTGCCTCCGAGGTACGAATATATAAACACACACACACACACCTATATATGGGTATTCTTCTGGAGAGTGAAAGTCGGTACAATCTACATTACGACTCAACCTAGAAAGCCAATATAGTTTACTAAACTATAGCTTGTGAGCTCCATAACAGAATGTAGATGAAGATCACCGATGACCGAACATTTTATCGCTAGGCGATCACTGTAAGATTTGCTTATTTTGTAAGCATGCTGCCAGTGTCTGCGTAACCCATAATACATTAGAGAAATAACATGTCATTAAAGCTGGAACTAACTCCCAACGCGCGCTGCAGTAGCGATAACTGTGAAAAAATAAATAAACGGTGTTTATTGAAGCGAGTTACGAACAATGAGAGATTATCGCAAGATATGCGGAGCATAAACAACAATACACAGCTTATGGCTTGGCGCGTTGAAGGTAGTGGAATACCTAAACGTGTTAAAGAATTGTAACTAACAAGTAATTTGTCACCGCCTGTATCCTACTCCTCTAACATAATAATTTGCAACGTTTCTGATTAAACTAGGTAAATACCTCAAACAGAAGGTTTTCTTGTAATTACGATTTCTTGATCACATGTGTGCAAACCAGGACAGACTGGCGAATATTTTAGCTGGCCATTTGGCTTTATTCGCTCTGTGTTTTTAAGTCATGGGACATTACGTCAAAACTTGTGTACTATTACCTTAGCGATTAAACGTAAATAACATTTATTGTATAGGCTATGAATTCTATGTAATTAGTTTTCATATCATTATTTGCACCGAAAGAAAGTTTTTTTTCCTTTAAAAAATATTCGTTTGACTCAACCGTATGCATTTATTTAACCATATACAATTTGTTTGTATGTATATGGCATATATATATACACACACGGTTGATTCAAACAAATATTTTGCTGTAGGAAAGATTTGGTTGACCCACAATGGTATTGTCAACTAAGCTAGGTAAATCTTTTGTTAGGGGTACAAAATAAATTTTGCTACACATGATATAGGGTATGGCCAACCAAATCTTTTGTTTCACCATGTACAAACAAACTTCTGTCTCCAATAAATATTACTCTCCGCGTGCGAGAAGCGGAAGCGGCAAGACAACCACGTGCTCGTCGCTACTGGACAGCTGCGACTGGCTCGGCACGTAGACACGTGACGTGACAGGGCGGGCGCTCGCCAGACTGTCACCGGGACGTGAGGGCGAGCAGCCATTAATCAACTTGTGTGGCCGTCCGTCGCTCACTTCCGTGGGTGGTCTTGAACGGACAAAAAAAAAAAACTTAGAAATGGTGCGTGGCCGCTACGTGCTTTGGATGTGGAACTTCATACTTCAGTAATCGACTTGAACGACAAGACAAAATGTTAAATTGAATAATAGTTCACGTGAATGGTAAATAAACAAAGAAGAGCGCGTGTAACTCAGATCACGTGATAGAAATGAAACTTCTTTGGAAATTCAAAACTCAACTCGTAAGTATATCGTAAGGGGTAAAACGGCATAGAGATAAAGAGAGAAAAAGATAATTTTCAAAGCGGGTGTTTTGGCCTTCTTTTCTTTTTCAAGTATATAAGAATCCTTACTCTTTTTGTATTTATTAAAATGTTGATTAAAATAAAAATAAATTAATAAAAGCTTGGACTAACAAAATTGTTACTCACTTCAAAATAACTGTTCAGGGTGTAAATGATTATTTATCAATCAATAATGATTAAATAACAATAAATATTACTCACTCTTTAAATATTCACACCATAATAAGAAAAAAAATGTGCATGCCACTGTTTCTTTAAACCATTCTACCATTTGGAACTTGCCAAATCTCTGAAAGAAATATAAAATTCGTAACATGTAGTGCTATATATATGTTTTTTTTTTTTTTGCGGGAAATGCAGGGAATGTCTCAACAGCGCTCCCTTTAGCTTCAATAAAGTGAATAAAAAAATCAATGTTCTCACTCGAGCTTCACAATTGTTACAAACCTGCAGAGTGTTGCAGTTTTCTGACAATGACACCATCGAGCATCCCATATTTGTACGTTTCACTGTTTGTTAAGCTAGAAGTTTGTTAGTAGAAGTTGGCTGCACTTCGGCCAGATCAATGACTCTCTGGGTTGTCTGAAGGGTCCTAGAGATGTGGTGTGACTTGGTTAGGCGCCTTGCGATACTCTTGGGAAGGAGGTTTCCTCTGAGTCAACCACAGATTATCCGTGTTAGGTTCAGGTGGGGTGACAATGATGCTGGGATGGGTTGCCCCAGCCTCTCGTTGTAGCGCCTCTCCAAATACTTCCAAGTCGTGATGAAGCAGCGTATCCACTTCCCTGTGGCTCTTGGAAGCTCGTGTAGGTGGTGTTCCAGTAAAACATCATCGAACCCGGCACGTTAAACCACTTGTGGCGTGTAAGCACAAATTGATTGTTTGTTAAGCTACGATGAATCTTACCCTACTTGCCGTGCAGAAGTTTCACTCCAAGAACTCCTGGCCTTCTGAGAACACGCTCGCAATGGTCGTGGAGCCACTCCGGCGGCGATGTTGGCGATGTGAGGCACGCAGCTCGGCTCGACGTGACTGGGCTGGACGCGCGCGGGGTGCTGGCTAGTCCACTCGTCGTGTCCGTGCACTGTCCAACATTCCGCCTCAGACACCAAGAGTTCACCTACTCGCAAGAATCATATCAGGGTATTAAGAAGAAAAAAAAACATTGAATGTACAGTAAAATCTTTTCTTTCTTCTACGTTCATATTTGTCCTGTTTGCCACGGATCATGATACTTAGAATGGGGTGTTTACCGTAGTTTGTTCCAAGATATAGTTCAATGAAACCATGAATTACCTTACTTTTTTAATTATGTGTATTCCTCTTTGAAAAATTTACTGTAATTTTGAAACAGTGTAGCGAAGTTCTAGTGCAGGTACGCTACATATTCTAGAACTTTATGTATCCGTATGGAATCAGGATTGTTTATAATTATAAACTCTATCCATATCGTTAGAATTTTTTAACTCACCAGAAAATTTCACGCGTATCAAATTAAAAAAAAAAACCTTTTATGAAAACTATCGTTGGGCTGTTTAAATTGTTATGGAAATTTTCATACCAACGACCGTTCAAACTAGTACGGACGCTCGCATAGAATCATCTATGTCGCACATGTTTTATAGGCAGCAGAGATACTTGTTCGCATCTCTGAACGAGATGAAGGAAATCACACGATAGTTCTAATCATGATAACGTGCTTCTGTGGCCTTGCGCTCCTGAGGCGTAGACTGACCGACTGCAGTTGTGCTGTGCGGGGACGTCTGTACTGGCAGGGGTCAGGATAGTCGCTCTTCAGTGTTCTATTGTTCATCTTCCGCTCGCTTTCGTCAATACTCGCTTTGGCGTGGGGCGATTATTGTGTGCCTTGCAGCAAGACGTTTAAAAGTTCTCAGCTATAAAAGTGATGACATATATTGAATAGGTTCTCACACTTTCTCTCTCTCTCTCACACACACACACCAACACACACACACAAAGTTTGTTATTTCATTTTCTTTAAAGTACTATTATTTAAGGGATTTACCTGTAAATTCATTCCACTAACTCTCTTGCATTCGTTGTTGTGTCACAAACTATATCATCAGATATTCACTAACATTTTTTCCAGCTGTAAAAGGTTACGGAAATAATCATAATTATTAACACTTGCTTGAAATTTTGCCAGTATTAGGTAATACTTAGTACAAATATGCTGAGGAAACTTGAGATTAAACTTAAAATGCAAGATAACAATCGTTATGAATTTACAGGGAAATCCCTCAGATAAAAGTAAAGGCAGCAAAATCAAGTAACCAACATTTTGTCCTAATACCTAATTGATGGACGGTAGCACCGACAATGAAGCACATACAAAATGCTACGTTGTCTCGATTTTCAGCCAGTGATTTATCATGCAGTTATTTTGTTGTGAGGCGTGAATAGACATGTAGCAATTGAGTAGGTGACTTTTCTCAGTCCTCTCAATAGAAGACTCATAAGTTTAACAACGAAGACCATATCCCTATATAAGTGAGATTATTCCGTCAGAGTATTGAGAACTGATGATGAGGGTTAACAGTTTTTTTTAATAAATAGATATACAATACGGGATTTAGTAACGCATTTTTGAGGATTTAAGTACATCGTTTAACCAAAATTGCCTGCTTGATACACCTACCCCTCGCTTAGCACGTCTTCAGATTGTGCGGATTCATTTAACACGATGTGAATTTTACTGCCCCAGTCTTGAATAGCACGTCTGTAAATTTCAGTTAGCACAAAATATCGGCAGGCAAAAAAAAAAAAATGCACGACGCTACGAAGTCTGTTTCAACTTCTGTAAACAACAGATGTGCCGTGGGATACAGTTAGCCAAACAAGGGGGGAAGAAATGCGCGCGCAGGTCTGTCTACGCTATCGGCTGTTGTACAAACATCAGCTATGGCAAGTTATATTGCGGCTATGGAAAGATGTTTTTACATCCGCGCGTATGCTGCCGTGCCATACTGTTGTCGCCTTGCCACAGACCGGGCCGTGAACTCAGTCTAACCAGTGGCAGGGAATTCACTCAAAAAAGCAACGTCTGCTCATTTAGCTGCTGATAACGGTACGTGCTTGATCACTCATAAGTCATAATGCATCGTGTTAAAGTATTTGAGACAAAACTAGAAGTATTACGGTGCGCAGATTGTCATGAAGGCCACTCTTATGTTGGTCGCACTTTAGTTTTAAGCAAGTCAACTGTGTGCACAATCGTACGAAATAAGGACTCTTACCAAAAGTTATATGTCTGATGCTGTTGGTTTACTAGCGGGAATATATTTGACATTAAATACCGGAACAGAAATGAACAGATGATTCACATGGAAGAGGTTGTTAAGTGAATGCTGCAATGAAAAAGAAATCATTGGCATGACAGGATTGGTGTGAACCAGGTGGTGATATGTGAATGAGCACTTTAATTTTTGAAAAATTAAAACGTAATTATCCGGACAGTAATATCGGTTTCACTGTCAGTAAAGAATGGTTTGGAAAGGTACGCGACGTGAGTTGAAGGTCACGCCCGGGCGGGCAAGTCAGCCAGCCGAATGACGATAAAGTACGTAACCACGTATCTCCCGTTACGCGGTGTCGTATTTGTCATACAAAGTGCGATGGGAGGCATATAAAGACAAATGATGAGACATATTTATAGTTGAGTGTTATTCAACGCATTTATATTACGTAAAGTATATTTTCCTACATAATTTTGGAACATATTAAATAAATTAGCCTTGCTATTTATGGAAACTAATTCTACGCAATACGCTATTTCGAATAACACGGGCATTTTTAGGAACTAATTAGTCGTGCTAAGTGAGGGATAGGTGTAATTGACTTTGTTACCAGCTTTTATGCAAGTAATAATATTGTGTTTTTCTTTAGTGGTAGGCCTATCACTTGTTATACAAGTTTATGAAAATAATAAAACTTATAAATAATATAGTAAATTAATGCTAAAGAAAATTAATAATATAATTCTTTAACATCACTATTATTGCACAAAAATTGCAATAAAATACCTACCCAAAGAAAATGTAACCTTTAATTTTTCTTTAATTTTCACTTTGGTTGATTTTTGCATGAAATTCTAATAATTAATTTTTGTTGCAGTGTGCTCTAAGATAATGATTTTAAATGTTTCTACACAACACGGAATTTTTCCTTTCAGAATCCTACATTTTTCCTTCGTTTCTATATTTTAATAAATCTCGTAATTTATATAGGAGGTATTAAAAATATACAAAATTTTAGTCACTACTTTATTGCATGTTTATATTTTGTAATAACTACTGTTTCAACGTTGTGACATATTTCTTATTATTATACACGGCTTCATTTCTACATTGGAAAGTCTGTATGTGCTCCAACACTGGGTGGGGATGATGGCATGCTCTATATTAAATAAATTTAACATTTGTTCGGTGGCAAGGTGGCACCATCAGCCTTCCACCGCCTCCTCTATCCCCCTTCCATCCCTAGATTGGGTTATTTATTGCATTGTAATGACAAATTCTTTTGTGTTTCATTGCATTGCCTACTGATATATCGCAATATAAAAATTGCAATTTTTTTTCCGTTAGTTTTGTCATCATTTATATTCTACATATCTAATATTTTATAAAGAGTCCTGTAAGTGTACAAGAATGAAATTTTTCCAGATTAACGGCGTCAAAGTCGCTCACAAGAAGTCCATTTCCTGTGATTCCATAGCTTGGTATTTGTAATGCAAACAATATAAGCTCTATAACTTATTTAAGAAATATTAATGCGGTGATTTTTTTGTAACTGGAACAGAAATACTAATGTTAAATTAAGGATATATCTAATTTGTATATTTGCATGAAAATAACTTTATCACTACAAAATAGTGTTCGCAGTGATACTGGGTTCAGATTCTTACACGGATATATGCTTTGTGTTATGCCAGTACCTCCAATAGTCAAAGTTATTTGTAAACCGTTCACTGATAACTTTCCAGTATTAACTAGGCAAAATTAATAAGCATAATAAAACAAAAAAGACCAATTATTTTATATTCAATTATAAAATATAATTCAAATTTAAAATTATGCGCAAATTTTCGTAATAAATACTTACTCAGTGTTTTCTCTAAAGACATATTATATATATACAAAAATAACCATAGCCATGTGTTGTACCAAGTTACAATATCTGTCTTGTATTATTACAAGCTATTTCTTGGCAACTGATTCTGGAAAGAATCTTCTTTAAAAGTACAGAATTAATTTTTCCCGTGTATTTATCATGGCCTGGGAGTAAGAGACTGCGTTGCAGTTGATTGCTCTGTACGAAGACAAGATATTGTTGTGGAGCGCAATGCATCCACAATTATTTAATAAAATGCATGTGCAATGACGCACGGGGTGCCATTTCTGCAGAAATATTATTGAACTTTGAGACATGTAATAAAAAATTACATCTTTATTGGCGGTCCTGAGATAGGAAAGGCTATAATTAAAAAAGAGTACAGAACATGCAAAATGTGCGTAAATCAGTATATTTTAAATTGTTAATTTCTTCTATAAGAACCTGAGTGGCGGAAAACACGAAACATTCAATTGTTGGCGGCAGTGAAAGGATCGGTTCGTCATAAAACTGCGTGACTAATTGTGAACAGTAGCACTAGCATTGTAGAACACGCACTGCAGCAAAGATGTCCCCCCCCACCCTCTCCCCTGGACCGTGTCGCGTGGTACCGTCCCTAACGAGAGGCGTTAGGCCCGCTGACGTCACCTCGGCGGGGGGGGGGGGGGGGGTGCGCACGGGCGGCCATTGTTCCGGGAGAGCCTCTCGCGCGGCTATGCGATGATCTGCATGCGTGGGAGCGACCGTCTCCGACGACGACGCCCCGCGCGCGCCTCGCGGGCCCGATGAGCCGTGCTTCCGGCCTTGCGCGGCAACACCCCCGCCTCCCCGCCTCACCGCCTCACCGCCTCTCCGCACAGGTCGGCGAGGTCAGCTAGTCTCAGGAGACTGCGTGCTGCCGCGCGGCTCCAGTCGCTCAGCTCTCGGTGCACAGCATTTGGCGGGAGTCATTTCGTGAATGGAACAAAAGTCGCGTGGAACGGAAATGTGTAACCACGGTGCTACCATCTGTGGCGGGATATCACGAACCAAAGTTCGCAAAAAAAAAAAAAAAAAAAGGAAACTTTAAAGCATTAACTATTTAATGTATTTTAACAAGATCATAAGTATTTTAAAAAAAATTCCTTATCGAAAATCTGGTCCAAAGTCGGTGTTTAGTTTTTTTTTTTTTTCAAGTCTTTCTTCGCTTTTATCGAAATTGTTTCATTATGTATTTTTTTAATTTTCGGTCCGCTACTCAAATGATTCAGTAGTCGACGTAGCTACTCCGGCAGCGAATTCTAGTAGCGGATGTGGAAACTTTTTGTGATCCGCGTGCACAGTTGAAAACACAATTTTGCGTTTATATTTATCACGCTCGGCATTATATTTAAATTTCGTGTCAGAGTTTCGTATTATAAGTGTATTTGAAACATGAGAACACGTGTATTTGCTCGTTACCGAGGTTAGATGTTCCACGTCGCTGCCGAGTACTGAAAGAATCGTTCGATTTTTTTTAACCTCGCCATCGCTTTTTTGTTCCGCCCAAAACACTGCGAAAATGGTTTTTTGATAGCGTCTGATGATGGTTAGTAAGCGTCGTTAAACAGTCATTTTCATTTTAAAAAAGGTCACTTCAAACTGTTTTCACAATGCAAACTCAACACTTAAACCAATGTTTTTGGCGTCTAACCAATGTGGCGTAACAATTATCTGAATAAAAAAATTGCCCGAGCCAGTTACCATGAAATAATTCTTAAAAAAACCATCCACTGCCATTGACCAACTTCACTTTTTTTGCGGACCACATGTTATTATTCAAATTAGTAAGAGTGCCACACACATGAATAAAAATTAAATTTCCAAAACAGACTTCTTTAAGTCGAATTATTCTGTAGAACTGCGATGGCCATTTTTACAATTTTCAAAGCGCCAGAGGTCAATTTTTAAAACTAATCTCAGGACCAGATACATGTGATTAAATTTTCTATTTTTTTTGCAACAAATTTTTAATGTCGTTTTGTTTTGTAGAATTGCCTATCATTTAGTAAATACGTGGCGTGTAGTGAAGAAAATAATAATTATCTTCTAAATCGTATTTAAATAACTTTAAATATACGAAGAATTGCCGTTAAAAATATATATATTCCAAAATATACGAACAGAATTCTTCAATATTTCTATGAGAAAATCATTGCTTCATAACATGGAATGCTTGGTTGAAACATTCTTTATGGAAACCGTAGTTAACTATGTTGCGGGCCGGATCAGGCAACCGAGACGCTGTAAGTTGTTAGCTGAAAATTAATATTTGCCTGACGTTTACAGACAGAAGATAACGTGTACGTTATAACTATTGAAGAAATTTGAAACTTGAAATATACTATGTTATATAGTAAAAAAACCTTTAGAAATGCTCATAAATAAAAATCCATAGCATGAAAATGCAATAAAACAAATAAGTAAGTGAAGCCAAACATTACACTAAATATATGGCCTATACCACTGCTATTCAGTGAACTTTTACTGAGAAAAAAAGGTTTTTCAAACCTGAGAATTTTTAACAGTTTTCCAGTGTATTTCCAATGTTGTCACAGTAGTTGAACACAGAAAAAAATCTGTACTTTACAAAAAATTCCTTTGGAAACCAGTTGCCAAAAAATAGTATTACAAGAAAGATATTGTTACTTTGTACAACTCAAGGCTATGGCTATTTTTGGGTATACGTACTTCGAGGAAATACAGTATACCTATTTTTCGAAAACTGGCGCATAATTTTATATTTTAATTGATGTTTCATTCATGAATAATTTTTGTAAAAAACCATTGAAAAGCTAATTTAATATTCAATAATTGGACTTTTATTTTTTTTTGTATCATGATGCTTATGAGGAACAGTTAATATCCAAAAGCTTTTCCAGGAAAGGTTTACAAAAACTTTAACCATTGGAGGTACTGGGACTACACTAATTATAAATGCCCTGGTAAGAATTCGAGCCAGTATTACTGCGAACAAAATTTTGTAGTGATACAAGTTTTTCACTTAAACGTACAAAATTACAAATATTTGTAATTAATCATGACAATATCTGTTCCATTTTTAAAAACAAATTTCCAGTGTAGCATTTTGATGAGAGCGCGAGGCTCCGCGCGTGACCACGCCGCGTGAAGCCGCCACGAAACAAGCAGGTCTCTAGTTCCCCGGCAGGAGAGCAGGCGCGTGGGGGAACCAGCGAGCCGGCCGCAGTGCTCGGCGGTTGTGGCTCGCTTCCTCCGGCGTGTGGCAGCACTTCCCCGCTGCTCACTTGCAGAGCAGCACTCGGTGTTTCTCTACGAGCACTGACAGCCACAAGGAGTTGTTTCCAAACACTGTTCACACACACACACACACACACACACTGTTAAAAATTTTCGTTGTAAATCCATTCAGGGATCTTCGTAAATGTATTTTTATCTTCGTAGATTTACGTGTCTTAAGTTCACTTACTTTGAACATGGCTCCACAAGATTAATCTTAGTATTTTAGAAAGAAAGAAAAAACTTTCAAAAAATTGACAAAGACCCTTGCTTTTATGAAAAAAAAAAAAACAGAATTCAGAAGTCTAAATGCGCCGTAGTTTCTACGAAGATGCAGTCATCTGAAATCACGAACGATTCTTCATTTATTTGAGGTGAATTTTTCGTTGAAATGTCCTTAAATTTACTGTAATTTCTAACTGGATGCGTAGACCATAAGGCACAAGATGCATGACACACACACTGCATAGGAATGAGGCAGGAACGTTAGCATGTATATGTTTTTTGCTTTTCCGTAAATTCAAATTAGGCTTCATATATTTTAATCAATGTTTTGTTGATTACGTAAATTTAGTTTTTTTTTTTTTTTTTTTTTGGATTGGTGATACGTTGAGCACGCGCAGGCGTGTATAGTAGGTGATGGTTGACTGCGAGAATGCAGATGAGGCCAGCCAGAGCGCAGTCTCCCGGCGGACGACTCGAGGCCCCGCGGAGAGCCGCCGTGTACCGCCTGTGGCGCCGTGCCTGCTGGCGCCCCTGGCGGCGTGTCGGCGAGTCTCCGCCACGGCCCGCCACCTCGTCAACTGGACAACGTATAGGGCAGGTCGATTACACACGCTGCGTGTCGCTTCGTCCCGACACTCACAACTGCATTCAATAAAACTAAAAAAAAAAAAAGTGTGGATAGAGTCTACGCGCGACAGATGAGTGAAATTTCTTGCTTACTATGAATAGTTAGCGATAAATTATTAGTATTATTTTTACTGAACAAGAGTTAATAATTAATAATCCGGGTATGAGCTCAAATGAAAAAAAATGCCTGTTTTCACTTCCTGTACTCAGGCATCCGTTCACTGGCACTTTTTGACGCCTTTTTTGATGGTTTATTCCCACGTTACTTTTGCTGATACCTTTATCTGCTTCTGCATTTTTATTATTTTTAGGCAATATGTTAATTCAAAATCTTCCAGCTGAATAAAATAAAATTAAAATCAGTCCAATCGAACATAAATTACAGTTATAAAGTCTGTATGACAAGTCTCTAAATCCTTTAGACATTTCATATCACATTGTTCATATACAAAAAAAATAAATTACACTTATAAAGACAACCCCTTAATTCTGTCCTTTTTTACATTTTAGATCACACTATTCACGTCAAAATTAATGACACTTTAAAGTTAGCTACACAAATTCCAATACTTCACAAAATGCGTGTATAATTGATTCACGTCTGCACTCGGTTCACCCACCAAACACCCAGGTCGTCGTAAGCTCCAGCGTCTTCAATTAATTTCCTGGCGACGTTGAGTTCACCTCCGTCAGTTTTGAAACATCCGACAAGGCAGGGGGGAAGCAGTTGCGACGGCGCTGGCCCGCGGCCCGCGAGCTGCTAACCCTGCCGTCTATTTCCAGCTGGCTGCGCGGAGATTAAGGGACTGCGCAGGGCTGAGCTGGTGAGGGGGGAAGGGGTGGCCAATTTGGCTTCAGCGGCAGCTGTCACTCCCCTTCCTTCCAGGGAACTTATACGTCATACACTAATGAAACCTCTCCCTTAACTCATGCCGTATTTTTTGCTCTATTGATTTTTTTTTTGCCTTACCAGGGGCTTGGTTATGTTTTTCATATTAGAAGCCCACCAACACATGAAAAAAATTGAGCCCTAACATGTAATTTTTTTAAATAATTCATTGAGAACTTTTAATATTGCTTTAAGTATGTAATATATTGCGCATTTCACAACACACTATTATTGTGAAACCTCAAAAAGAGTGTGACGTTTGAGCGAGCACAGCCGTCGATGATTCACTTCAGGGAATATTGACAGGGGCGTAGATCCCCTCACCAGCCTAAACCAAGAAATAAATATCCTGACT
The DNA here is from genome assembly GCF_032445375.1 of Bacillus rossius redtenbacheri. Classification (NCBI taxonomy): domain Eukaryota; kingdom Metazoa; phylum Arthropoda; class Insecta; order Phasmatodea; family Bacillidae; genus Bacillus; species Bacillus rossius. Next base: position 47,450,647 of record NC_086332.1, on the reverse strand, counting down.
ACGGCGGATTATTGACTGCCCCACTCCTCACTCTCGGAATAGCGTAAGTCTAGTGACGCTACAGTGTTTCAATGTTCGTAACGCTGCAAACGATAAAAACTTTTCCCATAAACCCTTTATTTCCTTCTTAGAAGACAGGGATATTAGTGAATGAATATACTTACATTTTCAACGCATAATTACACGTGTTTAAAATAATAATTATTGTGTACCCTACAAATTTCCTATCCCTATATCAGTGAATTTTCACTTATAACGTGCATTTTAGCCACGGACTCACTTTTTTCTCTAGAGGTCTACCTATTAACCCAAGCCCTTCTCTTGACTCATACGAGGGAACCTGTTTCTTTGTATAAGACTTAGTTCCATACTGGGGGAAATTAAGGCTAGGATAACAAAAAGTACAGTAGCTTTGTTTCCTGGAAGCCACGGTGCCGTTTCATGTAAATCATTTCTTCAAAATTATAGCTTAGAAGAAATTGAGCTAATCAATAACGTCAATAGTATTTTGTTTCCCCTCTTGTTTGTGGCAACCCATCTGTTTCCTAGAATAGTTTAAAATATAAATCATGTACCTGCCGTTTCAAAGATGACAGAATAAGTACCACCAACGATGCATCACTCAATTAGCTGAAGAGCCTATACTTAAGCGAAGGCCCTTGAGTATCACATGACATCATTATGTTATGTTGAAAAAAATTAATGGTTAAAATTGTCTGTTTGTACGTAACTTAAATAAATATAAAGCCATACTTTGAACTCTTGTAATATACCATAAAATAAATTATGATTAAAAAGGAAGCAACTGTGAGGCTCCAAATGAATAAACTTGCATTCCTACGTCACTACCAACTGCTTCATTAAATTAATAATAATGTTCCACGTTTTCCAACAGAAATACGCTGTTAACACAATACAATGGTTTTATTACTGTGAATCACATGTTAATTTCCACTTATTATTTATAAAATACTAAAATTAGACATTTTTATATTTTATTTTTTTCTGCGTTATGGACAAATGCGCACGAGACAATTACTAGGTTAATGCCAAATATATAATTTTGAAGTTTTTTTTTATGATTTAAAAAGTATATTTTATAGGGTGTTGGCAGAAGCATGCACTAACTAAAACGAATTAAATTAACTAATTAATTGTTGTTGTATAGGTCTACCATGTAATTTGTTTTCAATGATGCCAAATGTATTTAAAATAAATGCTCCCATGTTATATTTTGAGGGATGCACTATTAAAAACTTTTTTTTCAAGTATTCGAAATTATTTTCCAAGCAATTATCAAACTTTTGTATTTCCATGGGGCAAACACTGTCCGAATTTTCGATCCATTAGAGCATCACCACATTCGTGATTCAAATACTTCTTCAGATATCACGAAAGACTTCCGCTCCCGTTTCATAAAATCTTTAAAGAAAAAGGGGTTGGAATGAAACTTTTTATTCTGTGTTTTTACCTTTAGTTTAAGTGACTTAAATGGGAAGGGGTTTTTTCGAGAGAGAAAAAATTCAGGCATGAAAACTGCGGGACCCAATATTTAAAATATCTTCATGACGTATTTAAATTATGACTTTATCTTTGTTTATATGGCACACAAATGATTTGACCACGTCTGAAAGCCTGATACACTGTAAAACTGTTTTTGTTTTGTAAATGGAACGGAAATATATTTTTTTAATTACAGATATTCGTAAATTTGTACATTTACATGAAAACAGATGTATCACTAAAAAAAGAAAATAGTATTCGCAGTAATACCTGGTTAAAATTCTTAGTTGGGAATTTATGAATTGTGTTGTTGCAGTAATAATCTCCAACAGTTAAAAGTTATTTGTAGACCATTCCCTGAATAGCTTTCCAGTATTAACTGAGCACATTTATAAGGAATATAAAACGTATATAAAAAGTCAAATTATTTAATAATCTATTATCCTTTCCATGATTTGTTTGAATGAAACATCAATTGAAATATTATTTCGTAAAACGAATTTTATATATGAGTAGGTTAACTGTAAAACTGCCTTTATTCACTCCAAGAGATTTTAGGGAAATCACGAAAAAAGTATGCAAAGTGTAATTATTAATATATTGAAGTATATTTATTTGCAGATATTGATCATAAGTAGTTGTCATTAAAAATACAATTTGGCAGATATAAGTCCCGTGGTGTCGCTAAAAAAAAAAAAAAATATAATAGGACGGATAAGGGCAGTTTCGAAAAATACCATTGGATTAAGAAAGTTTTAAAATCAACAATTCGGGAAATAGAAGTTTTGAAAGAAATTTGTTTGAAATACCTTGCTTGTTAACTTCTATATTCTATAAAAATTAATGTACATATAACTAAAAGAAAATTAATTCTGCACACTTGTAGGAAATTTCAACATTTTAAATAACAAGATCAGGTACTTCATTGACAATTTCTTCATCCATATTGTCATCTTCACCAGGAACTTTCTCATCTATGACGTCTTATTCACAATCAATTATGTTTTTGTTATAGACGAGGTCTTCCTGCTCCCTCCAGTTGGCTCCAAAATGTTTAGCTAGAAGATTAATAGCATTAATTAACTTTTCATGTTTAACAGGAACCATGTTGTCAAGTTTAATAGGTTTAATGCCGCTTATCGACTTGTTCTTCTTTATTATTGATCCGGAAACGCCTAAGTCACATCTGTAGGTTGTTCGCCTTGCACACTAATGTTTCTCTTGGTGTTCCTAGTTAAGATTATTCTTTTACACAAGGATAACTTAAAATTATATTTTCCGGTAGACTTGATTACTAATTTAACAGCAGACTTACAGTCATGGACAGGCACTTCTGCTCCCAATCTCTTAACTGTCCAGAAATCCTCCAAAATAGCTGTGTATTTCTAGGTGTTTCAAATGTCCCCACACTCCTAATTACTTTTTCTACTCTCCCAAAAAAAAAACCTGTCGAGTGGTAGGAAATAATTTCCTACAACAGGGAACACAATTGCAACCTTCTGTACTGTTTTTGGTGATTCATCTTTAAGCCACTTCATCACTACCCAAATCTCAGTGGAGTTTTTATTCTGTTCAGGACAGCCATCTGAACAGAGTCGAACACAATCTTAATTTACAGTCGTCTAGTGGTGAATTCCTGAGAGTATAAAGTAAGGCTGAAGCAATTTCAATCGAACCCTTACGTCTCAGTATTCTGTGGTGTTTTTTAGTGCCCACGACAAACTGTAAAATTGTTGTAGTATAACTGTCTACTATAGTATGCTGATATGCTGCCTGGTCAGGCACTCGGGGCAGAACTAGGTGTTTTTGGCAATCGTACGAAAATAACAGAATGTTGTTAGTTTCTGTTTCATGAAGGTAGCTGTAAAATGCTTTGGATTTCAGTTGATGAACTCTGAACTGTATCATCAAATCAGATTTGGTCTTTGAGGCATGACCAGCTTGCTGAATTTGGTTTTTAACTTGAAGGCATGTAGACCATTCATCCGTAGCTGGTGTCTTAAAACTGATATGGAACTTGTAGAGGAATATTATTCTGAGAAACTGATATTTCAATTTGTTGGCTACTTTGTCAGTATGGTTGGTGTTGTACATCCACCATAGTTTTTTAAGGTTCAAACCACCGTAGAGGTACTGTAGTTTTGATTTGTCCTTCATGTATTGGTATTCCACTGGTTTCAGACTCGCTATAAACTTCATAACCAATTGCCTTTTAGCCTCATATTTAACACTATGCCTGTCTCCTCCTCGGCATTCCCTACGACAAGCACTAGTTACAAGGTGTTTTCAGCACAGATTCTGAACACGGTAACTTGAGATACCCAAAATGAAAAGAAACGTTTTTGCACAAACCTGTTGACATCCATCCATGGTCTTTACCAAAAAAAAAAAATAACTCATGTCTTGCGGGAACTTCCGGGAACCTTAACTCGTGATGTCATCTGTGGTTTCTGTTGTGAAGAGTACTTCAAAAGGAATGCATCCTGCGCCACTTGTCCTTCATTTGCATAAACGTTTGAGGTAAACGCCTGATATCTTGTGGTTGTATTCTCGCACATTGGAATGTTTCTTCATCGTGCCAACAACTTGGCATCTTAGGCAGAGTCTTCGATTTGTATCTAGAACAAAAAGAAACCAAACTAATTGAACAAACTTTATTTCAAGTAATCATAATCTAATAAATAACAACCTTGATGGTGTTAAAGTAACCTTCAACAAAAAAAGCATTACAAACCATTCACTAAACAACTCTACAATACAAGACCATTTAGTATTTTGATCAATAGACTGAAGGTAACATTTTATTTGTGCACATTTCAAACATCAGTGGGTCAATTTCCTAGCAAATTGATGGGTCATAACTTGAACTAATTTAAAAAATCACGAATAACCTGACCAAAAATAAAGGAGCAACTTACCTATCTCTCTTCTTTTTTTCGCGAGTCCATTCGTTCTTATTACACTTATTTTTCCGAATCCTACCTCTTTCAGCAATAACACAACATTTCTCATTCTCCATTTTTCAAGTCAACACACTTTGCATTCAACAAACCAGACAATGTGGTATTCACACAATAACAAAAACAAAACTGCAATAACTGCTGACAACAGCTGACGAATAAACTGACAAATATTTCCACCAATAAGAAAAACAAAATTCCCTTTTAATAATGCAACCAAAAATATAATCCAGTGTTGTAAATGTTTGCAAAACCACGTTCTCACCTTGCAATCTATGTGAAATTGTAATTGCAGGAATAGGGCAGTTTTGTTACAAGTGTACACACACATTTACCCGGAATAGGAACGTTTTGAAACATTATGTCACATTGCGGATAAGGTTAGTTTTGTTGCATATGCCTTCATGGATAACAACAGTTTTGAAACACACTACATATTTGACCACATCATTTTTAAAGAAATTGATGACATTTGAAACATAATATGGACACTGTAGATGCATTAATGCCAGCGGAGTCTGAATCGACTCTTTACTCGATTTATTTATTTATTTATTTTTTGATAAGGGCAGTTTTGCAGTTCACCTACTCATATGCAAAAATAACGGTAGCCATGCGTTGTACAAAGTTACAATATTTTTGTTGTAGTATTACAAACTATTTCTTGGCGACTGATTTTGAAAGGAATCTAAAATACAGAATTTTTTTTTTCTGTGTAGTTGGTCCCTGCACGATAAATGGTGCAGGGTAGGGAGGGAAATGTGCTTGCTGGCCGAGTGCACGAGACAGCTTCGACTCGAGACCGAACTCCGACTGAAGCCAGTGTTAAACAGTTTAATTACATCTCATCTATGTGCAGATGCGAGGGAACTCGCATTGGAAGGTCCCAGAGGTCCAGGACTGCCCTAGGAGCCCAATTACTTCTCCCGGCGGACCTGCGCTCATGGACTCGGAGCACGCAACACTCCTCGCACGAAGGACGGTCTAGGGCCTCGCCGGTGTGTTCGCCAAGGCGAGCGATGTAGAGGTAGGGTTCCACGCGGCGTGGCTCCTCGCAGTGAGCTCCCCCGGGCGTGTTCACGTGGGCCACCAATCACTCGGCGACTTCGGCGCGCGCTGGGAGCGAAGCACGAGCAATGGTAGGTGCCTCGCGCTGTTTTGTGGCGCACCTCGATGATTTACGTGAATTCACAATCACAGCATTCATTACTGTGGGTTCTCTGAATGATTATCGCCTTGGGCATAGATCCCGGAGAGAAGGGGGGAGGGGGAGTCCACCCCCCTCCTGGAACAAAGAAGTCCTACACTGAGGCGGCCCCGCTTGCGCTTGCAAAATCTTGACTGTGAAACGGGTTTGATAAACGTAAGTGTCAAAAACTACGTTTCACGGAAAAATTATCTGTTTATTCTAAAGTTCTCTGCTTATTGTATGCACATAGGCAAAAAATATGGGCAGTGTACAACATACTAGTAATGTATCCATATATGACTTGTGTCGATTAAAACCCACGTCCAAAACTATTGGGACAGATTCTTGCATGATGAAGCTTGATTTAATTTTTTTTTCCCGTGGACGTACGCCATTGTAGATTTTTATCTGTATGTCATAGAGAAACCACAAGTATGAATACGAAAGATGAATACACAAACCCATGCCGATGTCGAATGTTAAACGTATAGACAGCACAGAGAGAATTCCATTTAATGAATTAGAAAAAAATATCACATTACAAACAATGTCCTGACGACAACAAGACATTTGTAACAATAGCAGAAAATACAGGCACGCAACTATCTTGGTTGGACATACACAGCTACAAACATACGAATCTAATGATGATATAAAACAGATAATCTTTAACATTTGACATCTGCTGATTTTGGCTTGATTTCTGTGTGTTTGAGTTTTCATATTTGTTGTTCATTCTTTTGGTTTCTCTATGACATACAATAGCGTATGTCCATAAAAATCTTCTAAACCTTTATTACAATACTAACTTCTCTGTTGAGCTTGAAAATCCTAATATTTTTTCATCTTTATTAATTGCAACAAATAAATACATGTAAAAATTTATTTAGGTGTAAGTAGGGTCCTGCTGAATTATTTTAATTTTTACGCAAATTCGTTATCATGTAATTTTTCCAATCGAATTAAAAACTTTTTTATTTAAAAATTAAATCTAATTATACCTATACACATAAAGAAACCTGTAAATTTATTGTATTTATTCTTGAGTATTTATCTCTAAGAGCTGTCAAAAATATTATTTTATTAAATATAATTAAATTACTAAATAAATGATATTAGGACTGTTAAATATTTCAAAGTTATTCATAAGTCGTAAATTCATATTTTTTTTTACAATTAATTGTAATCGCAATTTTGTGAGTTAGTGACAGTTTATGGACGCTATTGAACGAACGGGATGTGCAGGTTTTGTACGTATGCCTGCAGGTCTGTGAGGAACTCCGTACCACCACCCCGAGTCGAGACACACCGGCCGCGAAATCTCAGCGGCGTCAAACCCCGGATTGTTCGCCATCGGGAAGCGTGGCGGACGTTGCCGTGTCCAGGTGCCGCCGCCCCGACCCTCCATCCACAGCAAGCGTCACGCCGGGTGTTGCGTCGGGCGGTCGACAGGCAGACGAGAGCAGACGCGTGCTGGAGCGAGCTCCGCCACCACAGACAGCCTGGATCGCGACGAGCCCACAGCACTCGGGTCCCGGGGGGGGGGGGGGGGGGGGGGGAGCGTGACTGGCGAGTACCTGAGGGTAGAAGCGGGGAGGGTAGGAAGAGGCATGCAAACGCACCGCATTCTCAGCTCCCGGCGGCTTGGAGTGAAGATACATACGCGGCATGAACACGGAATTTTTTGTCACCTTTTTTGAGTCCTAAAAGCAACGCAACGAAGGAACGCAAGCAAAACAACACGCAGAGTAGTACTCTATTCCGAGTACCCGTTCGTAAACCAGGCAAATAAAAGTGAAGCAACGTAAGAGTAGGCCATTCTTCAACTTCCTGTACTTGTACTGTAGTCAACGATATTCTGTGTTGAGTTTACATTGCGTCTTTATTGTAAATTTTTGTAAAGTAAATTAATTTTTTTTATGTTTAAACACTAATCAATAATTGGTGGCACGTGAAGTACATGTTTTTCAATTATTTAAGAAATATGTTAAAGACAGTGGGTTTCTTAAGTCAGTCGCACATTGTATTTGTGAGCTCTTGGATTTTCTAGCGAAGGTTTATAAGCTTGGTTCAGTACCTTTAGTCATCAGTGCGAAGGCAGGTTGTATCCTGATCAGTGGCTTGGAACCAGATGTGCAAATCCATCATGGCGTGGCTTTGGAATGAAAAGCTTAAGCGACACGAAGATATAATTAATGCACCATTTTAATCAAATGAAGCCACCCTTACTGTAATACACTTGTTAGACGAACTAACCCCAACTTCGGAGCGAGTTGTGTAGTAAATAGGAATTTCAAAGATGGCAAATTCCTTTAACTCTCTGCAGCCAGCCCTGGTGGTTCAGGAATGAACGTAACTGACGTATAGAGCCTAATTCTGGGGTCTAGGGTTCGAGTACCACTTCAGGTATTGGTGTTATTAATTTTTTATTTATAAATCATTCCACGCGAATACTCGATTCCAAACGTTTGTGGGTGTGTGTGTGTGTGGATTTTGGTGTATAAATATATTTACATATATATATATATGGCGTTGATTAACTCTGACACCGTTTGACCGATCACTATTAAATTTGGCACATCGAAGTGCTTTTCATGGAGAAGGTTTTTATGCTATTCATTTTTGTTACACTCCACTAGATGGCGCTGCAACGCATTAACGTCCACACCGTATAACAAATCGCCATTAAAATTGGTATACATATATATTTTAACACGGAGAATTTTTTTGCGATATCCATTTGCTATAACTCGTCATTAGATAGCGCTGCAGCACATTAACTGCTGCACTGTTCAATCGATCGCCATGACAGTTGGCATATTGTGATTTTTACTATCCTTAATCTTCAGTAACAACAAATAGTGATTGTGACTGTGGTTATTCATTCGAGAGTGATTTTAAAATGGAACATAATTTTAAACGCTTCATAGATTCTGGACATATAAAGGTTAATAAATAAACACTGGCAGTACAACGTCTGTCGGGTTCTGTTAGTATCCTATATAATTAAATATAAATAAATTTATGGGCAATTTGTGTATTACGTTAGGAATAAAAAGTGCATACTACACAATTAATTCAATTTAAATCATATCTGAAATTATTAAAATTAAGGATATTATGTGTTGAAAAAATATGCACTTCAAGAACCTCATAGAGCTATAGTATAGGATTTTAAACGATTTTAGCCAAAAATTTGTTATTTCATTTTTAATCTAATAGTTAAGTGCCAAGGTTACCAGCTGCTGTGAGTGTCAGCTCCATTACATCCATGTAGACCCTGCCTCAGACGGGAAACTACATGTCGATATCCATTTACTTGCAAGTCCCTAGCAAAAATTTTAAATAAAAAAGTTTCATGGTTACAATGGTTTCCTAAAATTTTTATATAACTCTTATTTATTTATATGTTCAAATCTGTGGTCAAATGAATTGCCAACAGATGTCGGATACATCGCGAAATTTCATCGACTGAAATTAACAGTAAGTTTTCAATTGAAACCCGATTTCGCACAAGTCTTGTGCGCGGTCGTTCGCTTGGCCTGCTATGCACTCACTTGTGTTGTTAATTGTGAACCCAGCCTTACAACCACAATAAGTTGTCTGCACAAACACTGTTGACATGACAACACAGGCAGAAGGATACGTAGCTCGTTGGAACTAATTTCGAGAACTGTCCAATCTGGGACGAGCTACACGACACAGGCGATCTGGCGTGCACTCAGTCGTTCAGCATCAACGAAGAAAATTTCCCCGTTACTTCTTCTTTGAGTTCTTCGAAATCTGTGTTTTGTCTCTTGACCGTGCGGGTTCTCTAAACAGCTCAATCTGCCCCCTTTCCCCTCCATTTCCCCCCCCCCTCCAATCCTCGTGCGTTTTCTTTCTCGCTCTCCCCGAGCGACTCTTGTAATTCATTCCCAGAATGACGATCAGAGCAGAGTTATTAATAGCGGCGCAGGCGAAGGAGAGGCTAGGGTTGGGGGTTTTCGGGCGGCGCACTCCGTGTTTCTCGACCGGGCTCGCGAATTTTCGCAGGCCACCAGGTTTTGTAGGGGGAGGGGGTGAGGAGGGGGTATGCTCCCTTGGCAGACGCCGAGTGCAGGGAACCTTCCCTCGCGGGGACGGATCGCCGTGGCCACGCCTCCCTGGCCGCCGGCCAGCCAATGGGAGGGCAGCCGCCTCGCGCCGGAGCGGCCCCGCCAGGGCGCGCGCGGACTGCTGAAGGCTCCCGTCAGTGATGCGCTGGTGTCGGTAGGCGTCGGGTGTGTCTCGCTTGGTTGTCGTCCCGCTGTCGTAGCGCGCCTTCCCAGCGACTGACTGTCTTAACGCACTTCGCGGAAAGGAATCACTCGTTAGCAACATACACGTATAGCCTAACTATTTTTTTTTTTTTCCCCCACGAAGTGACGGATATTTCGCGTTTGTGTACTCCGTGGTGTGCAGTGGACCAACTCAGAACATCACTCGTGCTCTGACGTCAAATACGGCACGGACTTGTGGAACTGACATCCCGGCCCTTGCGGTCCACTCCGAGGGAAGACAAGAAGCTATTGGTGAGTTTTTTTTCTGATCAAAACTAATCTTATCGCTTAGAGCAACCTATTTAAGTGCCTTTGAGATTTCAAAAATCACACTTTGTTGTATATATACAGAAAACATTATTGTCTAATCATATCTGTGACCGAAAAGTACGAAAATTATTTTGAAATGCTAATTTCCTAGAGTCGCGGCTTCTGAAAAAATAAAATCCCTTCCTAATGTTTTTTTTTTTTTTTTTTTTTTTTTTTTTTTAAGTTTTTCTTACTTTGTTTTGGTTTTTAGGATTGTTTCATTGATAAGTTTAAACATACTAGCTAGTGCCCAAAACGTGTTTTTCGATTATTTGGACTAAATTCTGGTGTTGTGAATGTCATCCAGATATTTAATTTAAAAAGTCATGACAATCTTACATTAAATATTTCATTTTTGTTCTACAGTTTATACTTACGGTTTAGAGTGAATAGTATTTATATTTTACAAACTTAATTATTATATTACGTATTGGTTGCGTGTTGGACTGCACATTTATTTGAAAAACTTCAACCAAGTGCCGGTTACGTCGTTGGTGTCGAAGTGTTTACGCGTTGCCGTGAATGGTTTAACGCGTGGATTTGTGGGGATGTAAGACGTCCCACTGTGGAAATGACGAGTGTCTTTTTGCGCAAGTTGTCGTCGTCTTTAAACTGGCGTTTTGGTTGCACTTTTTTTTTTTTTTGCTGCGCGCTCCCGCATTATTGAATTTTCTGCGTGCGAGTGAAACATGGAACGGTGCGTTTTAAACTTATAGGTACCCATCGTGAGTATTCTCTCTCTCTCTCTCTCTCTCGAGGAGAGCTGACTTGAGAGACACGAGCAGTCGTGCGCGCTGATCACAGCCGCAGTTGTGGTTTTGTCTTGTCTGAGGTCCGGCGCAACTTGGGACGGGTTGCGCCGGGGCCCGGGTTGGTCCGCACGGGACAGAACCCTGATCTGCCCCGCGTTCCCGACCCGCCCGTGTCCCTCTGCCGGCGCCGGCGATCTACGGTTACCGGAGTCGTGAGCGTCGTACAGCCGCGTGCCTGATTTGCGTATAGCCTTAGGCTGGACTCAAGGCCCTATCAAGTGGGAAGGAGGGGGAGGGAAAGCTGCCTCACACACACACACAAACACATACACACACACCTACACATATATCGTAAATGAAAGATAACTTTTAATGTTAAATTACAGATGGTTGTAAATTTATGCATTTACATGCAAACAACTTAATCATTACAGAATACTGTTCGCGGTTATACCTACTCGGTTCGGATTCTTACCCGGGAATTTTGTGCTCCGTATTGTCCCAGTACCTACAAAATAGTTAAAAGTTATTCGTAAACCATTCCCTGATTGGCTTTCCTTTATTAACTGTGCGCATTAATATAAGCACGGAAAAACAAAACAAAAAAAAAAGTCATTTTCTTGACTATTCGATTATATTATCCATTGTTTATAAAGATTATGATTGAATGAAACATCAATTAAAAAATAAAATAATGCACCAAATTTCGTTAGAAATACTGAGTATTATCTCGAAAAACGTATTTCATATATGCAAAAATAACCTTAGACATGTGTTGAGACATGTGTTGTACACATTTACAATCTTTCTTGTAGCACTTACTAAATACTATTTCTTGGCAACTGGTTTCCAAAGTAGATAAAATGTTTTTTCTATGTAGTACATTAAGTGGAAAAAGAAAAAAAAATCTTTACAAACAAGAAACTTATTAAAAATTAATTAACTGGTTGGGTGTTGGTATTCCAACACCTCGAGGGAACTAGTTACGAAACAGACATTGCGTCTTCTGTGAGAAATTGCGAGACAATTTACTGTATTGTTTTCAAGCAATTTTACACTCCACACCGCTATCTGCCACTACTGTAACTTGATTTATGCCCTTTAAAACGTAGGTACACTTCACACCGCTAGATTCGCTGGCATCTCGTGTCTCGCGTATTTCTTACCAGTTTTCCATACTGTCCCTATTACAATATTTGGTTTAATTACTAAAAATACCCCCATAAATCCCCCCCAACTCTTTTTTTCCTGTTTTGAGCTGTGTACGCCCTCGCCTGGATTCAAATGATCCGTCGCGTCCTTCAGTCTTCCATCCGCCTGTCAATCACGTGACCTGCAGGCAATCAGATGGCCCGAAAAATTCCATACGTCCCGTCCGTCCTTTAAATGCTTGGCAAGCTTCAACTTTCGTTGAATGGACGTAATTGTAACCTCCAAATGTTTGCAAAGTATTTTTTCATGTCAAATCTTTATTGTCTTAAAATGTTTTGAAATTTTTCAAATTGTTTAGCTACTTCCTCTTTTTTTTTTTTTACTTTAGTTGGAAAATAAATAAATATGAAGGCGAAAAAATATAGTTTGAGTTATAAGTGCATGCTTTACATTATCGTCAAACTAATCTACTCTTACAAGATAATTTTTATCGTTGAGAGTCCAGCCTAACATAAAATCATGTTAATTGTTTTTTTTTGTGCTGTTATTGAACTGCAGAACTAGATATCTCATCTTCAAGTTAGGTATTTATAGTACAGTGCAATATTGTCACCTATTTTTCCTTGAAATTATTTAACCGCCGGTTGTGTTTTAACTGCCTTACCACCGCACTTTGGCCTTCGAGCATAACTTTGGGGTTCAGGTCCATGAGCGCCTTGATTTATAAGCGCAGTTTACCGAAAGACGCAGGTTTTGCTTTAATGTGTAACGTAGTTTATAGGTGGTAGTAGCAATTTTGCTTTTGAGCTTTGCTATCTAGAATATTTATATTGATTGAAACTTTGAGATCTCGTTGGATAAAATGTTGTTTGTTAGATTTCATTCAAGATGCAGTGATCAGTTGTGTACTCGTAACAGTACATATGCGCAGTGTGTTCATTATTGCATTAATAATTTGAAATATTTTAAACGAAATCGTATGCCAAAAAAATGTGTTTTTTTCCTGATGTTATCTTTATCGTAATTATAAAAAAACAAATGTGCTAGATATCATAACTGCAGCACCAGGTAAAATGTATCTAGAAAATAATCAATACACATAAACAATTTAAATAATTCACATTTTTTTAATGTCAATCTATCCACATATGCGCAGAAGTTGCGTTTTGTGTGCAACATTAAGTCACATGTACTTTTGTCATCAAAATGTACACATTATAACCCTGAATCATGTTGTTTAGTCTCACCTGTTTACAAATCACTACGCACGTTAATTATAGATAGTTAACACCGACCAAGAGAAACGAGCTGGTCATAAAATACAGACAGTTGCTTAGCTTGATAAGATTCCACTACAAACCAGTATTTGGTGACCGTAGTCACCAACACGTCGCGCTCATGTGGCGGGGGTCGTGAGTTCGATCCCTGTATCCCGGCATAACTCATGTTTATGAGCACTGAGTCGTGCTCAAGTGGTCTGTAGCCTACTATGATCTGCGAGGTCTTGTCGCCTTAAGCCTTTGTGCAGAACCGTGTGACGCAAAACCACATGAAACAAAAAAAAAAACGTAGAGTAGTTATGATATGACTGTAGATGAATAATGACGCATTTACAGATGTTTTAACTGCTAGTGATTCATTTGAACGTAACGACTTTGTTTTAAAATATTGGCAGTCATATATATGTATATATATACATACACACACATATTTCGTACCAAAACGTATTTGCGTTATTTTAAATAGCATATATATATATATATATATATATATATCCTGCCAAATGTTGAACATTCTTTCATTATAAATTTAAAATCTCACACATACAACACCCAACTTGATTACCCATTCAAGCTTAATTTATTATTACCAATGTAGTATGTTTGGTTAATTTCTTCGTAGTATAACGTCCACCACGCTTTTAAATATCAAAAAAATCCTGGGTTGTGCCTCGTTGAGAATCACGTGGCGGGGGTGAGGAGGGAGAGGAGTGAGGTGATGTAATCACACAACCAACGTGACTTAGATTTAGTTACAATTTTACGATTTCACGGAACCTGTGAACGAACACAGTTTACCGAGCTCGTGACAATGCCGGTGACAAGTGCCGGGATGAAGAAACTAAGCAGAGCATTCGAAACTGTAATTTTAACTGCGAACCGACGATAAAAGCGTTCGTTTCACATCGCCTCGCTTCGTGATTCACTTCTCCCTTTGTGTTCGTCGGTCAGTGTGTCACTTCGGCCAGGGCAGTAAAGCCCCCCGCTGTGCTTCGATGCTCCGAATCGTACGCAATCATATCTCATTGCGATTGCGTTGTGGAATTTGTCAGCAGTTTTCTACGCACTAGAGTTTTACTTTTTTTTCTCCCCTGTCACTGCAAACAACATGTAGCAATCAGAATATAACTACTAATAATGCAGGGTTTTGTTTAGCTATTTCATGGACTTGATGTACGAGAGCTATTTAGGTTATGTTTTTTTTCATGTTTGAGAGTGATAAGTGTATTTCACATGTAAAATTTCTTCTTAGACAATATTATTGTTTACGTGAACACAAGTGAAAGATTTCGCAAACAAAACAATACCATTCAGAATGTACAAGGTCGCCATTAGTCCACGTGCGTTCCAGCACTTCAAAGTTTGCATCGTGATGGAAATAGCATAACGTTCCAATCGGAAAATCGGTCACGCGCACACACTTTGTCGCGTTGACGTCACCTGAAGAGTCGCCCGTGATCGTTTGAAATCACTTTTATTTATTTTTTTATTCGCGTCGCGTGCCATTGCCTTTTACTCTCGGTTCCCTGCTGTGAGTCTAGCTTTTCACCCGTCTTTTAATAGTTCCTACTACGCAGTAGTGTTTGTTTATACTAATAAAGATATCGTGTGAATTTATTTGCTTGTAATGGGTAAACTCGAAAACTACTAGACATATTTTAAAAATTCCTTCACTGCTATTAAGCTATTTTATAACAGAACATACGATACACTTAACTTAAAAAAATTCTTCCGAAAGATACAGAAGACACAAAATCATTAGTAATTAAAAACATATAAAAAAATCACAAAATTAAGCCCCTCCTTGCGCTTAGATACAACAATTTAAGTTTCCGTGAAGATACATATGAAGCTGAGCGCATAAGAACGCTTTGAGAAGAAATGTAAATCTAACACTTCATAACTAAGTAACACAACTAGTTTTTTAATATCCTCGCAGCACGATAGGACTGAGAACTGACTTAAACCTCTAATATACACCTAAGTGTTTGCCAAACGACCTCCAAGTTAGTGGTCTCTATGTATCTTTGTATAAGCATCCGGTGGAGAGCTGATACTGACCCAACCCATACAGGTTCCGTTTAGTTTAGTGCAGTTCATGCGTTGGCCCCTTGCCCTGCGTTTAGCATTCCAGCATAAAAGCGGGAAAACTAGGTTATTATTTTCCCATCAAGAATTTGGAACACTGGAACGGCTGTAGACATTTACATCCAACGATCGTTAGCGCCTGTTTGTCGCTGGTCACGTGACGGTAATTAAATATCCCATCCGGCTTCTCACTGCTTTCTTGGTAATTTTCTGGACTACCCGTTACGAGCGAGTGGCGTTCAGTCGTATGCGGAACTTCTTTCCAGTAGCTCTCTCGTCGGCCAGGGACGTGGTTGGTTGATCAGATACGCCTGTCCGACATTGGCACCCGCACACTGCAAGGAAAATACAACTTCGCTGCTCTTACATTCATCACCGTTCCACTAATTCACTTCCCACGTTTTGTTTGTGCCGAAGCGCTATGAACGTGCAACGCGCGGCATTCTAATGTTTATGTCACGTGACCAATTGCAACTCTCTCCATTACCATTAGTATTCACACCCACCGCGACACATAAAAAAGTGCACCGTACTAATCGGCTCTCAGGAAGCAACACCGGTTATTTACCGGAGTCAATATCTTTGCGCTGGACAAGAATTAAAGAATTACAGAAAACACGGAATCGAATCTCTGGCTGGCCATTCTGATCAAAATATACGATAGTTTTTTTTTTTAAACAGTCCAGGTAAATGCTGGATTCCATAGCTAGATATTATGATTTATTGCGGAAATTTATTGTGACAATGCAGGTTGCAAAACAATCTGAGCGCTCGTTAGACTGCAATAAAGTAGTATGCCTGTGCCAAATGTTTTTTTTTTTTATTGCAATGGCGGCCGTCTGCAAGAGAAGCCGATAGGATTTTACCGTTAATCAGTCCAATCAGGACAATTTTGCTTTCACGAAAAATGCTGCGATTCGTGTGTTTGACAAATTTCTAACTGATGTGATTACATGCAGAGTGTGCTTACATAAAATCACCTATGTTTCATTAAGCATTTATTACAGTAATATACACAACAAAATAAACGTGAAATGAACAATTCATTACGGACAACTGAAATGAACTTCTCGATATTAAGGCGTGCCCGCACCCTTATCCATATCAGGGTAGCCCCGGTCCAGTACAAACATACAAATCAATAAAAGTAATAACGTGACTAGATAACTATATACAAACGGGCTTCTACACATGTTACAAGCCTGCGTTGCGTTATGGGTCCACTGCTAACATACTGCCAACCTAAAGACCACCGACGAGTTACACATGATAGGGTAATAATATAAACAACTACATTTCTCCTTTATATAGTCATAGATTGGGGTTATCCCACACCGGACAGCTCAGTGAGTTATTGTTCGTCCAAGTTATTACTCCAGAATAGGAGTATGAAGAATTAAGCGACTGTGCTCATATTCTTTAACTAGTGTTTGAGGTCTCGATACGCCCCGCCGACTCTTTGGGCACCAAGGCAGTCGTGTACCCAGGTGTCGGGACTCGCCGGTGTGGTGGCAGCGCGGGACTCGCTCCCGGGTTCCTGGTCCGGACAGGTTCCTGGTCTGCGCCGCTAGACGGCGCTGAGGCTCGCTCGTCAGGTCTGTGGGAACTGCACCCCGACACTCGCTCCCGTATCACTCCGTTACTCGCTCCTTCCGCACGGGTAAGGCGGGAGCGTCCCTCCTTCTATCTGCCCGCTGCGGCGACCAGCAAGCCGCTCGTCCCCTTGGCTGGGACTCATTGACTGCCCCCTGTTCTGCTCGCTGTCTCCACGTTACCCGTAATGTCATCTACTCTGAGTCTCGCACTACGTCACGTCCGGGTGCTGTGCATAGGGCGTGCACTGCTGCCGACGCTCTATACGATGGTGACGTCTGATCACCCTCGTGGGTTCCGGTCGTGTCTTGCGCACAGCCTGTACATACACTCCTCTGGCTGGCCTGATGCACGCTGATTAATTGCTGTGCAGTGCCCCTTCTGACTGCCACACCGCCCAAGTTACACGGACCTTAGGTTACACTAGGCGATACACTTTCTATGCTTGAAATACCGCCATGACAATGAGTAACGGAGAAACGGGCGTGTGTCACGTTACACGTGTGTCGACAGTAGATAGACATGAACCTGAGAGAAACCCTACCAATCACGGAACACAGACGATGCTTCAATGTTTTTGACACACAGCTAGTCTCGAAATCTTTTCGCAAAAAATGCGTTCCCCCTTCTTATGGGTAGAAGAAACTGTATGATATGAGTCGTAGTTATTTTAGTCTGAATTACGGATACGCATCCTTATTGGCTGAGTTATGGGTGAAACGAGCTTATTTCACCTACCAGATCTAATAAGAAGACGCCTGGAAATTTCACGTTGTATATTTTTTGGAACCAGGCTATATTTAGAGACCGAGGATTCGTTTCGTGATGTTCTTAAATACATCTGTGTATACCTTTGTGCTGCTTCTGCTATTAGTTCGATGTTAATCTGGAGGACTCGGGACCAATTAGAGACCCTGAGCCAAAGAAGTATCGAGTCACAAGTTATCCAACGGAGATGTCTCGTAAGTCAGCAGCTAATAAACAGTTGCATTTTGCCAGAGTACGCAAGGTATCACGGAGTCTATCCTGGAGGTGATTGAACTTGCGTTTTTTTTCCAGTACCTATGTATCTCTTGAACCCAAGGCAGAAATTTTTTTTTTTTTGCGTTGGCTGCTGCCACATTTTTCCTTCAGCTTGGAGTGCATTTGGTTGTATGAACTATATTCATATATTTTCTTGTTGGTTTATGGTCCTTCGGCGCGTAGCAAACTACTCATGGCCAATTGAAAGGGCCATTCAATCGGATGATTATAAATATTCTAGTCTGGCTTAAAACACCGCGGAAATTGCAGGTCTCTAACCATAAAGAAAATAAACTTTTCAAATATGGACACACTGGATCGAAGTCTATCTAACAATCAAATTTCCCCACGATAAATCATCTCAACAGCCATGTATATTTTTTTCGCGAAGATATTTAGAGACCAGTTGTTTGCTATAAAAAAAAATTCAGCATCGTGTTTCGTGATTGGTTGATTTTATTTTAGTTGCATGTCTACTGTCGGAACACGTATCACAGCCATGCAGTGCAGAAGCCATAAATAGAGACCTGCAAAATTCGCGGTTTAGATGGCCTTCAGGATAGACTACTCATACCCCTGTACACTCGGGCAAATAACGCAAGTTCATTGGCTGCCGACTTGTAAGTCGTCTCAGCTGGTTTGTCTGTGATTCGATCCTTCTTTGGTTGAGGGTATATAACTGGTTGAGATTCATCCAGATGAACAGTAAGCCAATAGCAAAATTATCTAAGAGGTATATTTGTTTGAATTCTAGCCTATCACCGAATGAATCCGCGAATTTTGCAGGTCTCTAGCATAAAACGTCCTGACGGCCCAAGCAAAGAGGGGAATGGGTTATCTTGCAAACAGCCACATATTATCAAAGAAACAATCGCTATCGTGGGCATACCTTTTTGCAGTCTAATGGGCTGTCAGATTTATTTGCGAATAGCACCTGAGCCTAAACATCGGGCCATGTATTTTTCGCGAAAATATTTCCAGGTCAGCTGTGTGTTAAGAATTTGTAGCGGTGACTGTGTTTCGTGGTTGGCTTGGGTTATTGCTGGTACATTTCTTCCGTTGGCACACCGGTCAAAGCTATATCGTACGAAAGCAAACACGTCCTGAATGGCCGGGCCAAATAGGGAAATGGCTTCTCTTGCAGACGGCCGCCACACAAGGAAATAATCGCTACCTAGTTAAGTTCAATGAAAAGGGGCAGGCATTTTTTGCGAAAAAATTTGAACGCCTATTAGACTGCAACTAGCTATATACGCACCAACGGTTTCTTCCTAATGATTGGCGACCGTCTGCGAGAGAGCCACTCAGGACGTGTTTGCTTCATATTAAAATTAATAAAATTTTTACCATTACAATATTTAAATTTAAGTACCGAAAACTGCTAAAATATCAGTATTGTACACCTTAAAATCCAAACTTTCCCGGAGGAGAACCCCCGGACCCCCCGCTTTAATACTTACAGGAGGGCCATGCTTCTTAACACCCCCATACACAAATCCTGGCTACGCCACTGGTTTGCTTCCGCACTTAAGGGGCCCGCCTCGTCAGGGTTGTATGTGTGTTAGTGAGGCGGGATGATAAGCGCGACGCTCGCTGGTGCTTCCAGCGCGGTATAGCCTCTAAGCGCAAGGCTCTGAGTTGACGCGTAGTCTTGTCGTCGTCACAGGATAACTGTGAAATTTGAGCGGTGACCGTAACATTATATGGCCGATAAATGAAGATAAAGGTGTAATGCAAGTCCCTTAAGTGCTTTTAATAATCTGTACTGGTTGTTTTACGCCTAAAAATTACTCTCAAAACATGCGTTTTAGCCATTTTAACTCTTCTAGAAATACAGTTTAAAAACATGATCCAAAATTAAAAGTACTTTTCGGGCCTCAGCGAACTCTTAAATGCTTTTCGTAGAAATACCCCACTGGGATATCTTGAGTAGTTTTGAAATCGCGTTGTTTTTCCTGAAGCTCTGCACACCGTCTGTGTGACCAGGTAGGCGGGCCCCTTAATTACTATGATTGGAGTTGTAACAGTGGACACGTATCTGAAAAAACCTCACCCAATCACGAAACACAGGCGATGCTACAGTGTTTCAACTTCCAGCTACTCTGGGATGTTTTTTTCGCAAAAAATGCATCATGGTCCTATCAATGAGCTATCTGTTTTTTTCCGCGAAAAATACACGCACCTACTCATCAGGCCTAGCAATGGCCGATTATTTTCGAAATATCCGTGGTGTATGTCATAAAAATTATATATACATATATTATGTAGATATAAATTTGTACGTGTGTGTATTTCACTCTGCAGCCAAAACTACACATCGCAGACGAAATGGTGTTTTGTGTGTGGTAGTAGCCCCACACGTCTCCCATCGTGCACTATTGTGGTTGCGTGTCGATAACTATAAGGGTGTGGAAGATATAGAAAGGACATTCTTCAGATGATTTCTCATAAGAAAAAGTGTACTAATAAAATATATTTTAATAAAATTATTTAGTATATATAAGATATTTGTGTATGCTTAGTATGTAAGATATTTATGTACAAAAACATTAACAAACAAAATAAAAATAAAAGTATTTTAACACATGTATTTTATACAAACAAACTGCATTAGAAATAAATAATTCAATGTACGAAAAAAAAAAACAGCGAAGCGAGTACTTGCAGCTAGTAAACATTTAAAAAATTACGTTGATAATCGGGAATAATCTGACACGAAGCCTGCTGTAATCCTCTATGTTAGCAACACTTGTTGAGACAGTGACATGGATCTTGAGGCAGGGATGAACATCGATGTCAGTCTCATGTCACAATGTAAGTATTCAAGTTGCCTCAAGAGCCACTAGCATAGCGAGTTATTGCTATCGGAAATCACAAAAGTCGACTCAGAGATGCCTGTACCTTACGCTATGTGCTTGGGGGTGCTGTAATAACTTAGAAATATAAAACGTAGAGCCACATAACTTAGAAACACAATAACATAATGATCTATTTTATACCTGCTCTGCGTTGTGTGTTTCTAAGTTATGACAGTTGTAAGTTGTGTTTTTATAAGTTATATTAATTCTCAGCTGCGTGTTTAAATAAGTTTTTTTTAATTATGTTGTTTTGCGTTTATAAGTTAGGTGTTTCTACGTTATGATCGTTCTAACTTATGATAGTTCTAAGTAGTGTGGATATTTTCGATAATTCCAATTTATGACTGTTCTAAGTTTTGTGTGGGTACCTACGCCATGTTTAGCTAGGAATATGAAATTTATCTGCACTGCATCGAGAGAAAGGTTTGTTTGCCTCTACAAAATATTTTTTTTTCTATACGGCGTAATAAATATGTTATGTTGATTCAAACAAATATTTTGTAGTTAGGAAGACTGAATTGTATATTTGGTTAGGTGTAACAAGTCAATTTTGTTACTCAGCACATTTGGCTAGGCCAACAAGATTGTTACAGAGATTAAATATTTGTTTTGTCATGTACAAACAAATAATAATTTGATTCAAACAAACCTTTTTTCTCTGTGCGCAAGTCAAGGTTAAGACAACCGCGCGCGGGCATCGACCAGCCGACGGGTCTGCCTCGCCCGTGTAGTTCCGCCGACGGCCGTGGGAGGACGCCGCGCCAGGGGTCGGGGGTCGCGGCCCCACGCCGTATCTCGCGCGGCCGATCTGCGCGGGTGATGCATGGCCCACCTGGCGAAAGTGGTTAATTGCGCAACGGTCCCGCGTGAGGCGCGTTCGTGAATAGTGTTCCTTCCTTCCTCCCTTCCTTCCTTCCTTTCTTCCTTCCTTCCTTCCTTCTTTCCTTCCTTCCTTCATTCCTTCCATCCTTCCTCCTTCCTTCCTTTCTTCCTTCCTTCTTTCCTTCCTTCCTTCCTTCCTTCCTTCCTTCCTTCCTTCCCTCCTTGCTTCCATCTTTCCTTCCTTCCATCCTGCCTCCTTTCTTCCTTCCTTCCCTCCTTCCCTCCTTCCTTCCTTCCTTCCTTCCTTCCTCCTTCCTTCCTTCTTTCATTCCTTCCTTCCTCCTTCCTTCCTCCTAACGACGTGCTTCCTGGACAGGGTGGGGAAAAAAAATAAAACAGTCCCACGACGTGAACGATAGTCGCGCCAAACGCCAGCCGATGATTCACAGTCCACGACGGGGCCCCTGCTGTTTCCGCCGGTCACGAAACGAGGCCGTAATTAATTGCAAAGGGCCGGCAAAACTTCGTGGGTTCAACGACCTCTGAGGTAGACTCCGCGGTCCACAAGGGAAAAAAAACTTTCAGGTTAATCGTATACCAGGCGTGGAGATAAATGTTTATCGGTTAGAGACCAGAGAAATTCGCGATTCCAACGACTTGTATGATAGACTCCGTGACCTTCATGCTCTCGGACTAATTACACCTACTCATTAGGTACCGACTCGTGACACCTTAACTGGGATGATCATGATTCCATACTTATTTTGTTTTTAAAGGTTTTTTTTTTTTTCATTGGTCCAGAGCAGGGGCGGCGTCCGGATTTATTTTTCGGTAGGCCCGGACTGTACCTCAGGGGCGTATGCACAGTTTTGGGAGCCGGGGCTCCATCGGGGAATCTGGCCCTCTGTCAGAGGATGATCTGGGGAATTTCTGAAATTCAGATACAAAATTGTAAGTTTTGTGGCTTTCTTAGGGTATTTTATTTCTCTCTGAAGTCCAATGTGTATAATATATTAATCATGCGAATTATTTTTAACGTACAATTGAATGTCAACTAAATACACTTTAATACCTTAAAGGTCACAAAATATTACAACACAACTTGCACGTAAATGTAAAATGTTACAAATCTGCAATTTCCATTCACTGCAAACTGCCCTTCTCAGAAGGGCAGACTATTACAGTTTGTGTTTATTGATTTACTTTACTTATAGTTTTCAACATGAACCTAACGTTTAATATGAATGGTGTATTTATATAAAAATTCTTATTTCCAATTTTCCATTTTGAAAACGGTTGGTAGGCCCGGGCCTACCCAGCCTACCTGCTGGAGCCGCCACTGGTCCAGAGTCCTTCAGATATTTGTGGCCCAATCGCTGAAGCAGCCAAAAGATAAACGTATTTGAATTCTACCCTATCGCGAAATAATACCGCGGATTTTTCAGGTCTCTGTTTATCGCTAAGGGTAGGCATTTTTCGTGGAATTATTTGTACGACAGTTGGACTGAATTGCCTTATTAGACCGAGCTATTGAGGATACGTTTGCTTCCGCACTGAATTACTGCGATTGGTGTACTGAAAGTAGACATGCACCCGAAAGAAACTTGGAACAGTCACGAGACCCAGACGATGCTCTCAGCTAGTCTCGAAATCTTTTCGCGACAAGTACGTGCTCCATTTATCGCTAAAACGTTTTTCGCCAAAACAGCTTGCAATCCACTGTAAGCCATCTAATTAATGTGATTGGCGGAAATAAATTGCGCGTCTTAGTTATTTTAGGGCAATTCGTGGACGTTTAGTATTGCAATATGTGGTTCCTCATTTGCCGAGTTAGGTGGAACGAGCTTCTTCAGACGACAATACTCGTTAAGGGTCCCGCATTCACAGAAAACTCACGGTTTGCAGAGCTTCAAGAAAAAAATCCCGTGACTTGAAAACTACTCAACATATCCAAGTGGGGTATGTTTACGAAGAGGATTTTCAAGAATACGCTAAGGATGGTTGTATAATGTTATTTCCGTATTTCGTTTTTAAACCACAACGACGACAACACAGGCGAACACAGTTGCGGCGTTTCGGGAAGTGAGGTGTGTTTTCTTCGTCAGGCACAAACAGATCTATCCGTCCGGAAGTAGGGTTTTCAACTGTGCGTCACTGTGTTGTTGTTGTGTGTCCTAGGTCGTTTTTGTCTTTATTTACTGTCCTTACCTCGTCATTGTTAGCCCACTGTGTCCGTCTGTTCTGTTAAATAATGTTTTGACTAATCCTTCTAATAAATTTTTCTGAGCGTTTTTTTATTATTATTATCGCCCTTATTGGCTTGTTTTCTATTTTGCATGTTCATCTTTTTTGTAAATTCATCCATTTTTATTGGTTATTGAGGTTTCGTAACATATACATTGTGACCAGCAATGGCACATGACCGAAACGACATCTTGAGTGACGACGTGCTGTGTTCCTCCCACGCTACTCCGGACTCGACCCGACAAGGGCGAAGCGACGCGCTTTGACGGCCGCCCCAGGTATACCCCCACCTCCCCCCCCCCCCCTCCCTCCCTAGCCACCGCGCGGCGCGTCAAAGGAGAAGTTCGGAGCCGACGACCGGGGCCCGTGTACGCGCGTGAGGGGGGGGGGGGGGGGGGTGGAGAGGCGTATCGACGAGGCGTAGGCGCCCGCCACCGCAGCGGGGTCGTAAACTGACGCTGTCCGGCACTACCGGGGCCCCGCAGGAATCGGATCGCGCCGACATGCTCGTTACCTCCGTCACTGTCTGCGCAGCTTTCTAATACAAACACTCACACTCGGGGTGACTCGCGCTCATACAGCCATGTCGGATTCTTTTCGAGTGAAGCGTCACTGGCCGCGATGGGAGTAAAATTTTAAGGCCGAATTTAAATGCAACATTTTCGTGAAACATTGTGGTGGAACGTTTCTGAAGCGAAAATGATAGAACGGGTAGATACTTGGCCAAAGAGATATAAATAACACCTACGATATAGGTACTTACGAGTCTAGGTTTTAATTGTCACAAAAGTTTCACCATTTTTTATGTACAATATCTGAACTCTCGGTATAGGTACGGCATTTGGTGGGGGCAATTTCGTAAAATACGAAAGAAAAAAAAATCACAAATACAAAGGTAAACGTTATATTACTAACTGTTTAATGAATTTTAAGAATTTGGGCAGTATTTTAAAAACGTTCATTATCGAAAATCAGGTCCTAAGCCGGGGTTTAATAATTTTTAAAGTCTTTTTCACATTTATCGGAACCGTTTCATTGTATACTTTAAAATATTGGTATGCAAATCGAATAATTTAATAGTAGATGAACTTCTCCGGCTGCGAATTCTAATGGTGGGTGCGGGAATGTAATTAAAAACATATTTTGCGTATATTTAACAATATGAATTATTTTAAAGAGTTCTACGCTAAATTTCGTGACAGATTTTCGAATTTTAAGTGTATTTCCAACACGAGAACACATGATTTTGTTCGTTACCGAGGATAGATGTTACACATCACTGGTGAGTACTACTGGCTCGCTGTAGGAAAGGTTTTGATGGAGATTAATAACTGACGAAAATTAGCTTCTACTGCGCAGCTTAGGTTCCCCCCTCCCTTCTTTGCGACAGAGAATTTCCGTCACTCCCCTCTCTGTCGCCAAGAAGGGAGGGGGGAACCTAAGCTGCGCAGTAGAAGCTAGTTTTCGTCAGTTTTTAATCTCCGTCAAAACCTTTCCTACAGCGAGCCAGTAGTACATTTTTTTCTCTTCATTATTGTTACTTACGGACTATTTCTAAAACTTTAACACATCTCCTTCGCATTTGTTGTTTTGTAACAAATATTTTGAAAGGATATACACTAAGTGCATATGTAAAAAGTCGCACAAGTGATAATAATTACTAAAATTTGCGCGACTTTTTATAATCATCATATTACACTTAGTGAATATCTGTTAGAAATTATTTGTGACAGAAAAACAAAAGGTAGAGAGGTGTCGTGTTAAAATTTCAGTTTTAGCCCTTAAATAAATTTAATTACGATAAAATGACAAATTCAACGTGGTGTGTGAAACACCATAAAAGTACCTGAAAATACATAACTTAGAACAATTTTGTGCTTTTTTAAGACGTCTTCAATTATTGCCATAGTTTGATTGGTCACGTACAAAGGTAGTCCAATAATAAAACTAACATCAGGTGAACTGTTAAGTGACGTGCAGGTCATTCAACACTAAAATGAATTTATTCTCTTGAGAACCGCAGCCAACGAACAAATAACGGTTCGATCCGCGAGCACCTTTTTTTTGGAACGTTCTGTAGACGCAAGATACGTGAATTCCCGATCAGGCCGCCTGGATGATTCTGGTTCCCCGCGAGCAGAGCAGGAACAAGGCGTGACGTCTGGGCGCGCGACAAAGGAATGGGTGAAAAACTTGTAACTGTTTTTAAGTACGTCACAGCCCTTGTTACAAACAGTAAAATTGTCAAAATGATAACTAAACTTGTCAAAAATTTGTCACATAATGTGGGTAGGGGGGAGTGGGATGTCGTATCCTTCATAAAGAACAATTATCAACGAGCCAACCTTTAATTAATAAACCCTAAAGTTTTCTTTTTCATCTTCCAGCCCTTCTAGACTAAGTGATAGGTACCTCAGTGCTCTACTTGGAAACATTTAAATTTAAAATTCTATTTTAGAGAGCTATGTTGACGCCAATCAACCCTGGAATTCGACAATCGTCCATGGTGATCAGGGTTCGATTCCTGGCGCGATCGAACCCGGAATTTTCGCAAGTGGGAAACGCGCTGTGTAGACGTTTCCGTGGGCCAGTTTGTTTTCTCGGGTTGCTGCCGTTTTATTCGCCCAGTCAATCCTTTAATTCTGCGTCGTCATCTCTTCAACCCTTGTGGTCCCGATGTCGTGACGCCATGCTGATCTCGGGTCTAGGTCTCGACTCGGCTGCACCAGGAGGGGGCCTGGTTGTCGCAGATGCGGCGAGCTGCGGGGTCCCGCGGCACCGATATAACCACGACCACCCCCCTCCCCTCCGTCGACCACTGGCACGCGGCCCGCCCGCGGCCGTAGTTAATGAAAACGGCGCGCCAGGTGATGATCCTGGCGGGGCCGCGGTAAATAATTCACCTCCCTCCCGCCTGCTAATGGCGGTCCGCGTAAATAAACGGCCACCCCTTCCTCTCTCCCCTCCTCGACCATTCCCCGCCCTCCCTCCGCCCGCAGACACGACCAGCTCTCGTGCCGTCCACTTGCCTGGTCAAATTTGTGCCTTTCACGCATAATGAGTAAGTGGGTTGAGATGGACACTTAGCTTCCCCAGGTAGATGGATGGGCGCCCTGCGCACCGCCAGTCGGTGAGTTCACGAGCCACTTTTAGAACCGCTCTAAAAGTATTCAGAATGGAGCGGTCGCAACATTTTAATCACTCTTATTTTCCACATTCGCAGTAGCTCGAAACAAGACAGCATATAATTGATACACCACGTAAAAAAAATCTGCTTCTGAACAGACTATTATCCCCTCAGAAACATGTATCTATGGCTAAATATTATTAATAGCACGAAAATTTGAATTAAATTGTTTGTTATGATAAAGGTTAAAAAAAATTATGATGAGAGGCACGATGGTTGTTTGAGTGGTCATCAACGTCAAAACCTTGGATCATCTAAAAGTGGAAAACTTCGCGAACGTTACTTTGTTTTCTCGAGGTGCTTTCGTTCACCGTAGGCTGGCTACCTATGCCTTTCAGTCGATGCTACATATCTCTTTATCAACTGTTAGCTCGATGTTGAGACGTTGAACGGCAATGATCAAAGAGGGCCTTGTTTTTTATTGGTTCGCACCCCGCGTCGGAGTATGTTTTTAGCTCTGCCTCTCTCAGTCTGTCTCGCTCTCACTCACTCTCTCTCTCCCTCTCTCTCTCTCCCTCTCTCTCTCTCCCTCTCTCTCTCTCTCCCTCTCTTTCTCGACACGGCTGTGCCTCTTTGTGTCGACGCCAGCTCGTGGCCTGCCAATTCCTTTCGGTATTTCGCGACGCGGGTCTTGTGCCGCCTCTGCATGGGAACGCCGGCAGTTAACGGTCCGCCGTGTGCCACTGTCCCCGCCCCCGCCTCCAGCCCCCCGGAACCTCCACCCATAAACCCACCCGCTTCTCCGCAAAAGAAGACCAGTAGCTCCCTGTAGACCCACTGATGCGCTGAGATACGATATATTTTGGGCCAACTTTCACGATTTCGTTTTCAAACAAAACATGGACAATTAACATTACTGCGTACACTGTTAGAAATTACAATTGACTTGCGGATTTTTCAATGAAAAATGCTCCTAAAAAAAAAAAGAAAAGGACATCGTAATCTCAAATAACTGGATCTTTGTAGAATCTACGAAACAGTCACATGGTAGGACAAGTGTGTTGTTTTCATTAAAAACTTAACTAGTTTTTGAATATTGGTTAGTTTACCAAGATTATCTTTATTTATTCCGGTTCAAAATAAGTAAACTAATCCCTGAATAATTTTCAATCAGTATTCTTCGTAAATTTACCGTGAAAAATTTAACACTGGAAAAAGCAGAAAAGTAGAACATTTTTTGTTTAATTTCTAAGACTTAAAACTAAAAATAAGGGGGGTTGTCTGTAAAGTCGGTTTACGGAAGATAATTTTACGTGATAACGCCATAAGAAAACATTGATGAGAAATTGCATACTTTTTCATTTTCAAATATTATTTACAGTTTTTGCAAATTTAAATTAAATAATTTGTTTAAATATAATCACGAACAATTAGTTAAAAAGCCTGCCTTAACCTGTTTGATATTATAGAAGATTTTTTCGCACGGTGGTTGGCCGGTTCTTGCACGCTCGGCTCAGGTGTAACGGGACAATTTTTCGTGCGTGCAGCCGGCTTTAATCGATTAATAAAACGTTATCACGTCAAAAAAAACTTAATTCATCCAGGGCTTACGTAAAGGGGGTTATGGGGGAATATCACCCCTCACACCCTAAAAAAATATATGTATCCCGACAGCAAAAGGAAAGAATTTTAACAGAAATAGTGGGCAAAAATGTTATATATCCTCTTCGTACCCTGAAATGAAATCTGCGCACGCACTTGAAGAGGTATTGTCGAGGTGAGACTCGATTCTCGAATTCAGGGTGTCACGTTTCTCACAAGGTTCAACACTTGTCACAGTTGTCACAGGAGCTTAAGGCGGCATGACCTCCAAGATTATGAGGATTAAAAACCTTGCATGCCGGTTGCTGGGATCGAACTCAAGATCATCGAAGATCAGCATGACCCGTTAGCGATATCACAGCCACCGAGGTCACTTGGAATTTTTAGTCTTATTTACGACAACCATTATTTAATTCGCAGTGGTGTCTCTAAAGATTGTGGATATCTAGACACCTTAATCTTAACGAGTATCATAGTCCTGCATGGAGTGGTGCCATTAATGTTTGTTAAATTATAAATGTACTTTCACTGACATAGTTCCCCTCATCCTTTGTTGCCGTCATATTTTTCTTTATTCACGTTAAACATTGTCGAATTTTCCATCGGCACTAAAGTTACCGACGGTCGTAATATCTCTCTCTGGGGTCGCTGCCAAGTCTTATAGTTTCCTGCTGCAGGTCAAAACTCCTTCAAAGTTTATTATATCGTCTATTGTTTTTACCAACGTTAGTAAACAACACGCGGCATCCGAAGTCACTCTTGCAAGACCACTGACATAATCCCTAGTCTTCATTGTTCCTATTTGGCAATTTTTTTTAAAAATTCTACATCACTAAACCCACCCAAACTAACAAGGACACTCTGAAATTACCTAAGTTTATATCACGGAAGTCTGTGACAAAACAACAGATAAATGCTATCGAGCTTCATTGCCTCTGAAATTTGCTGCGGAAACGAAACAAATTCATTTTTATGATACTGGTCGTGGAAGGAAGCATGCTCATTAAATAGACAGACAATACATCATAAATTTTAATATGAGATATTTTTTATTCTCATGGATACGGTTTTGGTGCGTAAGATGTGTACATTTATAGTTATTGTATCAACCCTCCAATTAGAACGCTTTCTGTAATTTTTGCTACAGAAGCATGTTAAACCTTGTATTTGTGATATCATTAATAATCTATACTCGAATATTAATCTGACGTGAAATGAATTGGCAGGAATATCTGCGGAGTTGCAGTGCTCTTCTAGCTCAATAAATGAAGATCCGAGATCAACACGGATTGTGATAAATTTACGCCACTGCAGTTTTGTTCTCTAACGCTGTCAGTCGTGTTTGCCGTTAAGCAAGACGAAAAAGAGTTGCAAGATCTTTATTTAAATTTTGCTTGAGCGGCAGAAGGCGCGCGCGAACTGGCACTGCGACGGAACAATGGAAAATACGAGGACGTGTTTGTCGGTGAAACCTTTGAATATATATACTGTATAGAAGTCGCAAGTGGATAGGATTTACTCTATGTTTTTCAGAAGCGTATGATGAGCAGCTTGGGAACTTCACCGCTGCAGTGCGCTGCCGTAACGACCTGTATCGTCTTAGTTGTTATTTACGCGTTAGAGCGCAGCTCTGTCGCCCGCTGTCATTCCCCGCACCCCCCACCTATCATTCACTGCAGCTCAAGTTCGTTCAACGGGAGGGGGAAGGGGTGTTTGAAGAGTTCGACACTTGTCCGCTAGGGACCACCACAAGCCGATGCCCTAGAGATGGTGGCGATTGCGGCGGTGAATTAACCAACTACCTCAAAACCGTATTAGAAATTTTAACCTGGGCTGGCGACTTCTATACAGTATATATATTCAAAGGTGAAACTGTAAATAAAACCAGCGCAGAGTTCAGGGTGATTCCTGTTCGATCGGGAAGTGGGAAACTGGAGTAGACGTGGGTCGGGCGTGGGCGTGTTTTACGTGCTGGATGTGCGGAAGGATGCAAGCAGTAAAGGATCGGTCTCACTCGCCATTTAGGTTTTTTTTTTTCTTGTCATTTCTATTATTTGGGAGCTATTCCTGTTAATTTGAATTATAAGTTTCGTGTCAATTTTTTTTTTTTAGACAGATACGTATTTAATACTATATAATAAAATAAAGTATCAGGCAAGTGTTCATTATTATAATCATGGGCGTAGATCCGGGGGGAG
Source organism: Bacillus rossius redtenbacheri (assembly GCF_032445375.1). Lineage (NCBI taxonomy): Eukaryota > Metazoa > Arthropoda > Insecta > Phasmatodea > Bacillidae > Bacillus > Bacillus rossius. Next base: position 47,419,646 of record NC_086332.1, on the reverse strand, counting down.
GGCAGTTGTGGGACCCGTCCCCCCCCCCTGTAAATTAAAAAAAAAAAACCTACTGAAGGGGCCCGCTTACGCTTGCAAAACCGTAACTGTGAAACGGGGGTGATAACCATCAATTTCAAAACTATATTTTATGGAAAACTTTATATTTTTAAGATTTCTGCTTATTGCATGCATATATGCCAAAATATGGGCGTTGTACAACATACGAGCGCCCCATCCAGTGATGACTTGTGTCGTTCAAAACCCCCGCGCAAAATTCTCGAGTCGCGCGGCTCCCCTTGCGAACCTACAGATTTGCGCCCCTAGATATAGTCACTTAAATGACTTTACAGTTCGAAAATAACTGTCAGAAAATATCCGCTGAGTAAACTTGTGATCCAACAACAAAAACAAGAGAGCTATGAGAATACATTTCTAGAGAAGTCCCTTGATTAAAAGTAATGAAATGACGCAAGTGCTAAGGGAGAAACCGTTGAGCGCATCGGACGACTTTTCGCCTCTACCCACAGGCCACGAATTTGCCATACGCAGTCTTTTCGTCGGCGACATGCCGCTCAGGGTCTCTGAATACTGGCTTTGTTATTTCATTTTACAGCCCAGCACTGAAAAGTGCGATGCGCGTCCTTACTGGAAGCTAAGGTTTAGAAAGATATATGTATTTTTAAACCTCTTTATCGGATGGAGGTGGGCGCGGTGTGCACATTAGCCGGCTATCTGATTGTGGTATTTCCGTGACTCTAGGCATGTGCTGAGGATGTTTCCTTGCTGTATGTAGGCCGTCACGGATTGCTTCCCCGTGTTTATTTTCTGAGTTGTGTGTTTACCATCTCTACCGAGTCGTAAAACCCAAATAAAATAAATTAAAATCTAACCAAAATGTGATTAGAGAAATTAATATTTCAACATAATTTTTGACGTGATAACGTATTATAAATCGATGAACGCCGGCTACACGCACGAAAAATTGTCCCGTTCCGCCTGAGCCGAACGTGCACGAACCGGTTAACCACCGTGCGAGAAAATCTTCTATAATATCAAACAGGTTAAGGCGGGCTTTTTAACTAACTGTTCTTGATTATATTCAAACAAATTATTTAAATTAAATTTGCAAAAACTGTAAATAATATTTGAAAATTAAAAAGTATGCAATTTTTCATCAATGTTTTCTTATGACGTTATCACGTAAAATTATCGTCCGTAAACCGACTTTAGAGACAACACCCTTTTTCAAATAAATTGAACCTTGAAAATTATATCTAACGAAATATAAATAAGAAATCCTACTGAACAACTGATATTTTACGTTGTTTGAAACCAGATCTCCTTTTCCAAACTTTGACTTTAAAACTACGAAGGACGCTGGTTTCCAAATTATCCTGGTATCTTCATAAATGTATCATTATCTTCGTTTATTTGAAGGTACAAATATCACTTACTTTGAAAATAAAACCACATCCATAAATCTGGTGTTTAACAAAAAAAAAAACATTTATAAACAGTATTCAGATGTTGAAATACGGTGTAGTTTCTATGAAGATCCATCCATCTGAAATTACGAAGATTATTTTTTTTTTAAATTTTCGGTGAATTCTTCGTTGAAAAGTTGGTGAATGCACAGTTATTTGTACAATGTCAGTGAAGTTGCCTAATTCTCAAGCCAAAACTCGAGCGCCAGTGGAGCAGTGTTCTCGTGGAGGAGGCGTGTCGTAGCTGAATGGACTCTCGGCCCGCAGTGACGGCAGATTGCATCGCTGCACGGCGGCTTGGATCTGCATGGCTGCAAGGGCTAACTGGCGAGTCGTTAACTGGCGCGAGATACCGCCTGCGCGCTGGTGTCTTCGCTCGCCGGGAACCTTCGAGTCTTCTGGGGTCGGCCAGCAGCGCCGCCTCCGACACGCCGTCAAAAACACCACGATGTCGGTGGAATATTTTACTCGAAATAATCTGTGCGTTAAGACATTGTAGCATTGTCTGTGTTTAGTAGTCGGCTGGGGGTTTATTCCAGGTCCGTGACTACTGACAGCACACCAGTCATAACCATTCAGCGCGGAAGTAGGGCAGTAGCTTATCTTGCAAACGGCCGCCAATTATGAGGTAACAAACAGTCGCTAGCGCAGACATACTTTATTGCAGTATAACGATCAATCAGAATTTTTTTTCGTGAAAAATAAATGCCATTAAATATTACACAAACATTAGATTTTACTCTTGTGCTTGAATTAAAAACCATCACAAGTTGTACAAATTTTCATAGTGACTTTTCCTTTCAAATTTTTTTTTTAGTCAAGTTTAAGGTTTAACAATCTGAGCGAACTAGCGGGGCACCGATTCCACGACCTATTAATTCATAGTTAAGCGTCTTATTGACCATTGTGCACACAGCGGAATAATGAGGTTATGGGAGTATTGTTGTGGACTCTGGTGCTATGTACTATGAGGAGTCTGAATTCGACCGACCATCTTCAACTGCAAGTTCATCACGACAAAATAAGTTGAAAAATTATACACGACGTATGGTCTAAAGTGTTTCCCAAGGTCGGTCGTTAGATTTGGAGCTGAACAACATTTTTATTGCAAGTAATACTAAAAGTATTTAGGATTGAACACTGAGCGCCTGGATTATGTTTAATTGAAGTTCTACAACCACCACACAATTTTGTCGTTGTAGCAAAATTATTTAATTAAATTATAGTCACAAAATATGTGAAAATAAAGGTGCTACCCCCAATTATTTCAATTAAAATCATTTTGCGACAGCAACAAAATTCGCAGGGGTTTAAAACTTCATTTAGATAAACATAATTGAGACGCTCAGTGATCCATGTCTAATACTTTCTCTATTGTTTGCAATTAAATTTTGTTCGGTTCCAACTCTAAAGACCGGCCTTGGGAAGCACTTTAGACCATAAATAATATTAAGGTCTCCAACTTATTTTGTCGTGATGAACCTGCGCCGCCAAAGTTATCGGTAGAATTCGGACTCAACCAGTATAATCAATACCCTGGTGTAAAAAAAAAAATTGGGGCTTAGTAATAACGCATATGTAGGACCACGTTATTTTCGCGAAAAAAATTCTGGAACAAAAGTAACTGCCATATTTGGCCAGGCCATTCAGGACGCGTTTGCTCCCACTCTGAATGGCTATGCTTCGTGCGTCTACCAACAGTAATCATGTACCTGAAAGAAACTTACAAACAATCACTAACACAGACGATGCTACGCTATTTAAGCACTTAGCTGCTCTTGAAATGTTTTCGCGGAAAATACTTGCCCGTATGCAGTTACTTGGCCGTGGTATTTAATTTGCACTTTCACAATGTCGTAAGTGTGAGTGTACGACTCCAGTGCACTGATGAAAAATAGGACATTGATAAGTTTAAAAGTCGTTGTGCGTGTTTACAATTAAATGTGTAATTGAAACAAAAACTTCTATTATAACCGACGCATTTAGAACAATTTGGTTTTCTAGCAATATTAGAGTAAAATCACATAAATTACGATACTTTTTGTATATTACTTTACAGTATATTTTTTTAACGTGTCTCATCACGCTGGTACTCCGCGTTCAGGCCGAAACCACATCTCGAACATCCTCAATAAGTTTGCGAAGGAGTGAAGGACTGTATAGAGCTGCATATACTTAGTTGTATATGTTACAGGTTGCATATGTAGGTACATAGTATTTCACAAAAGTTAGTTTTTCTTTTACCGTCACGAATATTTATCACAATTTTTTATAATATTTGAAAATTTCTATGTGATTTGAGGTGCCTTCACATTTATTTGTGTAAATAACTGTAGTGAACTATTTTTAACTTTAAGAGAGCTTCACAAATAGCAAACTCAATACTAACTCGTAGGCATGTTCTGTTCTTCAAACTGGGATACCGTTTGAATTAACGCCGAAAATTCATGATCTAAGCACCGTTTCTGTTTTTGTTACTACACAGGAAACGTAATCGCGCAGCACCGCGTCGCAAACGGAGCGTGCTCCGTCATCAGCGCCGGCTATCCCGAGCATTGCCGAGGAGCGAAACACACCATTGCGACCTAGGCACTCGCGTTTCCACTAAACTAATGGTTGTAGACTGCGCCATAAAAAAAGAGTGAGGCGAAAATTTAACGGTCTATTTGCCATTAGAAATATTATGGCATACTATATGTCCTAGTTTCAATTCAGTAGGCAGGTATTTCATTTATTGCTATAGTGTTTAAATATCTCATCCGTAGGGACATGAATATTTCACGAAAATGTTTCAAGACCAGTTGTGTGTTAAAACACTGTATCATTGTGATTAGCTGAGTTTCTTTCGGACACATGTCTATTGACGAGACACGCTTCACAGCCATTTTGTGCGGAAGCACACAGCACGTCTCCCAAATGGCCAGGCCAAATAAGACTATTGCTTCTCTTGCAGACGGCCGCCAATTACAATAATAATCCGCTGACACGACCACATCGCATTGCAGTCTAATGAGCGTAAAGATTTATTTAGCGAAAAATACCTGCCCCCTAATTATGCGTCAAACTAATGACCAGAGTAATAATTGTCACAAAAACTAGTAGGTCTCCTTGTTCTCATACTGTTCTCAAACAAGCCTTGTTTACGTCAGCGGAATGTGACTGTTGTATGGGTGTATCGTGAGCCAGCGCTGGGCTCTCGCTCAGAAGACGAGAATCTGTCCACATCCATCGCTTTTCTGCGATGGAAGCCTTGGACTTTGCGGGGCCCTGGGCTGTATTTACTTTTATGCACGCCCTCCTCCCAGACAAAAAAAATATATATATACTTTTTCAAACAACATTACTAACCCAAACGGTAACTTAAATTTCGATGATGGTTATGCTGATTTATTTTAGGATATTTTTTTTACATTCTTTCCTGATAAATTATCCCCAGGTCAGTTTCATAAATGCTTACGATCAAATCACCGGTAGAATCGCGTGGCAATAAAATATTTGAATTTTTTTTTTTTTTCATCAAACGAAATCATGAATTGAGATCGGTATTGATTGACCAGCACATTAAATTAAAATATGATAAAAATGTAATGTTCGTTTTAACAGGACACCGGACAGACACGAAAGGGGGTGGCTTGGGGCCCGGGGGAACCCTGCTAGACCGGGAGAGGGCGAATCCTCGCGTGTGTGTCGTGACGGCGGCTCGGGGGCACGCACGCCCCGCGAGTTACGGCGAGATGTCACCACGGCGTGCATGCGGGGACAAAAAAAAAAAAAGAAAAGGTCGTCGCAGGAGGCACCGTTCTCGGAAAACGCGCACTCACGTCGCAACCTCCGCTCCGGATACTGCGGGCGGGCAGGAGGCTGGTCCAGATGGTGCGCGGGACCTCGGAGCAGCCCGCTGCGGTGGGCGAGGGCGCAGTGTAAAAAAAAACAGACGAGTCGTGGAACTTTTTTCCTCGACGCTGCGGGCCTCGCGTACCTACCGCCCGTCCTTATACTGCTTCCGAATTAATATAACTTTTCCACGTATTGAACGTGTTTTTGATTTTGAATAGTTATCAACATATTATCGTCGCCTGAGAATTGGAGTGTTCTATGTCCATTGAAGTCGGAACTGAGATATAAGCATTTGAAAGTTCAAACAACTATGAATATCATGCCATAGAACAAAATAATATTGGTCTTAAATTAACAACAAACATTTTATGTGCGCAGACGTGTGTGGATATAGTACAAATGAATACTAATATTAATTTCGTGTCCATAGCATAAAAAACCTAAAAAGTGGACATAGAACACTCCTATACTCAGTCGGCGATATATGGACCAGCAAAATTCACTTATTTTCGGACACCAAGGTAGATCCCATAATATTTGTAACAGACCCATTTCATTTATTTTTTTAATTGTGAATGTATCAAAGGTATCTGCCCTGTAGCTGGGTCGAATGGCACACTTCTAAAGCGGCAGGGGTGGGATTAGTATCCATTGCCAAGGGATGTCATGCCGGTTGTACTAGAGGGCGTTAGGACCAGCCACGTCAGAGCTAAATATACCAAAAAGGCGACTGTCTCGTATTTTCCTTTCCTTAACAAGCTTTTCAAGGATAGTCGAATATAAAATTTTATATTATTTCTAATACAAGTAATTCATGTAACAGTGTATGAATATAGCACACAAATTCGAAGCGATAACAATAAAACTCTGGCCACAAATATTAAATTTGACTGCGGGGGCGGGGCTTTAGGATTTTCGATGAGTGCTGATTGGTGGACCGGGTAAGCTCCGGGTCGCTGAACAGGCCTCCTCGAGGCTTTTTTTTTTTCGATTATGAAGTGCGTTTTGGCGGAAGGCCTGTTAACTTCACTCTCGAAGCTTATGTTCATTTTCGACCTTTTATCGCACATTGGTACCGAAGGCTCCAAATATTTCTTTCTTCTCCACGAGGAGGTTTTAAATCTCTCGATAAGTGAACGTGACCGACATATCTGTGAAACTAAATTCACTCCAAGCAAGGCACCCTGAGTTGATTAACTCCCACTTACCACTGACATCAACATTGTTCTTTTTAGAAACATTTCCAAACATGTGCAACCTCACTCTGTCCCTTGTCACCACTTGCTGTCCGCTCGGTGCCTGGCCTGCTAGGCCGCGCGTAGTCACTCGTTCCTGCTTTTCCACACAGGTGGCAGGTGGTGGTACGTACTTCTTATGTGTGTTACAAAGAAGTGTTTTACGAATATTTCCGTACCAAAAATAAAGAGAGGCAAAGTGGGAAAAAATTGGGTAAGTCTATTAATGTACGAATATGTATCCCGAACTCGACCTCACACAGGGGAAAAAAATGTTAAAACCAGATTCATGTATAAATTTATTGTGTTTGGCTGCCTCACATATCGGAAAAGACGGTTGTTTAATGGCGAAATCAATTCCATAGTTTTTATTCATGCCAATTTTCATGACGATCGGTTGAACGGTTTAGAAGTTGAAGCGCTGCAGCGCCATCCAGCGGCGAGTTAAAAAAAAAAATAGATAGCATAAAAACCTTCTCCATGAAAAAAAACACTTCGATGTGCCAAATTTCATGGCGATCGGTCAAGCGGTGTCGTAGTTCATCAACGTAATAAATAAATACATACATACATACCAAAATCCTATTTTTATATAGATAAAATAAAATTTTAATAATAATATTTTAAGAGCTTATCCAGTAAGTTTATCCGGTATAATCAGTCATTGGCGACGTAGTGGTGGATCGCCAGGGTGACTTTCCGAGGACCCGTTCCATTCATCCTGATTTGGTTTTCCGTAGTTTCCCATAAAATCACTACAGGACAAAGCTGGGATGGCTCCTTGCTATAAGCCAAGGCTGATTCCTCCCTCACCATCACTGATTCCAGCTGATCCCCGGAAAATGAACGTGGAGCGGATGTATCCAAAATCCCGTGCTGTCAGTAACCCAACAAGAAGATTCAGCATGCAATTTCGTCCACGTGAGTTGGTTTATCCCATGGCCTCAGTCTGGTGACGTGCTTTTCAGGAAAAGAAAATGCTGTACCTATACAAAATATGTCCTCTGGAAACCAGTTGCCACGAAATATTATACCATAAGAAATATATTGCAACTTTGTGCAACACATATGCGTATATGAAATACGTTTTTAGAGATAATACTGAATATTTTTTTATTTAAGTTGGCGCATGATTTTATATTTTAATTGATGTTTCATTCAAAATGAAACTTAGCTTAAATTTAAGTATTTTTATATTAGGAAATAAAATATATTACTACACGTAGCATATTATTCTGCTTCTTTTAAACTGTCAGATCAAATTGAAATTCAGATTTTTTGCCTTACAGCACCTATAAATGTATTATGACACATAAAATAACAAAAAACACATTAACACAAGACATATACTTATACATATCAAAATCTTTACGTAAAAACACGAAACAACATAACATACCGATAGATAAAGATTTATAAAGTTCATGTTAACTAATTAGTTACTTTGGTTATCACAATAATCTTCAACAGAAACTAAAATGGTGTATACAAAATAAATATGTAGATTATAAAAGTTTGAAATAACTTTTTGCTTAAGTTTTTTTACCAATGAATGTTTCTAGATTATTCAAAAATAGTTATAATTTTTTACACATTTTATAGTTACTAATGGTTTTAAAAGTGTCACTAATTCTGTAATTGCAAGTTGGAATTCTTAATCCAAACTGAGATATTATGTTTTAACCAACAAAATGATAATAAAATGTAGGCTATATAATAAAAAGCGCATCACTGATTGAACGTCTAATAAATATAAAATGCAATTAGTTTTTATAAGAATGTAGCATATACAAAATAATTTAAATACCTGAAAGTTTCAATTCTATTCTAATTAAAATTAGTTGATGCAGAAAAAGTTATAAATTTAATAAGACCTGAAGATAGTATTATCTACATGTTGGTGAAAAATAATTTTGGCATCCAATATAACTAGAAGGTCTTAAAAGAGGAAACTACGTTTAATGTCATTACTTACTATGTGATAATTCTGATTAATTGAATTAGTTTTTTTTACTAAAGTTATCGTAAGGTTATCGTAATTGAGAGACGTTTGTTAACTGGCTGAATAGTTTCACAAACATATTTCCCAATTATATTTTTTTCATCAGCATCTTTTCTTGATCAATTCTGATTACAAATGGAATATCATTTATTGAATATTAAAGAGTAATTGAGATAAACTACTACTTTGCGGAACACCTAATACAATGAAATTGCATTTGCAAAGACTGAAAAGCTTTATTCGTTTAAGATAATTAAAACAAATATAAATCACGTATTGCTTGACGAGGCCAAAAATTTATAATTTTTTAATCATAATATTGTGTTGGAAAGTATCAAAGGCTTTGCTCATGTTGAAATAAATAGAAAAAAATTTTATGTTTGGATATTATACTGGTACACACATATCTATATATAATACGTGTGTGTGTTAAAGACGATCTTACTGATTGAAAACGATGTGGTTATTCAGAAATAATATTTTGAGGTATAAAATTCGTGTGCCTATAAATATTTTTTCTTCGGAAACTTCTAAAATACTACAAAGGTATTGGACAATAGTTTGTGACTAAAATTTAACTCTCAATAATACTTAAAGAAAATATATACCGATAAATGTTTAAACACACAACATCGGTGTACAACCACCCACTGACTGATACATAATTAAAATATTTTATGTATAAAATCATTTTTTTTAAATCTTTGTATGAGCTACAGTTACTAAAAACTAAAACGCTACAAAACAAAAAAATATATTTTTGCAAAACTCCGCGACCCCGGAGAAACCCCCGGAATGGCTAGCGCATGGGGAGCCCAAGAAAAGAAACGGGCTTCCCATTTGGAAGCCACCTGGAAGGCTTTTTCCACCCACCGTTTCTTTGGTAGCCTGACTTGTTGCAAGGGAATATATTCATACAAGAAAAAAAAACGCCTTTTTGTCTGGGCAATCCGCCTTGGAGGAGCCGGGGCGCGAACCCGGGTCCAAGTCACAAGGCAGGCGCTCTACCCCAGAACCAGAGTGGTACAGCGGATACTGGCAGTCTTCTTAACACTGACATGATATTCTACGAGTTTACTGTAGTTTCGTGTGTCATTAACACGTGCAGTAACATCTCACCTCGGTAACGAACAAATTTACGTATTCTTATGTCCTTCGTTCAACGTGATTTATGTAATTTCATAACAGTGAAATATAATTTGTATAACTAGCCTGGCTTTTTTTTAGTTGATTTCCTGCAAACAAACTTACAGTCCGCTGTACAATAATTATATAGAAATATAGACTAGTGCAAAATATGTAAGCTTGCACTGTCGAAAGTACAAGCAAGTACAAAGTACAAGCTTACAAGTTTGAAGTTATTATATGAACATTTTATTTATTTGGTTTTAAAGCCACAGAAAAGTTAACTTTTTTATATCACTTTTGGCTTTCTTTTGTTTTACCGTGCTTAATATGCGCAGCTAATACGGGGAAGCTATTCAAACAACTATTTGCAAATAGACGTTTTCAAAATCTTAAATTAAGTACTAAATCTATGATAGTGTTGGAGATGTCAAATTAAAATATACATGTTCATACTGACATCGCCGAATTTCAGGTAATGATAATCGATCAGTTTGTGAAAACTAAGAATTTAGATTACACTAGTTTTGTGAGATTTGCTTATTTATTTAGAAATATTCACATTATTTGAATACGACTATATTTTACTAAAACTTGCAGTACTCGAGAACATCAAAACATATAAAACATACACAGCACAGAAAATTACGTATAAAGTATTGGTATTACAATACAAACGGACAAAGTGGGCTAACAACGACGAGACAGTAGTAACTAGAACAGCATTGAATATTCAGTACTTTTAAAAAAGATTCTATTGGAAACCAGTTGAGAAGGAATTGTTTGCAATACTAAAATAAAGATATTATAACTTTGTACATCACATGGCTTTGGTTATTTTTGCATATATGAAATACGGTTTATCGAGGTATAACTAAGTATTTCTTATAAAAATTAACTAATAATTTTATACTTTAATTGATGTGTTCATTCGGCATAGTTGTTTTTTTTTAAACCATGGAAAAGATAATCGAACGAATATTCAACAATTTGGCTTTCTTTTGTTTTACCGTGCTTTATGCGCAGCTAATACTGGAAAGCTATTCAAACAACGGTTTGCAAATAACTTTAAATGTTGGAGGTACTGGGGCAACACAAAGCATAAATGGTAACACTATTTTGTAGTGATACAGTTATTTTCATGTAAATGTACAAATTAACAAATTATGTAAGTTTACACGGATATTTCTGTTCCATTTACAAAGAAAATTTTACGGTGCACAACGGCAAACCGAATAACCCAACGATGGAACTTAACAGATAAAAAATAGAAAAACACGACGGCTATACAGAGACGCACAAGTGAACCCAGCGATGTGACAAAACAGTGACGACAGCGCAGACGAACAGCGTAATTTTGGTTTCGTCCTCACTAGTAACTGCTTTTATCAAATGATGAAAATTCTTATAATTCTTTTGTTTTTTTTATATTCAATTAATGAACCCATTTCTTTTTTTTTACGTTGGCGTACTGTGAGAGCCGGCAGAATATCGTCATCGTCGGAACCATCACTGGAATCCCACGGATTGCTTGAACTAGACTATCCTGGCGCAGCAGACACAGACTAGAGTAGCCTCTGCTGAAGGGCCCGCTGTCCCGCAGTGCAGTGTGCTGTATGGGGGGGTGGGGGGAGGGTGGCGTGGACCGCGTCACGGCGCGGGCGGGACGTGATCGCTCTCTCTTACTGACCGCCTGCAGCTGCGCCGGCGGGAGACGTCCCTCACTGGCCGTCGACACGCTCGTGCGCCCCTCTCCCCACCACCCGAGCTTCACCCTGCCTCTTCTGCGTCACTGGGGAACCAAGGCTAGCGTGACGCCTAGTCAGGGGTGCTTCTAGCGCGGTGTCACCTCTAAGCGCAAGGCTGTGAACTGGCGCGCAGTCTTCTCGTCGTGCTTTGGGGCAACGACAAAGATTTGAGCAGTAACCGTAAAGTTGAATGCCGGAGAATTGAAGTCAAATGTGTAATGCAAGTCTCTTGATGAGTGCTCTCAGGAATCTGTACCGCATGTTTATGCTTAAAAAATATTGGTTGTCTGTAAAGTCGGTTTACGGACGATCGTTTAACGTGACGTCATAACAAAACATTGATGAAATGATTGCATACTTTCATGAATAAAAAAGAATCATTTTTATTGAATTATCTCTATTTTGTACGGATAAAAAGGAGTGAAATGAAATCTACAATTTAATTGATAAATTTACTTTTATTTGCACTCATTAATTCAAATATGTTTATTACTTTAACGAAGAGATTATTTTAACTATAACTTTTATGCATGTTTGCTATTTAACTTCTTCCAATCTGTGTTATTCTGTTAAGGATAGGACGATGATCAGAAAAGTAGGAAACGAATGGGAGTGTTTCAAGTTTAATGTGCCTCAAAAAAGTCAAATCGATGGTTGTTCCAATCGAGTGGAAGAGAGATAGATGCGGCGCAAGCGTACAATGAGCGTAACGGGACACTTTTTCGTGCGTGCAGCCGGCGTTCATCGATTTATTAGACGTTGTCACGTCAAAAAAAAAAAGGTACTAAAACGTGGTTTAGACATTTTTCTCTCTTATAGAAATATAGTTGAAAACGAAATGCGAACTCGGCGTGTTCTTAAATGGACTATGTCGAGCAGTTTGTAAATCCCGGAGCTGTGCACATGAGGAGGGCTGGGGCGGGTGCAGAGGCGGCGACGCGAACGTAATTAGCGGACAGGCCGTCGCGCGAAGGGGGTCAGACAACTGGTTTCTGCGCGGCTGCGCCGGGCGGAAGCAGGGCTCTCGTCGGGCAGGTCTGGCGCCGCAGGAATGCGAGCGGGTTGTGTGTCTAGGGAGGGGGGGGGGGGGAGCTGCGAGCGGCAACAAACCGCGCCGTCACGCCCGGAGACGAGGCGCACCCGCTGCGCGCGCGGGGCGTCTGTAGGCAGCTGTGGCTCGCGGCACAGATGCAGTCTGGAACACAGGGAGAACTCACCGATTTATAAAAATCTATAAATCACAGCGTAGTTAACAATATCTAATTACATAACAGTATCACTAATTATTAGAGACCGGAAAAATTTGCGGATTCATTCGGCGATAGGCTAAAATTAAAATACATATACCTCTTAGATGATTTTTCTATTGGCTTACTGTTCATCTGGACGAATCTCAACCAATTATAAACCCTGAACCAAAGAAGAATCGAATCACAGACAAACCAGCCGAGACGACTTACAAGTCGGCAGCCAATGAACTTGCATTATTTGCCCAAGTTTACAGGGGAATGTGCAGTCTATCCTGAAGGCCATTGAAACCGCGAATTTTTCCGGTCCCTACTAATTATTCATACCATGCAATATCGCAATGAAAGAAAAGTTTTTGAATTTAAATAGAACAGTCGTGGGGTGTCAATCCGTACCGGAAGTTAACAAACGGCTAATTAACATGAGGAATAAACTAACTGTGTTAAATTAGAGACTGGAAAATATCGCGGATTCATTTGGCGATATGCTGAAATTCTAATATGTATGTCTTTGTGCTACTTCTGCTATTGGTTCGCTGTTAATCTGGAGAACTCGGGGGCCAATTAGAGACCCGCAGCCAAAGAAGTATATAATTACAAGTTATCGAAGTAGGATATCTCAAAGGTCAGCAGCCAATGAACAGGTTCTTTTGACCGAGTACGCAGGGTATCATGGAGTCTATCCTGGAGGTGATTAAAACCGCGAATTTTTCAAGTCCTTGGTAATAATTAGGGACTCGAATTATTAGCGGTTTCAATGACCTCTATGGTAGACTTCACTATACTATTCGGGAAAAATTACACCTGTTCATTGTTCTACTGACTCGTGACACCTGTTGACTTGATGTTTGTAAATGGACACTTCTTTCGTTGAGTGTTATTCATTGGCTCAGAGTCCTTGAGGTAAATTGTGGTCCAATCACTGAAGCAACCAAAAGTTAAATGCATTTTGATTCTAGCCTATTGCGAAATGAATCCGCAATTTTTTTCGGTCTCTAGTTGAAATTGAAATCAAATATGTGAGGTATCCCACGTGATCACCAAGTTTGATAAAATAAAATAATATATTTGTTTATATTTTTTTAAGACTTGCAGAGTCGGTAACTGTAGTGTGGTTGAAAAATATAACAGTGCAAACTTTGTTTTGTTCAAGAAAACATTTCATTTCTCATTGTGCATGTTATGCAGGTCTGATTAATGTGTTTTGATTATAATGTTTTAGCTATATATTGTTAATTTGCCAGATAGACCGATGAAACAACTTAAACTACTAGGTATGTCAGGGGAAACTTGGGTAATTGTCTTAAGTAAGCGTGTGTAAACCCTGGATATAAGACTGCATGTTGTACTTGATAGATCGTACCACGTGCGCGTCAACTGTGTCAGTCCATCCTCTGCTGTCTGAGTGATCACGCCGTGGCTATAACTAGACGCGCTGTCTTTTCACGGCATATCTGATCACCAGGGTGGACTGCGCAGTCCTGTACGTCTCGATAGGTAAACTGTCCACTGGCTGCAGCTGAAATTAGATGCCGTCTTCCTCTTCGCTGTGAAGCACACGGATTAAACCTGTCCGAGAGGTGAATGTTTAACATTAACTGGAGGTCTTCTAGGGCGAGTCAAATCGACGGTGCTCGTATCACGCGTTAAGAAAAGACGTGCAGATGTTGGGAAGTTTGGGTTCTAGTAATACTAACGCAAAATAATATGGTGTCCATGTATTGCAGATAATAGTTTTTGATTCACATGTGAAAAAAAAAATCCTATATTGCTTTGCTTACACAGTATTTCCAATTTCAAACATTATGAAAAAAAAGTAATTAATAATTAATTTTTATATTAAATAAACAATTCTTCTTACTATTCAAGAAATAAACACGAACTTGTCACAATAGTATCTCATAAGGAAAATTCGGTTATTTGTATCTTCGCCCCCGTTGTAAATGCGGAAAATTTTTAGTAATGATATTAAGCACGAACACGATTCCATATCTCTGGCATATTGTGTGAGCATGCAGAATTGCTACATTCATTTTAATACATGTTTTCGGAACAGGTAGTACAATAATGTCGCAAGATTCATTTTCTGCTGTTGTCGAATAACTTTTTTTAAGAACTCTTTAGCCTAATGGATTCTTGAAAGGTGCATCTTAAAGGATGTGAGCCACTTTTATTTACCAAATCGCCGTTACAAGGTCGTGGAAGGACAAGTCTCTCGTGTCCTGGCGATTCAGGGCCTTGATGCGCTCCCTTTAGCAGCAATGGGACTATAGTCGGTGGTTGAACCAGCCGACTGTGCATTTGTTGAAGTGTAAACATCTCAGCTCTCGGTATACGGCATTTGGTAGGAGTAATTTCGTGAAAATGGAACGGAAGTCAATGAACGGAATTATGAACGGAATTGTGACACACAATTGGCGGACTCGCGTGTAGCAACTTAAACTCGCATATAGTCACTTTCGTAAACATACATACTGAACGTATCGGTGAGCCAAATTAAACTTTATGATAGTGAAACTAACCTGGAATGTATTTGGTAAACTAAAATAGTCACAGCAAAAATTAATCCCAAGTTTCAAAATACTCAAGAAAACTGGCATTACAATAATTATAATATATATTCTCCTCGCAATATGTAAAGCGCGCGATTTTAACGTCAATGCACGAAGTTCTAATCTCATCACTGGAAATAGTTTTTATACTTTTTAATAACATTATAATAAAATATTATATATAAATAATGTTGAATCAAATCAGTATGGTTAAGGTTGGTTTGTAGTAATTATTTAAAGACTGATTGCAGTCGTTTACGTAAAAACAAATTTACTAAAATATAATTAGTCTTATGTGTTTTTTCAGGTTAATATTTTAATAATGCCAAATGAGTTTAACTTCTAACGTGTACGGACATACTAAAGTATTAACTGTTTAGTGAATTAATAAGATAGACAGTATTTTAATAAAATACCTAGTCGTAAAGTCTACTCTCAACATGAACAACATGAGAACACATCAATTTGCTCGCTACTGATGTTAGATGTTTACACATCACTGGCGAGTTTTGAAAGACTCTCTCATTTTTTATTTTATTATTTCAATTCATCATAAGAACAAAGACGAGTCGCATGCAATTCTGCATGTCTTGTAATTCATAGGTAGGGGAGGACGGGGCAAGTTGGCGATGTTAAGAGTTCGTCATTTTTTATAATTTTAATTTTGGAAATACGATTTCCTTCTTTCCACACACGATTAGAATAGTCTTTTGTCGTGGTATAGCTACATGGAAAAATCTATATTTCTATAAATATCTCCAAAATTCTGTCCTTTTAAAAATATAATGCAAATGTGCCATCTTGCCCCGTTACCGGGGCAAGATGACTTTGGCTACGGGGTAAGATGACATTTCTGCACAAGTTTAAACATATTTATTCTTAGAATGCAAACTAATGTAAATTAACTAATTTAACATTGTTACATGCTTTTTTTACATATATGGCATATTATTAAAGGCTTGGTTTGTTGAAAATTACAATTAATAGTTAACTTACATAACTAATTCAGAGTTGGTGTTTTTATAAACAATAATCGCAAACAAATTTTCCTCATTCAAAGTTCGAGCAGTCCTCATGCCACCATATGTGGCATTTGCAACACTCGATCCAATCTTCTGATGGAGGGTCGACATAAATCTCATCACACACAAGACACTGCACTTCGGATATTTGAGCTGAAGTCATGCCTGGCGAAAGTTGGAGCTTCTTGGATTTTTCTCGAGAATCGAACTTCAGTTTCTTAGTAACAGTTTCTTTTTTTGCATCTCGAGACTCATGTCTTTATTGCTTCAAACGTTCTTGTTCTATCCTCTGAGCTTTTCTCTGAACCAGCATCGCTTTCATGGGTGAGCTTGTGATGACACTTGCACATTGCTTATGACTTATCCTTTTTCTCACATATGATCTTTCTTTAGGCAATGGTTTGAAATCGAAAACACTTCGGCACAGTTTTGGCTCAACAGGAGTAGCATTTCTTATAGGCCCTATCTTAATGAGAGTAGCATTTCTTGAAAGATCTGGCTCAACGGGAGTAGAATTTCTTGAAGGTCTTGGCTCAATGGAAGCTGCGGGAGAAGTATTTATTGAAGGTCCTGGCTCAATCGGAGAAATATTTCTTGAAGATCCTGGTTTAATGGAAATGTCATTTCTTGAAGGTCCTGGCTCAATGGGAGTAGCATTTCTTAATGGTCCTGGCTCAATGGAAGTAGCATTTCTTGAAGGTCCTGGTTCTTCAGTTTTCTCTGCCTGATGTTCATTAACTGCTTTTTCCATCGCAAGATCATGATCGGTGGGGTTCGCTGCAGCTAAATCATGCTCGGCAAACACAAGGGGATCATAAGGCTCAATTCCACATTCTCGGAACCCATTGACTGCATTACCGACTGTAGCTGCTTTTAAATAAGCAGTGCTTAGTAGCTCACCAATTTGTTTTTGTCAGTTATGGCTTGCCTTGGATTAGTGACCATTAAGTTGTCACAAGCTTGACTGTAATAGGTTTTTAATGGCCCAAAAAAGGAAACATCCAGCATTTGAAGACGATGGGTAGTGTGGGGTGGAAATCCGACCATAACGATGTGATTTTCCCGGCAAAAGTTTATAGCCTCCAGTGTTACGTGTGTTTTATGGTTGTCAACAAGCAACAGCACGTGAAATTCACTGGTTGGTTTCACATGTAGTTCGAAATGTTTCAAAAACAACACAAATATTTCTCCATTGCTCCAACCATTATCACTGCAATGTCCAACGGTTCCCGGAGGGGCTCTTTCCACAAGTTCAGGTCGCATCCGTTTTCTTGCGAAAACCAAAAAAGGGGGCAGGTAATATCCGCAAGCATTAATGCAACAAATAATAGTAACATTTCTTCCTCTCTCTGCCGAAACGATCTTGGAAACACTCTTACTTCCTGTGGGTGAAATAACCCTTGGCAGCCTATTAGATACAGTGGAAAGTGCAGATTCATCTGCATTGTAAATGGCAGAAGCTGGAAATCTATGTTTTTCCCGCACTTATTTCAAAATTAAGAAAAACTTGTCAATATTTGGCTTGTTAAAGCCCATTGCTCTGGCAATGGATGTTTACTCTGGTCTCCGAAAACTGAACTTACATTTTTTCATAAAACTAGCCAACCAATCCTCACCTGCCATCCTGGTCTCCACATTGAACGGATGCGAAATTCCACTATATTCTGCAAAGTAAAACACAAGTTTTCTACATTGCTGCTTTGTCATCCCAAAAAACATGTTATCCATTGCTGTCGAGTAGTTCCTTAAATATTCTAGCTGCTCTTCAGTGAAAACTTCTCGAAATCTTCCACCATGAATAGGCATTTCCTAGGAAGAAAATACAACTAGGTAGGCTAAATACTTTTTATTTAGAATTTTTGTTTAATGAAAGCCTGTAGGGCATGAACAATTAAAAAAACAACTGTAAAAAAGCACTTGGGGCAAGATGACGAGTCGTCATCTTGCCCCAGTCAACTTGCCCCGATCAGCAATGTTATTAGTATTGGATTTTTTCGCTAGGAAAAAATATAAAAGGTTAACAATATATAGTGGTTAAGAAAAGTATATTGTCTAAGGTAATAATGTGTGGCATTGAATAACCAAATATCTTACCTGTTTGTCCATGAGATATTACTTCGAAGTTCTTGAAAATTACAATACGTCAGACCAAATGTACGAACATCATCTAACAAACAACTAAATGGTGACAGCGGCTTCACTGTGCGATTCTTTAGTGCCCACCAGTGTGGAGCGCTAGTAGTGTCTGTTAGGTGGTGCTATCTAATAACATGACGTGGAACTAAGTCATTCGTCGTCTTGCCCCGCTCGTCAACTTGCTCCGTCCTCCCCTACTTGAATTTTCCTACAATAATTTTATCGTGTAAAAATTCAGTTTCAGCCATTTACACGCTCCAAATTATACACAATATTTTTAAGGCCGGGATTATAAACTACGCAAGAAACACAAGACGCAAAAAATTTCAATAACGATGCTTTAACACTTGATTTATCAACTACGCAAGTTGCAAAAACGCAACGGAAGAATCGACTAACTTTCAACGTTTTGCATTTCCGCTCATATTTGAAGTTAAGTGTTCCGAAAACATTTTAAAGAGACAGCCGTTACGTACATAGAAAGAAAGCAACCGGGCTGTTTGTATTATAAGTATATATCTCATTTTCAATTGTTCAACTTTGGCACAGTGAAAAAATTAACTGTTTTTAATCAAACTATTGAAAACATCGTACGTTTTCGTAATAAAAGATACCCGGGGAAGAATTTTTTTTTTCATTGTTTTAAAATTTCCTATTCTAGGGTTGGTGACGTCTTGCGACTTGCATGTCTTGTAAATCGCAGTGATTTATTACGGTGATAGCATTTTGCGTCGGTGCTTGGTTGAGTTCCTGGAGGGTTTTATGAACCCGGAGCATCACGAGTCTCCCGAGATCGACAGGCCGTGGCTCGGTGGAGGGTAGCGCCTCGTGCGTGCTGCGACTGGGAACTGTAATAAACCACACGGCATTACGTAGCGGCTATTGAAGTTCGGGTATTGCCGCCCAGTAAACCGATTACAGAACTACTGTGTAATCCTTCCACGGGGTTTTTATTCCCTCCCTCCCGCCGGGCGAGCTGGAGACCGGGGGTGAGAGGCCCCAGGAGGGCATAGTGGGAGGGGAGGATGTAATAAGTATAATGAGGCCATTCCCATGCCGGCAAGGACGGGCCCGCGGTGTGTGGCCGGCTCCATTACTCTCGCCCGCCCATTAGGGCGTAACTCGGCCGGCCGAGCACTCAGATGCGTGCGCAACCTCCCATCCTTCGCCCCAATGTTCCTTCACGCCGTGATTCTGCTCTTTGGGAATTCTTTCACACTCGCATCACCATATACTGGTTATAACAGGTTGCGCGTATGTAGTTTACATGTATTTTCTTAAACTGTTCCATTCACGAACAAACCAAACACACAAAGTAGTCTCATATAGGTGAGTTAGTTGCCGTAGGGAAAATAAATTTTAAACCTTAGATGAGTCACATCAGACAATGGAACCTATGTAAAACTGTGTATGCAGTCCAGTCCTCTAGACGACTTTGGCGACTTAACGCACTCTAGCCCTTCTTCATGAATGGTCTGATCGGTGTCTTCGCCCTCTCCGAGTCCACGTTGTGTGCACGTGAAGGCGGAGTCGGTCGCTGTGGGTGGCTGGCTGTCTACCACCTGGGCGACACCGTGTTCCCCCGCCACTCCCCAACACACTTCATGTACCCTCTCTTCTTGCCTCTACAAACAACCCCCTCGTGTTTGCCGGGCCATTATTGCCGGGAGGAGATGGTGCCCGCCGACAAACAGGGTGGCGTATCGCCTCACCCCTGGGTCGCGCCCGCAGGTACAAGAACAATATCCGTTTCCCTTAAGGTGGGTTCATGCTGGCGCCGCGTCGACTTGGAGCGTGAACCCGCTCTGTGCCTTTAACGCCTTGCACAACTGCACCGAATCGGTTCAATGTTTTCGCCAAGTCTGATTGCGAGGTTGGGCGAATGAGATTCAGGAAGCGCCGGGCGCTAAGGGCGACAATGACTCGCGCGTCACGTGCCTCTTCGACTGTACGTGAAATGTCAACAGACCAGCGCTGGCTTATTTTTTAATCGGTAACGCGTTTTTGTAGCGGAAGAGCCGATATAGATAAATGTCGCCAATCTCCATCATCTTTCGGTACATCTTACCATGAACTGTAACCAATTTTTAATAACTATGTCGCCAATCCCCATCATCTTTCGGCACATCTTACAATGAAGCGTAACCAATTTTTAATAACTACAGATACTGGTTTTAGCCCTTGCTCTATCTCTCTCTCTCTCGCTTATATAAGTACACTCCGAACACTAAACAAAAGAATGACTCTGCTTGGGTGGATGTAGAGTTCCCTTGACGCCATTAATAACTTCGCAACTTTCTAAAATCTTGAGCAGTTTTTTAAAAGGCGTGTTTACATACAGACCTATGAGGGTCGTTTAGCAGCCCACTGAAGATGTCATCTGCACGGGGATTGAACCAGAGCCAGAGCGAGCTGAGTGCTTGGTAGAGCGCTTCACCCCTCCCTTTCCCCCAGCCCATCCGCTCCACGGACCGTCGCGCGGAGACTTGTTGATGAGTAGAGTGGAGGTATCATTATAATGGGGAAATTATGGGAATCTAAAAAAAAGTTGTTTTTTACTTTTTTCAGGCCATGGCAGTTTTCTTTCTTTTAATTTTTCAAATTTGTCGTCGTTAAAGCAAAGTGTACAAATTAGTAAAAATTTTAAAATTAATAGTGTCTAGCAGCTGCAGCAAGTTCACTTAGTGTAATATCATGGGTGCAAACGCCGCGAAAAGTGATGATAATTAAAAGATTTTCCCGCCTTTTTCACACACATATTACAGAAAATGAAAACAAATTTTAAAATTTTGTGACTTAACAAGAAATGGAAGGAAGGTTTCGAGCTAAAATTTTAGGTATAGACCTTAAATAAATGTAAATGGCGGTAAAAAAAAATCAACATAGAGCAAGACAGAGCCTTAATGTGTGATCTCTCCTTTTACGAAGGCAGCTTTATAATATGAATCGTTGTGGTATAAATCTGTTGCCACCAGTGCTGTTTCTCTCGGCTCCTGGCTCTCCCCCTTAATAAGAGCCGTGGTCGGCGCGAGGTTCGTGGAGGCATCCGCGCTATGGCGCTGCGGGCAGGGGCGTAATGCCCGCCGCCTGCCATTGGCTCATTAACACCGCGCCGCCCGGCAGCCAGCTCCCGCCCCACCTGTGGTCGGCCCGCGGCGAGGGCAAGAGCGGCCCAACTGCCCTTCCCCGACTGCCGCATGCCGGGCACGATCGCGCTCTTATACAAGAATTTAATTAAAAAAAAAAAAACACGAGACTAGGGGATTACTACCCAAACACATTTACAACGTTTGTAATCAATAAATTAATAACGTTCGGGCTGCCGTCTTCTATCGTCGCCAAGCTGCGTTCAGAGTTTCAGTAAATTCATTTGGTTAACAAAAAAAAACGAAGCGCATAATAAAGTGAAAGTTATTTGGCAATTCAAAATCTCGACTAGTAAGTATATCGTAAGGGGTAAAACGGGAGGGGGAGAGAGAGAGAGAGAGAGAGCGCGAAAGAGCGAAAGAAGACAATTTTATAAATAAACCATAATTAACAAAATTATTACTCATTTCAAAATAACTGTTCAGGATATGAATAGATATTTATCAATAAATAATTGTTAATTACCAATAATTATTACTTACTGTGGAAATGATCTCACCATAAAGAAAAACTGTGCGTGTAAGTGTTTCTTCAAACAATTCTGCTATTTGGAACACGCCAAATATCTAAACGAAATATGAAATTTATAACAGGTGGCGCTTTCTATGCGGGGAATGCAGGGACTGTCTCAACAGCACTCTCTACGCTGCTGGTTGAACAAGGAGAACGCGAGCGTGCTGGTAGCAAATATAAAATTTAATGCATTGACTATAGAATACCTATATCTATTTTCTGTTTCTCAAAATTTCTCAATTTTCCACGTAACGGGTGGAGTTTGGTGAGCAGTGCCTGCGCCCAAAATGTTTTCGCCATATTTTCTTCGACGAAAGAGCAAACAGCCAGATTTATGGACGCCTCTTCAATTACTCTGTGGAGAACTTGAGGACATCGAGCAGGTGAAAGGCTTTTTACAAAAAGATAGCGAAATATGTCGTAGGGTCTACCTCTAATGTATCTTTGGCCATCATAAAAGGCTTCTCATATGATATAACCTTTACATATTTTCACCTGCGGAACTACCATTAGAATAAGGGTAATTAGAATAAACTCATACTTGCAGAACTCTGAGATATAATTACAAACTAGACATGATGACACATTACGGAAAACGCACACAGTATGATGCTACGGTTACAATGTGTCTGGATTCTGGTGCAGGTCTTTCAAAATATGTTTTGTACATTTAGTTTTCAGAATGTTTTAAAGTTTATAGTAAGTACCATAAGTTTCCGAAACGTTCCAGGAAACGTATCAACTTCGAAATTTACCTCCGCCTGTAGGCTGAGCTGAGCTCATGTTAAAATTAAGTAAATCGAACATCTGTGAATTCACAAACGTATCCATAAATTCATGAAAAATCCTGTTTATTTAGTAACCAATGTTCTTCGTAAGAACTTCGTATGAATTAAAATGATATTTTCGCCAAACGCACTGAAGCTCCCTGTACATTAGGGCACTTGTGTTATTGTTGCACGGCCGCTTCGCCGTGAGATCAAGTATACGTTGGCCGTACGTAGCTATATGGGGCTGCGCCGTGAAAGTAGATCTCCCACCCAAGGCGAGGGAAAGCTCCTTCCTTCTTTCACCCCTCCATCACCCACCCTCGTAATTCCTTTATGGTTTCCTCATCTCGCTCACCTGTGGATCGATTGTGAACACTCGCAGAGACATCGCGTTAACCGAAACACTTAAGTACGGTAGTCCATGATTAAGTATACAGAGATTACAACAAGAGATTGTGAGAAGTCAGTTTCAAGGGCTCAGTTATCTTAAACTGTAATTTATTAGTAAATGGATCGCTGATATTTTTTGTAAAATTACACATATTTGTAATTTTGTAGATTTACATGAAAACAACTGTATCACTAAATCGCCTTAATACTGGGTTCGGATTATCACTCGGACATTTATGCTTTCTGTTGTCCCAGTACCTCCAGTAGTTATAGTTATCTGTAAACCGTTCCCTGAATATTTTTCCAGAATTAACTACGCACCTTAATAAGTATAATAAAACAAAATAAAGTTCAGTTATTAAATATTCAATTATTTTATCCATAATTAAATTTCTTGAATGAAACATCAAAAAGCATATAAAATTATGCGCTAATTTTCGTAAGAAATACTCGGCGCCATCTCGAAAAATGTATTTCATAAATGCAAAATAACCATAGCCATGAGTTGTATAAAGTTACAATATATTTCTTGTAGTATTACAAACTATTTCTTGGCGACTGGTTTCCAGAGGAATTATTTGTACAAGTGAAGAAATTGGTTTTCTGTGTAGAGAAGGCACAAGTTGGCCTTTCGATTGGGCCACCGATAAATGATACCGATGTTGTATTAATAGAGTAATACGGATTTCAAGTAGTGCATAATTATTTTTAGCCGATGTATTTGCACGGTCAGAGAACTACCTAGATTGAGCTCTCCCATTCATATAAGTTATAGAACAATATTAAAACCATAGCCTACTTCTTTTGTGGACATGGTCATTATAAGTTGTATTTTCTTCTTTCTCGCATACCGTTCACATCGGAGGACGGAGCCACGGGGGTTAGATTCCCAGTGGAGTTGAACGCGGATTGTTCACAAGTTTAAAACGTAGCGGACGTTGCCGTGAGCAGGTGCGTTTTCTCGGGGTACTCCCGTTTCCCTTCACCCCTTTCACTCCGGTAATACCACGCGCTCACCTCATCACCCCACATCGTCTCTCATTATCTGGACGTCAACGAGAAGTTATGACTTTATTTTTTTTTCATTCATCCACACGAGATGTCATTCGCGTAATGATGCCACAGGTCCAGGACATTAACGCTTTTAGATTTTGCCAGTATTGTTTTATTTAATAAAACTCATCTAACGCATATACACTCTGTGGCATTTAAATTTTCGGCCGGGTAAGTGTGGACCCACTTACGAGCCTGGCCATTACCCTCGTCGATTGCTTACGAGTTTAATTTTCCTTATCAGTGTGTTTGGAGGATTGTGGAAATATTTTTTTTTTGGCAACGTTTATCTTTGTTAACCCGCTATGACACGATAGTGTACCCTCTCAAAGTCCCGTGTTACCGTACAGACGACTCCTCTTATGTCGGGTGCCCCTGCAGGCGAAGGTAAACACACACACGTGACGAAGGAGCCTGTGTTGCTCTCAGCATCTATCGTCTACTGTTACAACACCATGTATTTTTCGCGAAAAATACCTGACCGCTCATTAGACTACAATAAGGTATGCCCGCGCTAGCGTTGGTTGCATTGTAATTGGCGGCCGTACACAAGAGAAGCCATTGCCCTGTTTGGTCGGTCATTCAGGATGCGTTTGTTCCCGCGCTATATAGCTCTGATTCCTGTATACATTTACCTGAAATAAACCTAATAAGTAGGGGCATGCACATTTCGCGAAAAGATTCCGAGACTAGCTGAAAGTTAAAACACTATAGCATCGTCTGCGTTTCGTGACTGGATGAGATTCTGTCGGGTACATTTACACTGTCAGAACACCAATCACAGTAATTCAGTGCGAATGTAAACGTGTTCTGAGTGGCTTCGTGAAATAAGGCGCCGACTTCTCTCGCAGACGACCGCAAATCACAAGGAAGAAACCGCTGGTACGGGTATACCTTTTTGCAGTCCATTAGACGTTCAGATTTTTTCGCGAAAAATGCCTGCCCCTACTAATAAGACTAATGATAATTAGTAGAGTCCCGGAAATTTAGCGTATTCCTCTGGCCTCAGGATAGAATTCAAAGTTATAGGTGTGCTCGACCCATGTTTACTTTCACATTGGTTGATTTCTTAGCGAGAACATTTTTATCCTTGTTATTTGGCACTACCTGATTCGCTTACTTCTCTCCTAGCTGGACATCGTTGGCTCACGGTCGTAGAAGGGCGTGTCCAAATAACTGCGGTCCAATCATCAACATAGTGCTACAGTGTGAAGGTTTGCATTCTAGCTTGCGACTAAATGAATGCGCGAAAATTCCGGGGCTCTAATAATTAGAGATTGTGACTGATCTTTGATTCTGTTATAGTCTTCAATACACTTTGTCAGCATTTGCAATATATCTTTTCTTATACGCTCTTATCAAAGAAACAAGCGTGTCCCGCATTCAACTCGACCAGTTACGAAATAAGAGACACGGAGATTTCGTGAATTCTTTTTGGTCGCGAGGTAAACTGTAAACATGGCTTGCTTTGATGGTTGTATCAGAGTTGTAATGTTAACCAGTCAAATACCAGCCAACAGCAGAGTGAACCGAATTACATCGACCCATTCAAATTATGGGGAGGTTTTACGGTAAGGAATTAGCCAATAGGAAAACAGATGTCGGTAGATTATGCACAGAACTGCGAATTTTAGTCTGAAATAAAATGAATTAGTGACATTTGTGGGTCTCTACACATACCGAAAGTCTGTGATCCGCCCTAAAATAACTTAGTTACCTAAAAAAATTGGGTTTCGATCATAAGGGAAGACTTACATTAGTTATGTTGCCCCAGCATAGGATAGCTTATTTGCCAATTGAACAAGCTTTTACTTTCGTCGAACGAACATACAGACGAGATAATAAACTCCAAAAGGTTTTCAAGTTTTTTTTTGTCAACTCATACAATCATAAATATTTCTAAGTTTGTTTACTGAGTTGGATGATTCTATGACATATTTTTAATTTGCAAGTTTGATATTAGAAACAAATCAACAAGTTGCAGAAGTATAATTAATTACTTAAAGTAATGCGGGAATATATACCTAAATAGAGATTAGAGCGAAAAAAAAATTGTTCAAGAGATTTATATATGTGCTTAGCCTATCTACCTTTACGAAAGATTTTTTCCCCTCCGAAATTTAATCTATCTCATCAGTTGGCATACGTTTTATGTAAAATTATTAGATATGTCGGACATGCGGGCTGTTATAAATCGCTCTACCAGTTCACGGACCAACGGATGACCGAGGGACACCATCATTGTAAATCCGGGTTAAGTTTAAAAGCTGTGGTGGTTTGATGTTTGTGAAAGTGAGGTGTTATAAACAGTAACTGCGCCAAGATGCAGCTGTGGGAAGACGCCGCGGCCAGCGGTCAGCAGCTGCCTGGAACGCTCCGTGGAGCCGCGAGGGTCGGAGGAAGAGCCTCGTTACTGGCCCGCGGGCTGGCCAGTTGGCGCACTGATTTTCGTCCGCCGCCGCGGTACGCCCGCTTCACGTGGCAACTGGGACCCCGCAACCCCGCAGCTCTGTGCGATATCAGCTCTCGTCACATCAAATAAATAAAAATAAATGTCTGGGATTTCTTCAACAATTACTTAATAAATATTGTTTCTGTTGGCATTTTCGATTCTGAAACCAATTCTTAAATATTTTTTTTTCCAATCTGTGTGCACTAAATAATTTAAATTAAAAAAAAATGTTAATATTGACTTAAAATTAAAACCTTGGGATGAATTCTTTATTTATTTTTATTTTATTGTGTTATCTCAAATGGTTCCAAAAATACGATAATTATTTACTAAACACTGATTTCCATGAAGCATTAAAATCTGATGTTATAACTTTAGTAGCTTATATATGCGCGCTTGTGTGCTTATAAAATTATTACACTGTATAAATAATTCTACCTACGTGAAGTTGCGAGCATAGCTATTGATAAAAATAAGTCAATAGGAAGTGCATGTGGTATCTATTATGTAAGTTTTGAGTGAGACTGAATCAAAACAGGAAAGTACAAAACAATAAGAGTTATGAAATTTTACAGCGTTAGTTTCAGTTTTAAACGCATTTAAATTACGCAAAAGAGTTTTTTTTTTCTAAACCTTCACTCTCCAATAAAGAACATATTTCCCACCCATTATCTTTTGTCTATTTGTAGTGTTTTATGGTGTTTAAATTTTGAAACAAACATTAAATAAATTTTCTGAACATAGGATATCTTTGTAAGTTCCAAAAAATATTAAACGACATAGGTTAATCTCTTGGAATGTACACTCTAAATCTGAATTAGTGCTTTAAATAAACGAAATGAAAGTAACTGATAATTTTTTGCTGCCGAGTTGTTTATGATTGTTAAATCAGTAAAAATCAATAATATAAAAATGAAAATAAATCACAGAAATAAATTGTTGAGTTTAAACAATTTAATTCTAACAATTACGAGGGTTATTTTTTTTTCAACCTCCGATCGGCTGTAATAAAAAAACGGGAATGAATTGGGAAATTATTTGAATGTCAAAAGAAACGTTCATCTTTACTCTATTTTTCCACATAATCACCGTGCAGATTGAGGCATTTTTCGTACCGATGCACCAGCTTTCCAATACCCTCTGCATGAAATGATGCCTCCTGCCTATTCAGCCACGTTTTAACAGTGCCCTGCAGTGTGATTACAGTTTCATTTCTCCATGACATGCCCATTAATCGATACCCTAATCGCTCGTACACGAATCGACACGTCTCGTAGTGTTTACCCCCTTCCACCAACCATGTGGAGCGGCCAACTCACACCTCAGTTGAAGATGGGAAGTGTTTGATCACCCTCCTTACAATCCGGATTTGGCACCGAGTGACTATCACCTTATCCCCACGTTGAAAAAGTGGCTTGGAGGACGACGCTTCAACACCAATGATGAACTGCCAGTTTCTTTATGAAAAGATTTTCCGTAATTCTTTCAATCTTTCTGACATTCCACAATTTTACGTTTTCTGAAGCATGGCTGCAGGTCACTAAACCATGCTAATGGTAATGTTGAAAGCGATAGAAGAATTGTCTACGTGATATATGAACCATTTAACCAAGATTAGGAAAAATTATTATTAAATGTGAACTAACTTACCATAGAAGTACTTGTTAAGTTTGATTGAATTTTTATAACTTATTACCTAATAAAAACTATCGAAAAAAAATTTACAGATCGTTTTAATTATTTAGTTACAAAATAAATTTTATAACCTTCCTCCGTAGCATATTTTGTTTGGGAAGTGGCCTCCTAAGACAAATTGCAGAGTTTAAAAAAAGCTGCTATTCCTAAATTTCATAAGGTCATAACTCACAAAAATTAACTAAATAAAGTTACAGCCATAATTAAACTCTCATTTAGTTAAGGATGTACTAATATACTTGAGTTTCCATGAGCTTAACACACGTTTCTCTCCTGAAAAGATAAGCCTGTCCCTGTGGGTACCTACGCAGGTTGTCCGAAGGAGTAGGTGCCGCTAGACCCTTCCTAGCCAACTCGTCAGCCATAGTAGCCGCGGTGCCCCCGCCGCAGACGGCGTGAGTGTCCCTGTAAGTACCTATGCGGGTTGTCCGAAGGAGTAGGTGCCGCTAGATCCTGCCTAGCCAACTCATTAGCCGCGGTAGCCTCGGTGCCCCCGCCGCAGATGGCGCGAGTGTCCTGTGGGTAGCTACGCGGGTAGTCCGAGGGAGTAGGCGCCGCCAGGCCCTGCCTAGCCAACTCGTCAGCTGAGGTAGCCTCGGTGCCCGCGCCGCAGATGGGCGAGTGTCGCTGTGAGTAGCTACGCAGGTTGTCCAAGGGAGTAGGTGCCGCCAGGCCCTGCCTAGCCAACTCGTCAGCTGAGGTAGCCGCGGTGCCCCCGCCGCAGATGGCGCGAGTGTCCCGGCAGAACGCTGGGGCTGTTAATTCATTCTGCCGTGTTCTTGGCCGGCCGTACATTGTTTGATTGGAGCTCGTTAGCGTGTGGCGGAGGCCGTGAGAAGTCGAGGGGCAGTCGACGCGAGGAGGAGGGGGGGGGGGGGGGTCGAGTACCCTCTCTTGCACGTACCTTGGCTGTCGGGGACCCCCGACCGCGCGGAGATACGTTTTCTTAGCGGAGCCTGGGGGCAGGAAACGTGTTCCCGGGCTCCTGGTGGGGTGAAACATTAGTCCGGCTACAACAAGTCAAATTGCTGACCTCGGGAGGTGTAGCAATGGCCCTCGTTTGTTGAGCGGTCAGACACATCTCCTCCAAACCAAGGTGAATAGAGCTGGGCTCGAATCCGAAAACGTAGCGGACGTTGCCTTGAACCGTTGTGTGTTCTTTCACGCTAGATATCTGCGCGCATTATCGCCCAAGAAAGAGGCGTGCAGCTTTTCGATTCCTGTACTTCATGTGACTGAGTTGAAGAAGAGGAGGGTGTAACCATTTGAGTTAGAAATTGTCAAAAGATACCAGGCTATTATGTAGTTGAAGATATTTTTTTACCTCACTATCGTCATATTGTCACGCCTAATACATTTTAAAATTGTGCTTTACCACATATAATGGTGGTTAGTAACTATGAATTAGAATCTCGGTCATTAAACACAGTCACTTCTATAAAATAGAGTAATTTAAAACTGTTTCCACAATGCAAAAACTACACGTCAGCCAATCCTTTGGGCGTCCATCCAACATGTCGCAGACCAGAAGCTGAAAAAAAAAAAAACTGCTTCCCCCTGTTACCATGTAATCATGCAGACGTGGCCATTCCCTGGTATAAACAAGCCAATTAATATCACGTAAATAATAACTCGAGAAAATATATAAGGTGACAAATTGTTTTTAATGCAGCTCACAGGTGAATGGCGTGCATCGTACTTCCGATTCCCTTATCCATGCATTTCTTCGTTCTAAATTGTCATCTCTGAATCCTCGCCGTCTAAAGACCCGGTGTCGCCGAGATGTTTGTCCATACTTCATTCTTTCGGAACTGCAGTTATAAAATGTTCGTTTAATTTATGATGGTGCGTACGTCTTGTCGAAATCTTGGTTATTATGATCGGACCAGTACAACACAAGCGAGGAATGTTGGGACAGGCGTCGGCCTCGGTGTGTTGTAAGGTAACTGTACCTGAATTTTCCTGGAGTGATTCAGGATGGAAAAACGATATCATAATAGATGCGTTGCTAACATTTCACCTTTTAACCGTCTCGCTTGGGACAAGAGTAAAGATTTCCGAGAAGTCGAAAATATTATATGTATGTATATATAATGTATTTTTTTAGCCTCCCCGCTGAAAAAAAAATTAAATCATCTAGTTTTATTGCAGCCAAAACATTTTATCAATATGCAGCCAAACATATATTTTTTTTTGTGGTGACAGCATAATAATTTTAAATTTTCAAGAAAACCATTTATTAGTGCCAGCAAAACGCCACTTCGCGGACACTCAGGCTTCTATTGTTTTGGGAAAACCTAATTTTGATTTATTTAATGAATGATATACTAGAAATAAAGAGTTTAAGAAAAATGCTATACACGAACGGTTAATCCAAAACTTATACTTAATGGTTTCATATTTTCAGTGCATGCTAGAGCTGATATAAAAGTTTGCATTTAAGTTCATAAACACCATTAAATAAGGACATTTTTTTAGAAGGAAAAACCTTTTCTAAATACTTAATTTGGTTATATTATGAATGATTTTAAAAACATTGAAACTAAATAAAATAAGCAAAATAATTTAGGATACTGGTCTTATCCTTGAATAGTTCATATTAAAGGATGTCAGCTGACCTTTCAAATAGTTTGAAGGATCCTTACGGCGCATCGATATAATGACTTATGGCGTTGTTCGTCTAATTCTGTTTGACTTTTCCGTTCAGCTCATTCAATTAGTCATTAAGTCCAAACAGCTTTGTAGCTTGGACGAGTCGAAAAGGTTGAAAGAGATTTCCTTTAAGAAGTAGCTCTGTAAATTTTTATTTTTGCTTTCTACTACGACAGTTCCTGTTAAAATTTCATGTCTTTTCGCCTCATTTTTTATAATCTCTGTTCCTTGAATCCCACAACGATATAAGGGCGCGGTACATTTCAGTGAACGTCAAGGTATTTTCATCACCTCACTCCATTATTTAATTCAAAACAATCGCGATGTTCATACATAAGGACTAAGAGAATAAGACTGCGGAAGTTGCCGCGACATGATAATACGACAGAATTCAAAACGTCCAGACGAGGCAACCTAATTCGATTTCGTTTTTCAACTCCGACCCTTATCCATTTCATTGGGGTTGGATTCGTCTCCATTCGATTCAACATTCGACTTACAAGCTACCCATTCGTCCTGTCCAAACTGGGGCGACTTTATATTCGATTCGAGTCAAACGATTCGATTCGCTTTCGATTCGTCATAAAATGGATGCGCCTTTACAGAATCTTTTATGCGGCCTTTAGTGAAAGGAACAGTTATTCACATTGTTTCATGCATCTTTGTGGCATTTTATGGTTTAGGCGCTATTTTTTTTTAGTAAAAAAATGTAACGATGGTCTGATGCTTAGCCAGCCAAATGATGTTTACACCATTTTATGTTTATCTTTTACGGTCAAATTATTCACCTTAACGTGTAAAATAGAGCGTTAAAACAGAGCTTGAAAGATTTCTACCTAAACGAAAACAAATGACGGCCAAGAAAAGTATATAATTGTTGATGCACCAAGTAGTGTAGGCATTGAAAGAATTCTGATATCCTTTCCCGCCTACTTAGAGCTGCAACGATAAAGGACACATCTCTACTATTCGGGAGAAAAAGAAGCAGCTGTCGTCGTGTGGGTGAGCTCCGAGCAGTCGCACAACGCAAAGGGAGACAGCGCACCTCGCACTGTTTAGCTTTCCCGGTTGAAGTCAGTGGGCGGCAGTTTCTCTGCCAGGAGAGCCGGTGGAACATAAACACCTCACACTTTGTATTTTAATGTGTTGAATGCACCTTCTCTATTGTTTTAAAAGCCACGAGAACTTTCGCACCGAGGTTTCGCGACCAGACTAAAAGCGTCTGTTGTGAAGATCTTTACAAAGTAATTAAAATGAGTGGCTGTAGATATATAAGTACACAATGTAATTTTTATTTGTTGAATAAAACAAAAATATTCATGTAAAATTTAATATGTATTTTTTAATTTGTATGTTACATGAAAACAATTGTAACATTACAAAACAGTGTTCGCAATTATACTGGGTTTGTATTCTTACCCGGTCATTTATACTTTATGGTGTACCAGTACCTCCAATAGTTAAAGTTATTTGTAAACCCTTTCCCTGAGTAGCTTTCCAGTATTAACTGCAGCCGTAATAAACAAGATACAACAAAATAAAGTCAAATTGTTGAATATTTAACTTTCGTTTTAATGGTTAAAAAATTATGCTTGAAATGAAACATTAATTAAAATATAAAATTATGCCTAAATTTTCGCAAGAAATACTCAGTTTATCTCAAAACACGTATTTCATGTTTGCAAAAATAACCATAGCCATGTGTTTTACGAACTATTTATTTTAGAACTGGTTTCCAAAGGAATCTTTTGTAAAAGTACAGAAAGTTTATTTTTTCCGTGCATACTGCAAGCAGACAACTCTTCGTGCTATGCGCCAGTGTTTATTTACTATCTCTTACCCGATAAAACCAAACCTAAAAATTAAACTTCACTTATTGGGCATTCTGAATAATTGCAACTTTGATTTACAGTTAGAACATCGACATAATATAAAAAGTGAGAGTAGATTGTAACCAGACAACTTGTCTTCAAGTCATTAAAACTGCTTTAGTGGCCACGGTGAAAAACTAATAATTATTTCAGTGATATAATTTAATTGATTTTATATTGTAACATGTAACATACTAAATTACACCCCGGATGCTGATTCCTCGCTTATTTCTCTAATATCATTCAGTTTTTTTGGCAGATGATTGACATGCGGTTAAAAATTATTGGTTCAAATGTTAAACAGTAACATTAAAATGTATACTGACGAATCGCGGTGTTCTGAGGGCTCATTTTATCGATCAGTTGCACTGATTGATGTACAAGTACGTAAATTTACAGTCCATGGAAACAATTATATTTTTTTATAGGGAGGGAGTGTATTGCAGGAAACACCCTCCCCCCAGGATGGAGGATGGGAAAACGAGGTCTTATTTGTTATTGGTTTGCAGAACCTGGCCCCGCCTCACTGCGCGGCTAAAGATAGCCGTCCTTCTGGGCACAGCGCAGAACTAGGTCGGCGTCCGCGGGCGCCTTTTTGGACGCCACCTTAGCGCGTCTCTCGCTGCCATGCTCGTCTGTTTTCGCACGCCGTACTTTGTGATCGAACAAAATAATTACTTTTTGGTAACCAATTAGCCAAATATTTACTTTTAAATCCACTTACGTTGTAATGTGAATTACACAATAAGTTTATGTGGTATACATAAATCTAATTATTTATCTGAATCATCAATCATCGATGCCTCTTAAAAGTATGATGATATTAATTTACAGCATAAATTTTGCATTTCCACATCAGTGTATTTGATGAAAATGTATATTTTTTATTGTTGTGTTGCAATAAATTACTTTGACAGTTAGTTTTCAAAGAATTTCCTTGTAAAACGGACAAAATAGTCTTTTACTACATATCCATAGCTTTACGGAGCACGTACAGTCACCCTTTGAATGCATTTATTTAATACTAGCTGCAGTACCCGGCTTTGCCCGGGCTGAACACCGGGTGATATATTGTCCGCGAGTTACAGCAAAATGGATAGCGATATGTCCAGTGTGTTGGACATTAAGAAATGACACATAATTACTGTTTGTGTATCTGTGACCAATGATTTTCTGTTTACCCAGGGCGATCGGTTGAAAGGTTTAGAAGTTGACGCGCTACAGCGCCATCTAGCGGCGAGTTACAAAAAAAAATGGATAGCATAAAAACCTTCTTCATGATAAAAACACTTCGATGTGCCAACTTTCATGGCGATCGGTCAAACGGTGTAAGAGTTTATCGACGTCATACATACCAAAATCCAATTATATATATTCTTATATTTCGAAATTTTGGGGCTTTCACTTTTGCGAAAAGTGGATGTTCAGGACCTCGAATGGTTTGGAACACTCCATCTCGAAAGAAATGATATTTGAAATTCCTGAAATTGTCGAAATTTTGGGGCTTTGTCCCCAGAGGGGGAGGGGTGATTTTGAGGACCCTAAATGGCTGGGAAACAATAAAAATCGAAAGAATGATATTTGAAATTTTTTAAATTTTGGGGTTTTGACCCCGAATGGCTCGTAAACACTCCAAATCGAAAAAGAATGAGTTTTTGGAAATTTTGGGAATTTTTTTAATTATTGGGTCTTTGACTCCTTGTGGGGGGAGGGTAGTTTGAGGACCCCGAATGGCTCGGAAACACTCCAAATAGTAAAAAAAGTATTCTTAAATTTAAGAAATTTTTCGAAATTTTGGGGTTTTGCATTCCCCCAATCCCCTTACCACAAATTTGTTGGAGAACACGTCTTTGGGTAAACGTTCCGCCATCCCCCGGACACTTTAGTTAGTAATGACTTAATTTTAATACAATTTCCTCCAATTTTTCGAAATTTTGTGGCTTTTAATTTTTTGAAAAGGGGGGGGGGGGGGGGTGGAGGTTCAGGACCTCGAAAGGTTCGGAACACTCCATCTCGAAAGAAATGATATTTGAAAATCCTGAAATTTTCGAGATTTTGGGGCTTTGTCCCCAGAGGGGGAGGGGTTATTTTTAGGACCCTGAATGGCAGGGAAACACTAAAAATCTAAAGAGAATGATTTTTGAAATTTTCTAAATCTTGGGGCTTTGACCCCTGAGAAGGGGGGGGGGGGGGTTGATGTTGAAGACCCCGAATGGCTCGTAAACACTCCAAACCGAAAGAGAATAGGTTTTCGAAAGTTTGGGAATTTTTTTTATTATTGGGTCTTTGACTCCTTGTGGGGGGAGGGTAGTTTGAGGACCCCGAATGGCTCGGAAACACTCCAAATAGTAAAAAAAGTATTCTTAAATTTAAGAAATTTTTCGAAATTTTGGGGTTTTGCATTCCCCCAATCCCCTTACCACAAATTTGTTGGAGAACACGTCTTTGGGTAAACGTTCCGCCATCCCCCGGACACTTTAGTTAGTAATGACTTAATTTTAATACAATTTCCTCCAATTTTTCAAAATTTTGTGGCTTTTAATTTTTTGAAAAGGGAGGGGGGGGGGGGGGGGGGTGGAGGTTCAGGACCTCGAAAGGTTCGGAACACTCCATCTCGAAAGAAATGATATTTGAAAATCCTGAAATTTTCGAGATTTTGGGGCTTTGTCCCCAGAGGGGGAGGGGTTATTTTTAGGACCCTGAATGGCAGGGAAACACTAAAAATCTAAAGAGAATGATTTTTGAAATTTTCTAAATCTTGGGGCTTTGACCCCTGAGAAGGGGGGGGGGGGGATTGATGTTGAAGACCCCGAATGGCTCGTAAACATCCAAACCGAAAGAGAATAGGTTTTCGAAAGTTTGGGAATTTTTTTTATTATTGGGTCTTTGACTCCTTGTGGGGGGAGGGTAGTTTAAAGACCCCGAATGGCTCGGAAACACTCCAAATAGTAAAAAAGTATACTTCAATTTAAAAAAAATTTGAAATTTTTCGTTAATTTGGAGTTTTGCGTTCCCCCCCCCCCCTCCCCCAAAATTGGGTGCGAAGTCGACTTTGGGTAAAAGTTCCACCATGCCCCGGACACTTTAGTTCGTAATGACTTAACTTTAATACAATTTTCTCCAATTTTTCGAAATTTTGTGGCTTTCACTTTTGAGAAAATGGTGAGGGGGGGGGGGGGGAGGTTCAGGACCTCGAATGTTTCGGAACACTCCATCTCGAAAGAATAGATATTTGAAATTCCTAAAATTATCGAAATTTTGGGGCTTTTCCAGATGGCTCTAAAACGCTTAAAATCGAAAGAGAAAGATTTTTTAAAATTTTTAATCTTTCGAAATTTTGGGGCTTTAACCACCTGGGGGGGATGGGGTGATGTTGAGGACCCTGAATGGCTCGGAAACACTCCAAATCGAAAGAGATATAAAGGAAAACTTATTACCTACCTATGAATAATTTTCTAAATAAATTAATAAATAACTCTATGTTTAAGAATTTACGTACACACATAATATTAAACTTCAAACTATACACACCAAAAAAAACTAAGGATGTTTGTGAAACTATTTTTTATTTGTCATAATGTTTAAAACATTTGTAGGATTTGTTGATATCTATGTAAAACTGTGGTGGCCATATTCCGCTTATCCAAAAGAGTATAGAAATTAATAGAGATATCACTCCCTGTACACACCACAAATCTTTGGATTAAGTAAAAAAAAAAAAAACATAGTCCAAAATGAAAAACAAAAAGTATAAATAACAACTAATTTGTCAAAAAAATTTATTCAACTGGAATGACAATGTTAACATCCACCTGAAATTTAATAGAAGTAGGTAGGTATGAATATAAATATATATATAAGAAAATAAATGAAATTAAAACATACATAAATAAAATTATCTCACACTCAACCAAACATAATGTTTAATATGAAATAAAGGAAGATGGCAATTACACGTAACTATTCTAATTAATAAAAAAAATCGACCTACCTGAATTAGTAAAATTCAAATTTTTCAACAATATATTACATAATTGATAAATATTTCTGGTCTTCGGTCTCAGTAGCCTTAAGACTCTTGACGCTCAGCAGATTAATTATAAACACTAAACCAAACTCCTTGCAAATAAGTTATTAGTATGTACTGTAAAAAAAATAATTTAAATTGTAATATACAAAAACGGTATTGAAAATTGAAACAAATATGGCGACACTACAAACTGTCAAGATATTTATTTTTTTCTTACTGTCTACTTAGTTCCTTACAATAGCAAAACGTAACGTAATGACTTGAAAGCTATTGCTCGGCATACATAGAGGAATGACACTTAACAGTTTGTATATCTATGACACACGTTACATAAAATTAAGATATATTTTTTTAACCCGTTTAAAATTTATTTTTTATAGACAAAAGATAGCCTATGTCCATCCCCAGGATATAATCTATCTCCTTGCCAAATTTCATTACGATCCGTTCAGCCGTTCAGCCGGGAAAAGGTAACAAATAGACAGACAGACAGAGTTACTTTCGCATTTATAATATTAGTAAGGATTTTACGAGAGTTAGTTCGATAGTCAGACGTCCTGACGTCTACATACGTGCAGTTTTGTGTCTTTCGTCATCGCATCGAAATTTTCCAACACTCAAAAAATTATTTTAGTTAGTTTCTAACCTTTGCATTGGGTAAAGTTATTTACCACGAGTCCATGGTATTTCTCATACATTTTTAAACACATTCACTTTAAATAAACGAAGAACAGATTTTCCAGGGATCTTCGTAAATTTAGGTTACTGAGTTTACTTCTTTGAACACAAACTCAACCCGGATCATCTTAGCGTAACAACAGGACCTTCGAAAACTTGTTAAGTCAACAACAACCTCGTGGGGCTTGTTTAACATGTTTAAAAATGAACACATAAACCGAAATTTGGAATCCAGCAAGTTTTTGCGAAGAACCACTCATCCCTGGTACTGCGAAAAACTTTCGATTTTTTGAAGTGTGTTCTTCGTTGAAGAGTCTGAAAATTTTCTCTAATTTTTAACTGTAACATTTGTTTAGGAAAAATTTTAAAAAATACTTTAATAAAATGTCTGAATTTAAAATTGAGTGTCTGCTACAAATATTTTCCGTTGACGTTTATTGTAGAATTCATTTTTGGGAAATGACTACAACTGAAATAATACTGTCAGTAAACAGTATGTTATGGCCTTTGTAAATCTAATAAATGGCCCATCTTGTCAGAGGTGTATCTGTGTTAGTGATGTGGGATGATAAGTGCGACACTCGCTGGTGCTTCTAGCGTGGTATCGCCTCTAAGCACAAGGCTCTGAACTGGCACGCAGTCTTCTCGTCGTGCATAGGACAACTATGAGATATGAGCATAAACAAAACATAAGATGACGGAGAATGAAGAACAGGTGTAATGCAAGGTCCTTGGGTGTTTTCAAGAAACTTTGCCAGGTGTATTATCTCTAAAAATAATTACGGAAACACGCGTTTTAGCAGTTCTCGCATCCCTAAAAATACAATTTAAAAACGAAATCCGGAACCAGAACTACTTATCCGCCCTCAGCGAATGTCTCAAACTTTAATCATTCGGATATCTTGAGCAGTTTTCGAATCTTTTGGTTTCTTCTGGAACTTTACATAGTGTTATGTGTGCTCGGGTTGGCGGGACCCAAATGAAGCCAATATTTTCTATGTACGCTTATTGGAAATTGTTATGGCACATGAACGGTTGAAAGCAATATGTAGGGGCATGCATGTTTCGCAGAAAGATTCCGAGACTAGCTGAAAGTTAAAAAAAAATTCTAGCATCGTCTGTGTTTCGTGACTGGGTGATTTTCTTCCAGGAACATGTCGATTGTTAGAATACCAATCACAGTAATTCAGTGAGGAAGCAAACTCGTCCCGAGTGACTCGGTCAATTGAAGGCAACGACTTCTCGCACAGACAGACGGCCGCCAATCGTAAGGGAGAAACTGCTGGTGTATGTGTGAACCTTGTTGCAGTCTAATAGGCGTTCAGATGTTTTTTCGCGAAAAAAAAAGCCTGTCCCAAGCAATACGCTGTGTTGACAGGGAATACCGCTGCGGCGGCTGCAATGCACAGATGTGTGCAGGCCAGGCTGGTATTGGAGCACCCCGCGCCGACTCCTAGGCGGGGCAGTGAATGGCTGGGCTGTGGCTGCCGTGAGACAGTGGCGGGGCCTGTGGCGCGAGGGTGCCTACACACGTGGAGCGCACGTGTGTAGGGTGCGCCCCTGCCCGCTCCCCCTACTACTCTACCCTCCCCAATGTCGCGCTTAGCCGTCTTGGAGCTTTCAAACACGAGCGCCAGCTTCTACTACAATCGACATTATTTCTTTTTTTTTTTTTTTTTTTTTTTTTTGTTTCACATACCACAGGACTTAGCTTTGAATAATGGTTTATGCCAACGGTCTAGGCTTATCGTAAATATTACGTAATCTATTTGAAACAATTTACTATATGTACACCATGGCTGCTTTACTTTGGTTGTCATAGAAGAAATAATCTCAAGGCTGGGCAACAGAGATAAACACACTGGGAAGAATCCAACATCAGCTAATATCAAATGTTTCGTGCCTAGGTTTTCCGTGAAGTCCGTACAATTCAATTGCATTTTATTATTATTTTTATTGCTAACTCGTAAGGCAGTAGGTACTAGTAGGTATTATTTCGTTAATATAATAATTAAAAGGTACAAAATAAACTGAAACCGCTAAATTAATTCCACAATTTTATTTATGATTGTATTTGTTATTGTTTTATCAAGTTGCCTTTCTTAAATCTCGTCACATGACGGAGGTATAGAAGTTGTGAATGAACTTTAACATTGCGAATGTAAGATAATATAAGTAGATACATAAATTTCGTGTATAGGTAAGTAACGGATTTTATCAGCTTTTTAATCCATATTGAGGTCTTTTCTTCAAAAATTATATTAACTTAACATTCATGTAGCCTGAAGAAATAGGCATTAGCATATTTATTTAGTACATAATAATTTTACAAAAATATAATATGAGAAAAATTAAATATATTTACTTAAATGTTTAACACTTTTTAATCTGAAAATAGTATTTTTAATTACCATGCTAATGCGAGATTTGAATCCCGATTTACGATAGTAGGGAGGGAAATGGAGATAAGGGAAATTGTGGGATGAAAGTTATTTAAAAAAAATTATATAAAAGTGCTTAAAATCTATTATATTAAAACCCTCCATACTGTGGAATAGGTTAACAACTAAAGATAATTTAAAAAAATTAATGAAAACTGAACTAATGATGTGGAAAGACAGATAAGTGCGATGCTTGCTGGTGCTTGTAGTGTGGTATCGCCTCTAAGCGCAAAGCTCTGAACTAGAGTGTGCTGTCTTCTCGGCGTGCGAGAGAAACTATGGGATTGAGTGCTATCCAGAACATTATGTGGTAGAGAAATTAAGATAAATGTGTAATGCAAAGTCCTTTATGCTTTGAGGAATCGCTACCATTAGTTTCATACCTAAATATTATACTGAAAACACAAATTTTAGTCAATTTTCACTTAAACAGTTCAAAAAACAGCAACAGTACTACCATTCCGACCTCAAACGGAGCAATTATAGAATCATGTGGGTTCTTCTGGAGACCTGCACACCGTGTGTGTACCCAGGTATAGGCGAGGACCTAAATCGCAGTGTTGATACAAACCTGCTCCACTCTGCGCGGAGGGCAGGCCCATCTACCTGCAACTTTTCAACCCT
Organism: Bacillus rossius redtenbacheri; assembly: GCF_032445375.1. Taxonomy (NCBI): domain Eukaryota; kingdom Metazoa; phylum Arthropoda; class Insecta; order Phasmatodea; family Bacillidae; genus Bacillus; species Bacillus rossius. The sequence continues at coordinate 47,378,960 of NC_086332.1, read as the reverse complement.
CTGTCGAGTCATTTAATTAACAAAAGAAACCAGGGGTAAAATTCTGCAGGTACACTGATGTTCTATCTGAGCTAGCTTCACCCGTGCTCCGGGAAGCAAAATGGTGCATATTAGTAGAGACCCGGAAATTTCGCGGATTCATTTAGTCGCAAGCTAGAATGCAAACCTTCACACTCTCGCACTGTGTTCATGATTGGCACGCAGTTGTTTGGACACGCCCGTCTACGACCGTGAGCCAATGATGCCCAGCTAGGAGAGAAGTAAGCGAATCAGGTAGTGCCAAATAACAAGGATAAAAATGTTCTCGCTAAGAAATCAACCAATGGGAAAGTAAACATGGGTCGAGCACACCTATAACTTTTAATTCTATCCTGAGGCCAGAAGATTCCGTGAAATTTCCGGGTCTCTACATATTAGAGATGCCTTTTTCTAATTCCTGCTCCTCACTAAATTATATTTAGATGTAGATAATTCAGACTGTTAAAATGAGCAATTTAATTTATTTTTTTTCACAAATGTACCTACTCACTAGTTTGTGGTGTAGGGCAGCGCCTGGAAGGGGCGGCGAATGGGAGTTGCCTCGCGGAATGCCGTCGGCAGGGGGGGACGTATTTCTGGCCGGCGGCCGAGCAGCAGCATCTGCGCACCCCGGCGCCCCTCGCCCCTCGCCCCTCGCCCGGCGGCCCGCGGGGGTATTTTTACGACCGCGTCGCGGCGGGCAGCACGCGCCTGCGCGTATTGCCTTACACCCCCGCGCCCCTCTCTCTCCACAAGCCCTGTCCAGTCTATTCCTGGAGTCCGCGGCCGCGCCCTCCTCTCCAGCACTCCGAGAAGGTTCCAGACATTTGCTGTGAGGGGAGTGGGGGATCATCGTTCCTTGCGTGTGCGTAGATCAACTGTCCTGCTCAATCCATTCATTACCTTTTAAAAAATATATATATAGCAAGCAAATTAACAATTAAAACATTCTAAACCTCTCCATCAAAGTTTGAAAGGAGCTGCAAGTACTCCGCACTTTTTTTTTTTTTGCCCTTCCTGGCCGCGTCACTGCTTCACTCTCCAGCCCGCGCAGGTATTGTATAGTATGTCCCTTTCGAAGCATCACGTGAATCTAAAACACTGTTTACAGAACAACAGCGACAAATACGGAAGATCGGTGCTACTTTCCAGAGCTGTCAAATTTTAGACAAGTGACAAGACACAAACTATACATACATGAAAATGGTTGGCTTACATACACTGAAAGAAATTTTTGTATATTTTACAAGGAAAATCCTTGGAAACTCTGTTGCCAAGGATATTACTTGTAAAACTACAAGGCAGAGCTTTGTACCATGTCCTTGTAAAAGTACAATTTTTTTTTTAGAGTGTATAGTCCCAATCACAGAATGTGGGAGACTTCTAAACAGAAGGTCTTTTGCAGGGTGACATATAACGAGGTCCTACAGTGGATGGAAGAAAAAGAAGCACCTCGTGATACCCCATTCTCCCTCTTCACAACTAACCTGGAATCGAAGCTAGTTTGCCTTTGTGGAAGCGGTAGTGTTCTGGCTGGGCTAGTTCACTACCGTGGACCCGAAACCGTCATTTTAAACTACTTACAACGTCAAAAGGAGCATTGCAAAGGCCACTTTCTTGCATGTGTGCATGCTTCAATTGTACACGAAACTGTTCACTGTTTGAAATATATGATCCCTATTTTCCTTTAATTTTAATAATTTTTAGTTATTTAGTCATTTCAGGGAAGGCTATGATATATTCCAAAATACATCTTCACAACTGAGACATGTTAGTGAAATTATTAAAGGTCTCGCGATCTTGGTCTAGGCTATAAGGAACCATATCATAAATACGTACTTTACCGTGTTTCAAACATTATACACTTGTCCAGTCTGCAATTTTCAAATTTAATTTTATATATATATATATATAGTGTTTTTGGAGCTGTGCGAAACGTAAATATCGAAATACTCGAAGCAATCGATTTCTCTAACACAAATATGCCCGTGATTATGATATTACATGCTGTACGAAAATTGAATTGGTATTGATATTGAATGTGAATTGAAGTGCATAAAAGAAAAGTATCCGCGGTAAATTGCCAAATTCAAAATTGTATATTTTAACAGAGGAATTGTTCACGACATCTTGTCCTAACCCATGTCCAGTCTGACTTAGTGTGGAGCATGCTATCTGTCCCTTTATTTTTAACTTATATGCAGTTGAGTAGCTATAAGAACGTATTTTTTTTTTCAAATGTTGTCTTCAAAAATTATGCTGGAATAAAAAATAGCCAGACGGGCTGAGTGCAGTTGACCTGATGCGATTAAAATAATATTGTAGCCAATGGCGTCCGACGCATATGTGACCTCTCACTACGACAAAATTCGTGGGCGCGATAGACTTTCCTATTAGAACGTTAATCTAGTATTTCCTTTCGGTTGCGGGTGCGACATAATTTAAATGCATGCCAGAAATATTATTTTTTTCGATTGAATGTTAGCCTGGTGCATTGTTTTAAAGGTTTTGGGTACTAAATTGAGCTTTGAGTTTTTTCCAAATGAATTTAAACATTGATGAATGTCGTATGTGTAGTGCATATATATAAAATTCAAACCGCAGTGTTCACAATAACGCGATATTAAGCTGTCGCATCGCGTCCTTCTCGTCGCGTTCGTCGCGCTATTGTGATCCCAGCACTCGCCAGAATAAAAAGGAGATACGAACATTCCCCAATCTCCCCCCCCCCCTCCCCCCCCCCCCCCCCCCGGCAGTTTTTCACGCGTGCTTGTTAATGGCATTCGGACCCTTCTTCTGCATCTCGTGTTCCACTGCGTGTATTAATTCCTTAATAACACTCGAGTGTTTGGCTTCTACTCCGGCGAGCCGGTCGAGCTGGTTCTTGCCGCATCCGAGCCGGCGCGTCCATTTTTTTTTGTCTCCCTGCGTGGCGCGGACACGCTAATGGTCGGTTGCACGGACGTCTCACTCGTTCCCAGATCGAGCGCTGCTGGTTCCAACTCGACCCTTGGCTCGAACGAGGTTCCTCTACAAGTGCGTTGCGCGATAGGAGCCCCCCCCCCCCTTCCCCCTCCTATCGATGTCTGTTCAGTCGATCCTGGATCCAAGAGTCGAGCTCGTAACTTGGCCCGTAACCTATGACGTCATGGAGATTTCGTTTGCAAGGGATTTTATGAACGCGTTTGATGGTATCATATACTTATATATAAAGTACTAAACAATGTCATTTTATGAAATTATTTGTATTATGTAATTTAGCTTTACTGCAAAACTTAAATTTGTTATCAATAAGAATTTTCGAAGATATATGTCAGCTGTAATATTTTTTGCGGTGCTGAATAAGGTTTTTATGTTTTAAGACAATAAAAAAATATTTTCTCTGGCAGCTAACTCTTCAGTAAGATTTTTCTGTACGTTTATAAATATTAGTTTTAAATTTTAATTGGTTCGTTAAGTGACGTTTCTTTCAACATGATCTCAAACCAAACCTGTATTTTGTCAGACCAATTTTTGGATACAAGCGATGAAGACTATTTTTTTTCTAATAAATGCATATATATTTCGTCATCAATATTCGTAATTCAGTCGTATTACTTCTTGCAAAGAAGTGTTAATAGTTATATTTTCATGATTTAATCGAGTGTAGTTGATCACAGGTTGAGTGGTGATCTCGAATGGCACAACTTTTTCGTGGAAGAATGCGATCTCGAATCGACAATGGAACTCGACTGGTGCAGCAGGTCGGTAAGGGTCATGACCTTGACCTCACACGCGGCAATGACTGTCCAAACCATCAATAGCTCCTCTACCATGTAAATAACTGCATGACTAGGCACGAGGGGCTTGAAGGAGCTCCACTCCGACACACAATTAGGGCCCACCCTACCTCGGACTTAACCGTTAAATAATGGTTCACTTCGCTCGCCCACATCCGGGCAAGGAGAGGAGATCTCTCCGAGCACACACTGATGGATCACGAGACTTCTCCTCCGCCCAACCCTTTCACCCTCCCGTCTATTTACTTGACTGCACGTCAAACACTGCGCGCGCTCTCTCATTCCGCCCGCCAGCACGTCCATTGTGCCGACTGAACCTCGGTGCCCGGAGGAGAAAAGGCCCGCTGATAATGTAAATGAGCAATCACAATACAGATTTATATCGTAGGCTTTTGTGGCCAGAGTTGTTAGTCGCCATTGAAGATTGCTGCCACAATACATGCCGAAACGTCGGGCCTGAATTCAGAAGCCGAGGTGTAGTTCATGAAAACACATTCCAAGGAGTGGTGACGGAGTCAGTCCAGAAACATTACAGCAAACCTCAACGCACTCTTGACATTACGTAGGCTATAAGCGCGGTGGGGGAGATCTAGCCAGCGGTGTCCAAGTAGCGTGGCCATTCAAGTGGCCAAGTGAAGCCAAGGAACGTCTTGTAAGGAGATCGGTGACCTCTAAACCACATGCGATGGGCCTGTGTCCAGCGTGCTTAGGACCGGTCAAGTGTGGCGTGCTGTCGTAATTGAAAAGTTTAAAGTTTCAGAAAAAAAATTAATACGACTCTTATCCCAGCGGAGCATAAGAAATTCACCATTCCTGCTTTAAATATGATAAAATTAATTCTTTTCTTTACTTGCATTTTAATACCTACACAGCAGGCAAAGACTGTGACACACACTAAACTGAAATTCTTATGACGAGCGACACATTTCCATTTTCGAACATTTGTGGGACGTTTAGCAAATTATCATTTTTTTAATGACAGGCAACATATCTGTCAAATTGCAGAAATATTCCACACGAAACTTGTATATAAAACACTGTTCATGAATGTAAAACTCTGATAAATTTCGCAGTCGTAAACTGCTTATTGAGTTGTATGTGTGACTGCTTGCTGCATCACAGCATGATCAAGAGTGAAATGGGAAATTCGGTAGGCCTTAAAAACGTTAAGGGTGTAAAAATTAAGGACTAAAAAGTCTGAGTAGCCTATAAAAATTTCGTTTTACAAGAACAACAGTAATTCTGTGCCAAAGTACAGATTTACGTTATATCTTTCCCCGGGTAAAAACCCAACTTTACTGGCCTATCAGGAATATAACCAATGGGGGAGGTCGTGAGTTCCGGACCCCTCCCTTCCGGAATTTAAAAGAAGAAGAATGAAAAGGCAAGAATTGTGTTTCCAAGGACATACAGTCTATATTTAATGCCAGTTTGCACATTTTTGTTCCATATATTTACTAACATTAATATACATGTCTTTATGACTTGTCTGAACGAAATAAAATATTTGACTTAACAGCAAAGTATTAAAAATATTAAGTAAAAAATATATAAAATGTCGAGTTTTCTTTTCTCAAGAAATATCATCACTTAAAAATTCTACATGTAAAAGTTGGAGTACTAAAAGTCTAATATTCCCTGAGATTTTAGTGTGACAAACACCTTTCTTTTTAAAATTCCATTATAAAGAATACTTACTCGTAATAAATGATATAATGGGTATACGGAACCCCTCCTTGAGAAAATTCCTGGCTACGGTTCTGGGCCTAAATTTGGGAAGTGGCCTAAAGTACATTGCGACTTTCAAAGATAAGTTCGTATTCCCGAAGAAACCGTTCAGTGCGAAGACTGACGCGAGTGCTCTGAAGAGACCCACGGCCAGTGCTGCGAAACAAACGCCAGAGCGTCGCTCTCTCTCTCACCTCCCCCCCCCCTCCTTTTCCCACCCTCACCCTCCTAAGCTCTCGCTCGGCGTCGGTCGGCCAATTAAAAATGCGCATCGCGAGAACAGAAATAAAAGTACAAGGGCCGTGCTCAAAAATTTAATTGTCCGTGCGGAGGAAGAGAGGCGGGAAGAAAGGACGAGCGCCGCGGGTATCAAAAGGAGCGGTCTCCTCTGAGGTCGGCAGGGCTCCACATGTCGGACGCCATTTTCCGCCGCGACAGTCATCTGTCTGGCATCCACACTGTTAGAAACTTTCGTCTTAAGTTTACGAAGAACGCTGGTTACAAATCATCCAGGGATCTTCGTAAATGTATCGTTAATTTCGAAGATTTACGGGTATTAAGTTCACTTCAAAAATGAATCCACAAGAATAATCTCTGCACACCAACAAAACATTCAGAACCTGTTTAAGACTGCTGCACAGACATAGTTATATATTCACGTAGGTGTTTAACACGTCTACTTAACGAAAAATAGAACTCACTTGTTGGATTACGGTGATTTTTTTTTTACGAAGACTGAGTTATTAGAAATTACGAAAAACTCTTCGTTTATTTCAAGCGAATTCTTCGTTGAAAAGTCCACAAATTTACTGTAATTTATAACAGTGTAGGTGGCGAGATGCAGTCTTTCTGATTGAGGGCAGGTTGGACAGTTAGACCGGCCGCGATAAGGTGACTGCCTCACAGTGGCTGATACAAGGGATGTTCTTACTATTGAGAAAGGACGGCTGACAGAACTATAGGCAGTTACGTTTCGCCTACAGATTGTGACGATCCGCTGAGCGTCTATACACTGTGAAGGTGGTCGAAAAGGGGGAACGGGGTTGTAGGGCTGCTACGCTGCATATAAGCCCGACGTACAGGTGAGGTACAGGACTATATAGTTAAGTATTTGTTAATATCTTGTTTTAATGTTTGTTTGGTAAGCACGTCCTTTTTGATCGCGGCGTCTCGGCGTTCTTTAGGAGTCGTATTAACATTGTCTTAGCGTAAATTTTGGTAACGTTTGCTCATGCTATGTAAATGCGTTTTATTTTAATTTGTAACATAAGTGTGTAGAGTGGATGCATGTAAAACTTAATAAGGAAATATACTGTTCTACACTTGAATTCTTGGTTTGCTGCTCGTGGGTTTTCACTGAGTCGTACTGGTTCACAAGATACCATCAATCACTGGAATGATGTGGAGTGTGAGTGAGTGAGAGCTTTAACATCGAAATCAATACAAATACGTTGAGGGGTGAATGTCACTTTAAAATAATTAATGAATTTGGAGGGGGGACGGTCACTCCCCGTGCAAAGTCTCCTGCTCGCGGCAACGTCCGTCGCGTTTTCCACTCACGGGTTTGGCCCCGCCGGGAATCGAACTCAGGTAGTCGTGGGGGGGGGGGGGGAGTGGTCTGGCCACTCAAAGCACCGTGGCTCCATCTAGTCTCTTGGAGGTGGAGAGAAAGAAACAAAGGCGCCATATTTGTTTCAACAGTGTTCTTCCCATAAATACATTTTTATCGTTTTAAATTAAAATATTTTTTTGTTTAGCCAGAAATTATACGTTCAGAGTTTTAAGTGGCCATAACATAGTGTCTATTGAAATTATTATTGCAGTTGTAGAAATTAAAAAAAACATTAATTTGTGTTAAACACTAAACGCTAATGACGTCAAAGGGGAAACTATTTGCTACAGTGTCAGTTATTATTAACTCCAGGCATTCCTCAAAATTATTTACTTTGCTTTAAAAAAACAAAATGTTTAGAAATAATCAATAAAAAATTGTTATTTCCTAAAAATTGTTGACACCTAGATGACGTCTTTTGTTTTCTCTCTCTCCCTTTGAAATGCATTTGGCGATAAACTTGTAATGCATAAGGGATTTATCCATTTTGTATCAACGCCTCTAGGAGCAGTACTGTTGTGGTCAGCGAACAGCAGTATTCTGGGCGTGTGCTTTAAAATAACAGCATTTTTTAATATAAGTATGTTTAATTGCAGTTGTATTACGATTGGTATAACTTGATAAGTTTATGTTATTTTCGACGGTCTGTAAAGGGAAGGTGGCCTCACCCGACAACCCGCCACCCCTTTGCCCTAACGCTGAAGCACACGCATCGCACATACCGACAGCGAGTCCCATCACTGATAATGAGAATCGTTATTGATCGTCGGCAACATCCGAATAATAGCAGCAACAAAGTATTCCTGAAGATCATAATTTACAGACGTTCAAATGTGATATTCGTTAAAGTTTAACCAAACATACTGTATGCATTTTTATTTTCTAATTTAGTTTCATCAATTGGCGTATAGTAAACCGTTAGAAATTTCAGTAAATGTACGGACATTTCAACGAAGAATTCACCTCAAATAAATGAAGAGTTCTTCATAATTTCATATGACTGGATCTTTGTAGAAACTAGGCGTATTTCAACTTCCGAATTCTGTTTTTCCATACAATAAGAAATAAGTAATTTTGCATGGGTCTCTGTCAGTTTTAGAATGTTTTTCTTAAATACTAAAATTAAAATTGTGGGTACATGTTCAAAGGAAGTAAACACCCGTAAATTTACGACGATTACGATAACTTTATGAAGATGCCTGGATAATTTGTAACCAGCGTTCTTCGTAAATTTAAGGCAAAACATTTTAACCGTGAATTGACCTAACATTTAATACATATTGAATGTTTATATCTTCAAAATATATATTTTTTGAACAAAAATTTACATTTTAAAGATATTTTTATGTTGCTTAAGGGAACTAAACAATCATTTTATGCATTTTAAGCATAAGTATGTTTACTAACGTTTGATTGAGCGTGTTTAGAGTGCTAACATGAATTCGGGCGCTGTATTTAAACGTTCTGTGTTTGTTTGTTTGTTGCAGGTAAGTCCATTTTGAGCAGTCCCTACTAGAGTTCAAGGGTGAAGGGTGAGTACATGGGTAAAAATGACAAAGTTTTAGGTTTCTCAACATCTTTATGCGCTTGCATCCACATATTTCTTCCCGGTACCTGAGCCCCAAGGGCGTACCCGACGATTGCTGCGCTTGGCCGTTCTGCCATATCAGAGAGAAAAATTTTCTGTACTTTTACAATAGATTCATTTGGAAACAAGTTGCCAAGAAATAGTTTGTAATTCTACAAGAAATAAATTATAACTTCGTAAAACACACACCGTGGTTATTTTTGCATATTTGAAATATATTATCTTTGAAAGATTCGTGCAATGGAAGTGCATGAGCTTACATCAAGTCATATTTGATAAATGTTTTTCATGATAATACTGAGTATTTCTTACAAAAATTAGCAAATATTTTACATTTTAATTGATGTTTAATTCAAGCATAATTTTTTAAACCTTTGAAAAGATTATCGAATATTCAATCATTTATTATTATTTAATTTATTGTGCTTATTAATGTGCACATTTAATACTGTTAAGCTGTTCATGGAAAAGTTTACAAATAACTTTAACTACTGGACACCATAAAGCCTTAATGCCCGGGTAAGAATCCCGACCCAGTATTACTGCGATCACTATTTTGTAGTTAGACAGTTGTTTTTCATGTAAATGTACAAATTTACAAATATCTGTTGTAATTTTACACGAATATTTCCGATCCATTTACAAAAAAAAAAACGGAAAGTTTGCAAGCTTGGACTCAGCACTGGAACGTCCAGAATGACTGAGGCCGGGTTGTTCTGCAAGCCTGTCCAGCAGCAGTTCCCCGCAGCCACTAGCTACAGGCTGGACGCACGTGGACCTGAAGACCCAGCTTGGAGGGAAAGGCTGCAAGGAGATCGTGGCTTCCTGTCGCAGAGGAGGGCACGGAACCCACTCCGCCTTCACGCAGCGCGCCACAGAGTTGCCTCCGTGGTCTCCACCTGGGCGGGGCTTCTTCAGAAGCGGCCAATGCCGGGTCTTGTTCCTCCAGAGACTGCAGCCACATACCTCCACAATGGTCGGTGATGCCAGAACCAGGGCTTCTCACCGGTCGCCTCAAGTCCCCCATGCCAAACAGAGACTTTATTCCCAATAAAGTACACCATGACAAAGTCTCCGCCGAAATTGAGACATTTGTCACAGCGTGCAATCAGTTTGAAGAAACCACTCTGGTGAAACTCGGTGGCCTTCCAATGCAAGGAATTGTCGCTCAGCCTGCTCCACCTTATCCTTGAATTTGAAGAGGCGTCCCGAGAGTGCGGCTTTCAATGCAGGGATAACAGCACGCACTTCCATTGGTGACCACGTTGTCAGCACACGTTTGTCCGCCTCGTGATGTGTACTCGAATAACCTCGGGCACGCCGGTCTGCTGCTACTCTCTCTTCTTTGGCGTCATTCCTCCTCGGCTGACGCCACTTCCGTCGTTGAACCAGCAACGGGTGTGGATTCTTATGTCAATTGTTTGTTTCACCTGGTTACACAATCTGCTCTTTCAAAAAAAAAATTACGATACTTACTTTCAGAACGTCCCACGTAGTTTAAAATTTCGGTCTGCTATCAAATGATTTAATAGTCGTAACTGCTCAGGCAGCGAATTATAGCCGCGGGTGCGGAAACTACGTGTGATTCACGTCAAGATATGTATTTGAAAACACAATTTGCGTATATTTATCACGCTCAGAATTATTTTTAAAAACTCTACCCGTGTTTCGTATTACAAGTGTATATGAAACATGAGAACACATAATTTGCTCGTTACAAAGATTATATGTTGCGCATCAACGATGAGTACTGAAAGACTCGCATACATTTTTTTATTGTTCAATTTGTGGCGACGTCCACCACGCTTCTGTCTTGCAGATGCACTAGGGCTTGTAAGAGGTGAGATGTCTAACCGCAACACAGCCGTTTACTTTATTATTTGGTGTATAAAAGTTGTTCGGTTTGCGGTCACTGGTTTGAGCACAAAACGTACAAAATAATGCTCCAGCCGGGTTGAGTCTTCCAGTTAGCTGAAAATTATACAAAATAATGGGTGATTTCGTCATGAAAAAAAATCTTAGGTTTTACTGTAGTAAAAAAAAATTCTGTAGTTAAAATTACTCTAGTTTTATTTCTGTAAAAAAAAATTCACTACCGTGTCTACAATAGCGTTCAAGTGATAGTAAAAAAATATGTTATAGTGATTTTCTCTCCCTCGAGAAGGTCTCACTCTTAATTCTGTTGCGAAACATGGCATTTACGTGTATGAAAAGACTGAAAGAACTAACTTGGTCGTAAAGATACAAATGAATCATCCATAACCAGAGAACCTGACTAGAACGAAGCCAATAGAGCTGACTTTCCCAAGTTCCCCTTGGGAATCCGAGGCCTCACGATGTTTACGTGAGCGAGGTCCGTTGAAATGAGGGGATTGGTGGTGGGGGGGCAGGGTTTGGTTGTCTGGTGCGTTCCCACGGGCCTCGACAGTAGACAGTCGACAGTCGACACCAACCACTGCCAGGCGCACGCGAGCATCAATCCCTGTCAGTAACGTTCTCACAGGCCTCTGGGAAACATGCGCCAGTCAGTCTCAAAGAAGCTCCACGGATTCATCACGTCCTTTTGCATTCTGAATCTGAAGAGGACATTACCACGGATCACGTGGACCGACTGTTGTTGATCGCTAAGGCGGGCCGCTCGTGAGGCAGAGGTCTGTGGTTCAACCCCAACACTCGATGCCACTGTTTTTATGGAACAGAAATTTGTGCGTTTGCATGAAAACAAGTGCATCACTTCAAAATTGTGTTCGCAGTAATACTGGGTTTGGATTTTTACCCGGGCATTTATGAAGGATATTTGTAAACCGTTCTCTGAATAACTTTCCAGTATTAACTGCGCAAATAAAACGCATGATACAAAAAATAATGTCGAATGGTTGAATACTCGAATATCTTTACCATGTTTTTAAAAATAAAATGCTTGTATGAAACTTCAATTAATATATAAAATTATGCTTCCAGTTTCGTAAGAAATACTCAGTAGGTATTTCATAAATCAAAAAATAACCATATAAAAGTTTTGTACAAAGATACAATATATTTATTGTATTATTACAAACTATATTTTGGCAACAGGTTTTCAAAGGAATCCTTTGTAATAGTACAGAAAAATTTTTCAGTGTAATTAAAAAATAAAAACAAAAAAAAAATCCCTTTCGTCACAGCCTACAGGCGTAGGTAGATTTCGAAGTATCTATTTCTTCCGGAAATATTTGTAAACTTCTATTAACTCATGGAACATTTTAATAACTTTAGGTAAATAACATCCTATATGTTTGCCAATATTTAAAAATAAAATAATTAAATATTTTCTCATTTTCCATACAGCCATAGAATATTGAATATATTTTAACTCAATGCATCCAGCATTGAATATCTTAACGAATTTAATATTATGCCTATTAAGATAGTTATTGACCTACAAATACTATTTTCCTTCCTTGCACTAGTACATGGTTATATGAAAAAATATTTGGACAAAGGTTTACGGTAATATTAAGTTGGTTAAAAATAAATTCCAACGGATTTCATACTAAGGAAATTATATATATATATATATATATATATATATTTTAATTTCAGCCCGTTTTTATGTTAAAAGTGCGTCTCATCAAACATTTGTGTCAACCAAACTTTTAAGATAATGTTTAGAAGACTTACAATAAATTATAACGTATTTGATAGTATATATATTTAAAAAGTAATGAATTTTTTGTTTTTCTATCTTTCTGTCCACCCCTTGAAGTAATGATTTGTATTTTCAAAAATTGTGTTTTTTTTTTTTTTTACAAAAGTTGTAGATAAAAATTAAAAGATTTGCTAACAATGTGAATGGATTTCTTGGTTTGCCTACTAAGGAAATTATTATTATTATTTGTATTTTAACCCTTCTTAATCCAACCCTTGCAGCAATGGTTGGCATTATCAAAAATTATTTCAGTCAAACGTTTTGATAATATTTTTAAGTTCGAATGGATTTGATAGTGTGCCTACTGAGTGAGTTATGATTTTTTATGTCTTCAACCCCTGTTTATTCTTCTCTTTGTAGTAATGGTGGGTCGTATAAAAATTATTCCAGATGAAAGTTGAAGATAATAATTTAAGGTTTTACAATAAAACAGAACGGATTTAATAGTGTACATGGAACGTAAATTATAAAGGTATTTTTTAAATTCTACCCTTTAATTTTGCAACTCCCTGTAACAATGGTTCATCCTAAATAAAATCGTTTCGGATATAATTTTTATATACAAATTATAATATTAATAAAAAAATTATGAATTCGATATTGTGCCTACTAAGGGAGTTGTGATTTGTTTTGTCTTCCATCTCATGTTATTATAGTTGGTAGTGTCCAAAATCTATTCAGACAAATATTTTGGTATTACTCCTACGAATTATAATACACGTTAAAGGATGTTATATTTTTTTCCATACTATGGAAGTTACAGCGATTTTCTGTTTTTCAAACAACCTTCACCATGTCTACCCCTTTCATCGAAAATTGCCCATTAACGAACTTGACCAAGAGTTTCCACTACTAGATTTGAGGTATCAGTTTGGATGTGATTTGTGAAAAATTGCGGCAGTTAACGTGTCCAATATATATATGTATATGTGTGTATGTATATATATACATATACATATATATATACATATACCTACATATTAATTGCATATAAATATATATACACCGAAATTGAAATAGGTAGGACTGAAACACTGATCTCCGCCTCATGAGTGTTACGCCTCAATGATCGAGGTCTGCGAGGACCACGCATTCATCCATCGACGTTCCTTGATCTATCTGCCGCTCGTCGCGGGCGTGACGTCAGCGAAGCTGCCGTCCTAGATGTCACACAGATGTACGCCATCGAGCAAATGGCTGTCACGCGCGGCTCGTTACGAGGATATGTCATGATAGTCGTCGTTAACGACGAGAGCTCGTGTCATACAGAGATGTTGCACTCTGGCTCTGAATAAAGTCAAGTGTGATCGTAATCTTAAATTTCGTTATCCTGTCTTATACGAAGGAATGAAACTACTAAATCATGAAAATGTAATAAAAAAGGAATAATTACTGTATGAATGGTTTAACGTTAGACTTGAACCCACACTATACGAGTGAAAAAGAGAGAGAAGGGTCGAAACTATAAAATGGTAGGGGTACAGACGGGGCTAGTGCCCTGGCGCCGCATTATGGGGGGGAGGGGATTGGAGTGTCGCTAAACTGGCAGAGTTGTTATTGTTTGTATACATACGCGTGCGTGCACACTTGAATATCGCAGTGTTAGAACACAAAAAAAAATGTTGTAGTGCAGATAAAATAAATTATTTGTATTGAATATAAATATATATTAAAATATTTTAAAACTGGTATATTTTCTCTTACTACCGAACTTGCGATGTTTTAAAAATGAATTGACTGAAAATAAAATAAATATATTTATTTACCAAGTAAGAAGTTAAATCAAAATATATTTGGAACAGTGTAATTAATATGTGGTGGCGATACGAGTTGTTGGGAATGGTTTTATTTGGTTTGTTTGAAAGAAGAAAAAAAAGTGGCGCCAAGATGAGTTCTTGTCCCGGGCGGAAACTAAGTCTAGTTGCGTCCCTGAGAGAGACGCCAGCTCTGAGATCGGCGTAAGAAGTTCGCTCCGCACTCGGGGTGCTGCGTGGTCCGTGGTCGCTAGGCGTCGCACTCGTCTGGCGAGGGTCCTGGGTCGCCGCCAGGAGGCGCCGGGTCTGCTGTCGCCTCGGGGGTCGCTCTCGCACGAAGAGCATTACTTTGTACTTCTGAAGGATATTTCTGTACAGTTAACAGGAAGTCCACATTCTGGAAAGTCAGGAAACATAGAAGTAGTCAGAGAAAGCCAAGGAAATGGCTTTAAATACTTTGAAAAGCCATTGAAATCACCTGTGGTATAGTAATTTCAGAGGAAAATATAATTCTCCAGTCTGCCATAACCCAGGCTGTGAGCATATTTTCTCCTACATGTTTTAGTACTTAGACATACACATAAAATGTCGTGTGCAAAGTGCCGTTTCAATTTTCATTTTGGTTACATAATTCTAGGACAGATATGAGAATGGGGGTGGCTGGGTTTTCTTTATTTATTACACAAAATCGCAAAATAGGTTTAATTGTTTTAATAAAATATCAGGGAAATTCGCAATTTTGGTCGTGGAAATCCTAAAAGAATCCAGGGAAATTTTATTACAGACTTGTGTGGAAACGCTGTTGCATTTGTTTTGCTGGCACAAATATTTTTAAAGGACATATAAAAAGCGTAATTTAATGATTGTAAAAATGCCGTGAAAGTTGTATTGCATACGAACATTTGTGCTATTTTATTTAAACCACTTAACAAATAATCGTTTCAATTTTTTTGTGACAAAACAACCAATGCCAGAAAGTTATTGTGTTAAATTATAGAAATAAACCTAAACTAATACCAATGACGAAAAAAAATTAGAAACAAAAATCAACATGTGTACTTCCGAGCCTTGGATCTCTGTGCATAACCGAGTCTTAGAATTCTATCAAATCCAAATCGTTCCACACGGCTGTGATTCGCTGGAAGATACCAACGCCATGTTGAAAGTATTTCAACTGAAGATTGATACAAAGTCGGTTGTTTTGTTACTGCCGTGTGGAGCGAAGGCTGTCGCGATGATCGGCTGTCTGTACTGATGTGTTGCTGGATGCCAGCTGGGTGGCCGGGTATGTGATGCAGTGCAGTGGCTGCGCTGTGGTGTCTTGGTGCAACGAACAGGCCAAGTGCGTATCACCACCCCTGCTCTCCCTACTTTGTCCAGACCGTCACCCAAACAGTTTACAAAGCGATGACGCGCAGTGGGAGAAGCTTCTACTTCTTTTTTTTTTTTTTTTTTTTTTTTTTTACTTTCTTTCCCAAAAGCCGGCCTTTGAGGCTCTGCCGCGCGCCCCAATAATTTTGATTGTGTTTCCGCGCGCGATCGGGCGGCCCGAAGCGCCGGGCGGGCTTGTTTACGGCTCGTACAAACACCGAGCTCGGCTCCAACCAAAACAGTTAACCCTGATGCCCCCCTCCTCCCCTCCTCACTCCACCACCTTCAACAGCCTACTCGTCCCGCGGGGCCGCCGAGTGCAACCCCCCTCCCCCCCCTCACAGATATGTTGGTCGCCGCCGGCGCCATTAGCCGACGGAGCTCTGGTAGTCGGCTGCTCTGGTCGGCGTCCCCCGATGATAGCCCCGCCAAGGTCAGGCGGCGTTCACGTCCTCGCAGATCCGCCTGCTCCAGGCGCAACCCCGTTATCTTGCATTCCTCCATCTTTACTTACACATTTCCCCTCCCCCTTGCCAAAGTTTAAGTGTGAGCTATTTTCTTAGCTTACTCATTTTTTAAGAGATCACTTATTTGTTTTACTATTTCACGCTTATATATATATATATATATATATATATATATATATGATAAGGCGTTGTCCACGCCTTAACTTCGCCACACGTAAAAATAATTTTAAAAAAACACTTATAGATAAATCTCATTTTGAACTACATATTTATCCCAATGTTTTGACTCGTCATGGCATTAATCCAAGACCGTGTGTAGCTACCTTATTGCGACCATACATTTACTAACCGGCTATAGTCTGTAAGCGCCGCGAGGAAATAACTTATTATTTCACGCGAGTGACTACAACGATCATGATAATCACACCAGTTCACAAGTTTTGACTTCAGCAAGTAGCGAAGGCTAAGTAAGCTCTATGCCATGTAGCCAATATTTTTGAACATGTGTAAATTTAAATCACATTTATATTCGTTATATAATGAAATTTATTTTTTTAGGATTGTAAAGTTATTGAAACATACTAATTACATGTTTACGCATAAAATGTTTTCGCATACGACATTCATATCAAAATTATTTTAGTTATTTAACATTGTTATCTCTTTAATCGGCCATGTGCACTTCGCCAATAAAAGAATCGTCGAGACGGAAACTGGTGTCATTTCCGTTTTCATTAGGCACGTTTTTGATTGGCCGAACGCATTCAACATCCGAATTATTTCAGAACCCGTCCTATATGCGAATTATTTTATGGAAACTCAAGTCATCTAACTTGTCAAACAAACATGGCTGGGCCAGTGACGTTTTCAATGACGTCATAACCTTCCAACTTCATTTGACACAACATATTGGGAAGGTGTTAGAAGCGAAAATTTGACAGTGTGACAGGGCCTTAAGGCCTTTAGGGCGCAAGGTACGTTCACGTGCACTGGACGCCTGTGTGGAGAACTGGTGCCGGCAGAGGGGCCGAGCCCTATTTGACCTTCTTCTTTTTTTAGCTGCCGTGAATACCGTTTTGTAGGGATGCGTTTGTTTTCATGTAGGTGTATACAAATCTGCAAATATATGTAATTTATTATGAACATTTCTGCGTCATTTACAACACAAAAATAAATAAAAATTGGTTGTCTGTAAAGTAGGTTTACGGACGAAAGTTTAACGTGACAACGTCATAACAAAACATTGATGAAATGATTGCATACTTTTATGAATGAAATTGAATAATTTTTATTGAATTATCACTATTTTGTATAGATTCAAAGAAGGAGTGAAATTAAATCTACAATTTAATTGATAAATTTACTTTTATTTACACTCATTAATTCAAATATGTTTATTACTTTAACGAAGAGATTATTTTAACTATAACTTTTATACATGTTTGCTATTTAACTTCTTCCAATCTGTGTTATTCTGTTAAGGATAGTACGATAATAGGAAAAGTAGGAAACGAATGGGAGTGTTTCAAGTTTAATGTGCCTCGAAAAAGTCAAATCGATGGTTGTTCCAATCGAGTGGAAGAGAGATAGATGCGGCGCAAGCGTACAATGAGAGTAACGGGTCACGGCGTAACGGGACAATGTGCGTAACGAGACACATTTTTCGTGCGTGCAGCCGGCGTTCATCGATTTATTAGACGTTGTCACGTCAAACAGTATCAGAGCATAGTGCTTGGTTGGTTCGGCGTGCTGGAAGGACGCGGGAACGCATGGGGACTGCGGACGCCGTGCGAGCGGGGCGCGACGGGCCCGCAGCTGCTCGCGCCGCCTCGGGCCGCCAGGTGCGCACCACGCGCCCGCCAGACCAAGCCCGTGCCAACGACCGCCGCGTGCCCCAGTCACGGTACAAGCCCTGCACTTGTACCGCAACTACGGCATGATACGAGGGGCAGGCATTTCTCGCCAATAAATCTGAACGCCTATTAGTAGGGACCGGAAAAATTCGCGGGTTCAATGACCTGTAGGATGAACTCCATAGTTCTACGTACACTCGGTCGAATTTCACCCACCGATTGGCTGCTGTCTTGTGAGACGTTCCAGCGTAGCAGCCTGTGATTCGATAAATCTTTGGTTGGGTCTTTCTCATTAGCCCAGAGTCATCCAGGTGAGTCGTGAAATATAGCAGAGGTATAACGATTTGTATTTTAGCCTATCGCGAAATGAATTCGCGAATTTTTCCGGTCTCTACCTATTAGTCTACAACAAGCGGTTTATCCCTTGTGATTGGCGGCCATCTGCGAGAGAAGTCGTTGCCTCATCTGGCCGAGCCACTCAGGACGCGTTTGCTTCCGCACTGAATCACCGTGATTGGTTTCGTATTTGTCGACATGTATGTGAAAGAAACTCACACAATCACGAAACACAGACGATGCTACAGTGTTTTGACTTTCAGGTAGTCTGGGAATCTTTTCGCGAAATCTGCATGGCCCTACTTATCACATTGCTTTATATATATATATATATATATATATATATATATATATATATATATAATATTAGCTCTCGTATATGGCATTTGGTAGGAGTAATTTCGTGAATAGAACGGACGTCGCATGGAACGGAGATGTGTAACCATGGTACTGCCATCTGTGGCGGATGGCGCGAACCGAAGTTCACAAAGCCAAAGGTAAACTTTTTATTATTAACTGTTTGATTAATTTTAACAAGATGAATAGTTTTTTGATCAAATTCCTATTCAAAAATCCGTTTCAAAGCAAGGGAATAGTTTTTGTAAACTCAAGTTTTCTTCGCTTTTATCGGAGTCGTGTCATTTTATGGTCTAAAATTTCGGTCTGCTATTTAAATTATTCGATAGTCGACGTAGTTGCTCCGGCAGCGAATTCTAGCGGTGGGTGTGGAAACTACGCGTGATTCGCGTGATTCGTTCACAAAAGACAAAGGAAAACGTTATATTAGTGAATTTTAACAAAATGAGCAGGTTATTAATATAATTCCTTGTTGAAAATCAGGTCCAAATCCGGGGTTTTATTTTAAGTCCAGTTTATTATTTCTTAAATTCTTATTTTTCGTCTTGAACGTAGTGTGCACATAAATATTAGCAAATTTGAACGAGCCATTTCTTGTATTTATCTCCAAAACATTTTCGCCAAGATAGTTTGCAAAACTTTGAAACTTCATCTCGCGCTTACGGTTGAAAGGAATGTTCACAACTTAGCTCAGATATCGTCAGGCAAATCACGCATGTTCTAACACACAACGGCTTCGACATTAATGGCCTAGCCGAGTGCTGATCTAATCTTTTTTCCACCAGTCAGAGCCACTGGGTCACGGGTTTACACACTAGTTCGAATTAGCTCGGTAGATGTAAAGTTGAATGTGTTATCCAGCTATTTAATCACAAGAAATGAACACATATTATTTTTTATAGAAAGTCACCATGACGCAAATATTCATGCAAAAATTTTAGTAGCGAACATTTGCCTGACTTCTTATAACTAGCAGCTAACGTGGAGAATATATCGGGTGCAAGAATTAACAAAAGGTAACTTGAAATGCTTATATATAACTAGTGAAATGGAGGGTAAATCCGAGCATTGAGAATATATATGCTTTGGACATGGATAGGTTCATGGATTTTTCGCGAATAGATTTAGAGACTAGCTGCGTATTTGTTAATACCTACTCCTTATCAACGCCTGTGTTTCATGATTGGGCGAGTTTCTTCCAGGAACATTTCTACTGTCAACACACGAATCATAGAAATTCTGCGCGGAAGCAAACGAGTCCGATTGGCTGAGCTAAATAATTAGTATAATTATCGTTCAAATTTTTTCGCTGAAAATACCTGTTCTTAGACATCGACAAAGCAAATAAAATCTTCCCACGGTATATCTCCATCCCTTCTGGCTGCCGCGATGTTCTAAAAACATCTGAAACTACATCTTAACATGTCTTCGCGGTTTACATACTGTATATGAATGTGTGAGTAACTGCTTTCAATATAACACTACTTATTATTTTGCTTTTTTAACGCCGGATTTTTTTTTAAGTTTTAGTTTCTTTTCAACACGTTTTTTCCTCTTTTTTTTTTTAGATACCTTTAAATACCATTTTGGTTAAATTTGGTTACCTCTTATCTTTGAACATTTAGTCAAAACTTTATCCTGGTTTCTATCTTATTACCTAATCTATAATCTATTATTTTTATGTAATGTTAATTTATTTTTGTAAAATTTCAGTGTATGGTGAAATAGCAGAAATTGTTTTTAAGTGTAAGAAAAAGCGTATCGGCTTAACTTCGCCACCAATTAAGATGATAATAAATAAATAAATATACTTACTAAAACTCTAACACTGACTTCCTGACAGACAACGCACAGCTTAAACTGGTGGGTCTAAAAGCATGAGATTTTGCAGAGGCGTTCCTTATTTAACGTATAGCTGAGCACTAAGAACGTATTTTTGAAAATTAATCCCCTAAGAGTGGTGAATAGGAAATTAAAGTTTGTTTGGAAGTTTGTCGTTTTTGAAGTTAGCAATAAGGAATTAGGTGTTTAAACTTCTTTTTGTAAATAAAAGTTTGTTGTATCTGAGTTTTTTTTTTTCATTCATAAGAAATGAGGATTAAATACTTTCCCATCGGGCACACGGCTAGTGAATAAATCAATCGCGGTCTCGGGCCAGTTTTCGCCGGCGCTTTTCGGACCGTGCGAGGGTCAGCGGGAGTAAGGGGGGTGGGGGTAAGTCCCGAAACCGCCCCTCCCCGCCACCACCCGCCACCACCCGCCACCGCCGCCGCCGCAGCAATTTACGAGCCGCAGACGAGCGGCAAAAACAGCGGAGACGAGTGACGACCGTCGCCGGCAGAAGTCCCGGGGGCAATCGCGGCGCGCACGCTCGCGTCCCGCGTCGCTCTCGTCGGCGGAGCGCCGCTGACTCATCCGTCACCGTCAGCTGGCCGCCGCGCCGGCGGGAGCCTGCTCCCCCCCCCCCCCCAACACACACACACCTGCAGCTGGACCAGCTCGGACACTGTCGAGCGACACGTGTCGGGCGACGCGTGCGGGCAGGAAGTCTCGCGTCATTCTGATCGACCAGTCGACGATTCCAGGTACAAGTCGAGTGACAGTAAAGGAAAAACAACGAAATTTATAATTTTATATCCTAACAAAATGCTAATATTATCACACAAAAGACTTAACCATGAATTTACCTCAAAGTTACATTTTCAAGGGGTTAATACATCAATGAAAATTAGAAGAGATTTTGAATGGTTTGGAATCGTGTGAATGAAAAACAAATGCAATTTTTTAAGATTTATGTAATACGTTAAAGGTAACCAGACAACAAAATAAAGCAAAACAAAGAAACATCGAATAAGTTGAGATGCTGGCGTGTGGACAGTTTCGTGTCGTGTAACAGATGTCGCGGTATGCTGTCCAACTTCTCTACAGATAATAACGCGAATTTTGCAGGTCTTAAGGAATTTAAGTATAGCCTGCAGGTAATAATCCACGAGATCTTAGCGTCTGTTGTTCTAATACAGCCCGAGAAAAACGCGCACAAAATTTACTGTCTCCATATAGTCAGTCTAGATGTTAAACAATCGGAAATTTTTAGTATTGATTTTTCGGGATTATTTATACATATGTGTGGCCTTATTTTTTTAAAATACCAAGATAATTATAATTTTGCAAACTTATTTATGTTGCAATTTTTAAAAAATATGTCAAAATATTATTTTATTATTATTATTTTAATTATTGGTGCAGTATGTCTCGTGTCAGGGAAAACCGGGAATTGAACAATTGTTGTTTTTACACAGGAAAAGTACTTGGAATCCACAGGGTTTTATTTGAACAGTAAAAAAAAATTATTCAGTTAAAATGAATTTTAAGGATCACGCATTCAAACGTCAAGAAAGTTACGTAGTAAGAGGGCGGTGGAAAATTTTTGGTGTCGCGCCTCTGCCTCTAGAGCTCGCAAATATTTGGACTTATATATTTTTTCTTTACCCGGAGCAGAAAGTGGGTGGAAAATGAGCCGTTTCCCCTCATCCCCTCTCTTGGAGCAACTGTAAGAGATCACGCCCGACTAGACCACATAAGAAGGGTGCACTAGTGTATCGATTGGCTAGACTCCACAAGTACAAGCAAAGAAGGGGAAAATTCGATGATGTGACTCCCCCTTTTAGCGTCAAGCATCAACCCTCTCCCCCCCCCCCCCCCCTTTTTTCTCATTATGCGTGGTCTTACGAGTGGGAAAGAAATTCATGGAAGGAGTGGCGTGAACACAATGTTTACATGTTTACTTACATGTTTACTAACACATTGATAGAAATGAAAATAATTACATCTACCCACACACATATAAATTGCATTAAGAGCATACCTACGTATTTCGTAGTTCTAAATGTTAAATCAAATAATATTAGTAATGGAAAATATTAACTTTATTTTCTTCAATTGGATTATGCATAATTCTTTATTTGTATAGCCATATTATATAATAAAATGTCTTTATAAGCATACAAATGGTGGTGTAAGGCCAAGACTAGAATGCTCGCGGAGCACTGAGCGCTGCCTGCTTGTTTCCCGGACGAGCGTGGCATGTCTCTCGCGCCACGTGGGCCGCGCTGGCCGAGAGCGGCCGGGCTGACGTGTCACGGCCGGCATCATCGCGTCCCCCGGAGTGGAGCACACTGGCGGGCCTTGTTGCCTCCCTCCCTCCTCCCCGCGGCCACTCGCTGGAGTGCTGTCCGGCCTCCAGCTCCGCGGCCCTGGCTGGAATGTTTTATGAGTTCCTCCCTGGTGCGCGTCCACCGTCGACACGACAATCGCAGCAATTTCGTGCGGAAGCAAAGTCGTCCTGCTCGGCCCCTGGCAGAAGGCCATGGGCGTCGCAACCGTGGGGGGACGGGGGGGATACGCTTCCCACCCCCAATAATAAAAGTCTTCAATATCGTCCCCTCCAATAATATATTTAGTATGATTTCTGTGATATAACCCATATGTTGCGCATGGTGCATTTAGTCCAATCGTGGTAATGTGAGCAACTGTGTTTTTTACAAATTTGTTCTCTGAAAATATTTTTTATAAAAAATAAATTATATATTGCAACCCACTATAGTTTGTATATATAGGAAAGAAAAATGCCTAAAAACCACCTTTTTGCACCTTCAAACCCCAAATTTTCCCGGAGGAGGACCCCCGGAACCACAGCTTTTTTTTTTTTTTTTTTTTTCCAGGGGATGGATATTCCTCAACAACTAAATCAATTGCAGTCCCCCCAAAAAATATATATCCTTGCGACGCCCATACAGAAGGCCACCATTCACAACGAATAAACTCGGGGCGCGATCATACTTTGTTGAAGTCTAACGAGTGCTCTGATTTGTTTTCATGAAAAATACGAGGTGTGATCCAAAAAATACGGTGAATCAATTTTCATCGCCGAAACTGCTGACGCTACATCTGTTCGAAGCAATAAGCCCGATACCCTGATTTTTTGAGATAGACAGTGTCAAGTTTGAACAAGTTGTGACTTGTCAGTCGGCTTGCAGAGCCGGAAGAGCGAATACCATGTTTAGAGTGTCTGTCGCGCATCATGGTTATAGAGACCCAGAAATTTCATGGATTTGTCTGCCCTCAGGTAGAATTCAAAGTCATATGCGTGCTCAACCGATTATTTTTTTTTGCTTTCCCATTGGTTGAGTTTTTAGCAAGAAGATTTTTATCTTTGTTAATTGGCACTACCTGATTCGCTTACTTCTCTCCTGGCTGGGAATCGATGGCTCACGGTCGTAGAGGGGCGTGTCCAAATAACTGCGGGCCAATCATGAACACAGTTCGAGAGTGTGAAGGTTTGCATTTTAACTTGTGACTAAATGAAAGCGCGAAATTTCCTTACTTTTAATTAGGGCCATGCATTTTTCGCGAAAAGATTCCGAAAGTAGTTGGAAGTTGAAACACTGTAGCATCGTCTGTGTTTCGTGATTGGGTGAGGTTCTTTCAGATACAAGTCTACTGTTACAACCCCAATCATAGTAATTCAGTGCGGAAGCAAACACGTCCTGAGTGACTCTCTCACAGACGGTCGCCAATCAGAAGGAATAAATATCTGGTGCGGGTATAGCTAGTTGCAGTCTAATAGGCGTTCAGATTTGTTCCGCTAAAAATGCCTGCCCCTACCTTTAATCATTAGAGATCGGGAAAAAAAAATTGGACCACAGTTTACTTTAAGGACTCTGAGCAAACAAATAACTCTCAACGAAACAAGTGTCGATCACGAGCATCATACTAGCTGGTGCCACGAGTTAGTAGCCAATGGGCAGTTGTAATTTTCCCTATTAACATAGAGTATCTCGGAGTCTATCCTAGAGGTCAATGAAACCGCGAATTTTTCCAGTTCTTAAATTAATGGATTTCGAGTTTATAAAACAAAGTCTAAAAAATGGTTCGTGCTAAAAGGAAAACGTATGGACACAATTCTCGACATTGAGAGGGCCGTGAGGGAGCTGTTGAATTACCTTCTGAAAAACCTATCAGAAATGTTTCCAATCATGGAATCAACATTGGGATTAGGTGCGTTATTACTTTGTTCGTAATAAAATCATTCACCCTTTTTTATCATACTGTACCTCGCACATTCCTTAGTTATTGATTTTTGGTAGATGCAGGCAACATTCGCGGTTTCGATGACCCCCAAAGAGGTCACCAGGGGAAATTTTATCTGCTGATTGGCTACTGACTCATGGCTAGAGACCCGGAAAATTCGCGGGTTCAATGACCTCCAGGATAGACTCCAATATCCTCTACACACTCTGGCAAATGCCAACTGTTCATTGGCTGCTGACTTGTGAGTCGTCTCGACTGGGTGGCCTGTGATTCGACAGTTCTATGAGTGAGGGTCTCTAATTGGCCCTCAGTCCTCCAGATTAACAGTGAACCATTGACAGAAGCAGCACTAAGGTATAATTATTTGAATTTTAGCATAACACGAAATGAACCCGCGAATTATCCGGGTCTCTACTCATGGCACCTGTTAACTGGAATACTTTTGACTATATACTTAATTTGTGTGAATGTTTTTCATTGGCTCAGAGTCCTCCAGATAACCTGTGGCCCCAATCACCGAAGCAGCCAAAAAAGGTAAACGTGTTTGGATTCCGCGAATTTATTCCCCGTCTCTAACACGTTTGGTGATCCGGCGAGCGGTTTCATCAACTCGTGAGCGCGCGGGACGTGAGTCACCCTCGCGCGCCGCGGAAATTCGCGTAGCCGCGTTCCGCGCGGCTTGGCCGGCGGCCAGACGCCTGAGCGGGCCCCCACCCGCGGCCCCAGCTCACACGTCTGCGCCGAGAGGCATCATAAACACCTGTAAAATTCGCGGATTCATTTCTCGATAGGATAGAGTCCAAATACTTTTGACATTATTTTTCTTCAGCGATTGGGCCACAGTTTATCTGAAGGACTCTGGGCCAATAAAAAAAAATCTTTAACAGAAGAATTAGCGAATCACGATCATGCCAGTCAGCAGGTGTTACGAGTCGGTAACCAATCAGCAGATGTAATTTGCACGAGTGCGTAGAGGATCATGGAGTCTATCCTTTAGGGATTTGAAATCGCGAATTTTACAGGTCTCTAGCGCATCGAACATCTCTGGGACAGACTCCACGACACACGCTGTGCATACCTGGTTCCACTGGCTACTGACTCGTGACACCTGCTATCTTGATGCTTGTGATTCGACACTTACTTTCTCTCGTTTTATTCATCGGCTCAGACTCCTTGGGGTAAACTGCGGTCCAATCACTGAAGCAGCGAAACGCTTTAAACGCATTTTCATTCTAGGCTGACGCGTGATGAAACCACAAATTCGTTCTGGTCTTTATTAGTCATGCATACACGCCTCACAGATGTGAGTGGCAACGTTTTCTGGAAACATATAAGCACAAATTGTTTTTTTTTTCCCTGAAGATTTTTTTTCCCCCATTACCAACATAGTTGTGCATAATTTAATATAGGTTGACGTATTTTCTGCAGATTTGTAGGTATTGTTTTAACAACTTTTTTTTTTTTTCATTTATGAGACTAACTCAACTCTGAAATATTAAGTGAGCCATTACGTTATAAAGAAAGACCACATGTATATTTTATCTTATCAGTTTGTATAAAAGTGTCGATAAAATTTAATTGTTTGTTTTTGTGAAAGTAATACTCGTTTAATAGCCTACAATAATCCATACACATTAAATACGCTAATCCATACACATAATCTGAACGAATTTACTAACAATCTTAGTTAGCACGCTTCTTCTTTAAAAATAATAAACTATCCGTAACTGTTTATTTATATTGCAGTCAAAACTTGGTAGGGTACATTTGGGTACCACGACTGATATTGAATGCATGTTACATGTTAGGCAATGCCCAATAATTTGTCTAACAACTCTGGTGCTGCGGAGCTAGGCCAGGACACGGACCAAGGACTCAACATGAGGTAGACTGATTCACGACTTCTGCTCAACTGTCTTGGGACATGCCAACAGCTATCACAAATAATCTGAAGCCAAAAAAAGGACGTTGCACGAGTTTCACGTGTTGAAACTTCCAAGTGGTGGCGCAAACCGCATGCAAGGTAGGAGTCAATTTTAAGACCGATTGTAAATTACCTCTCGCGGCCCTGCTGTTCGCCGTTCTGCGATACAATGTTTTATTCGCTGCAGCGTGTTAAGTCCACCACACAACACACCTAGCATATGTTTATGTTCTGGAAAACCTTGAAGCTTAATTTTATTTTGTTGACTGAGTTTTTTTTACTCCCTTGAACAGATTTCCGGGTGTTAAACGCCGCGAGGCAAACGACTCTTCTTTCATTAAAAAGCTCCCCTCGCCGAAGGGGGAAATATGTAAACGTCTTGCGGGGAAATTTATGGCTGCTGGGAAAATGAGTTTCGGAACAGTGGCAGCGGGGAGTTGCTAGGCTGGGGAACCTGTTGCGTCTACGTGAGATCGCCCCGTGAGCGATTTTTATCGCTTCAGAGAGACAAAATATCATCGTGGCCAAGACGCACGAGGCACGCGCATCCACGGAGGTATTAGTCCATGGAGTGGATGTAGGTATGTTCTAAAGTTGAAGTCACTCTGGTTAGCACCTTGATAGCAAAACAAATCGTAGTTGTAAATAAAGGGAAATGCTGGATTTTTATTTAACAGCTTGAAAGAAACTCGCTGGGAATAATCGTAAAAATGTCACCAGCAAGTGAGTTTTGTCAAACAAAGATGCTATCGTGGAATTACGAATTGTCAGGAGACGGCATGCTGTAACTTATTTTGTAGTCGCGTTTTAACTTTGCCATCGCCATATTGTTCCGCCAAAAACATTAAGGAAATGGTGCTTGATAACTGTCAGATGATGGTTAGTGTAGATTCTCACCCACGAAAGTGTGTGTTTAACCTCCTACGAGTGAGAAGTATCTGCGTAGGTAAACTATGTCTCCGATTAAGATATAGTGATAACCAGCTAAACACATAGGAATATGTTTATCTCATCAGTGATTGAAAGTAGTAGTCACGTTATCGGAAATGGGGCGCCATTGTTGACCCTTGAAAATATTTAATATTAACATAATTACTTTACTCAGAAAGAAATTAAGTTAACAAATTCGTTTTGAAAACAAATGCTTTTTTATTTTATATCTCAATCCGCACATAATTGGACATTATTGTACTCAAAAGAAAATTTAGTTTTAATTTACTTATTTAAAACATGGGATTATGTACAATTTAAATATCGCTAACATTCAAATGCTACACTATTGTAGTAGTGCAATTTATAAGTGTTGAAGTCTTTACGTTAAATATCAGTTAGAGTCTACAAAATCCTCTTCTTCAAACTCTTGACCATCAACATTACAAAAGTTACTCGGCTTATCGAAGTCGATAAAGACGTTCTTCAATAATAAAGTTACAAGAATAGTTGACTCTGGTATCCTCTGAGTTTATGGAAAAATATTTATGTAACTGTAAAACAATTAAGAATCTACTATGAAGAATTAAAATAAGTTAAAATGATACTTCATTTCAATGTTATCTAATGAACGTATATCACTACTCAAAATTACACAACACATTATATTCCTACACAAATAGCAATATAACAAAATGTACCTTATTTACGTACCATATTTACAATCGGCGTTTATCGTATTTCCTACATTAGGAAATGATAATATTCGTCTAGCGTTGATGATTGCGATACGGGTCCTTCTCCACACCACCACAGTGATAGTACTGGAATCCGCCAAAGTTTCGAAACAGGTCACGATGACTCTCGGAGTGCCGAAATCCTTCTACAGCAGCGTAGACCACTCCGGCTACGGGACTCTGTTGCGAGGCTGTCGACGATTCACCGAAGTAACATCGTCCACCAATTGTTTACTAGTCGAAGTCAGTTCTTAAATCGTATAGCAAACCCGTAACAGCTGGGTTTAGACGTGGTCCGTATTGATCTTGATGATTCAAATATTAAAAGAAACCAGTAAAGTCATGTATTTGTGAAATTATAGTTCGTGTAACTGGTTTCCACTTCCAATGCAGTTAGTGGTGAACATTCACCACGGTTCCGATCAACGTCAGTTAAAATTGTTCACTTATTGTGACTCGAAGTTCATTTACCCACATATATTCTTGCACATATACACAAGATAAATATATCTTTCCAGCAACACACAATGCTTAGTTATAATTTTTGGCGTTTCATAGACTGCTACTTAGTAGTTCACTTTAATACGTTGTAGTAGTGAAGCTCGTTCAAGACGAAACGCTTCCACTTATGTCAAATGCTAAAGCAAAGACCCTCTGTTCCAAAAATTTTAGAAGTGGTATAAAAAGTTCGTTATGTTGAACACTGTGCATGAGTATAGATTAGAGAGAGGACTATTGTGTATCAATATCTTAAATTATGTAAATCTATGTTGGTATTTAAAAAACGAAGAAATATTTTCCGGACCACGTGGTTGTAATGTTCCCACCCACTTCTTCTCCGGCGCCGAAGAGAGCCGAGGACGGGCCGGCGAGTGCCGAGTCGTGTAATGAGTCGGCTGCGTTGTTGCGGCGCCGGCGTGGCGAACCCGCGGACCGGCCCGGGGGGTTGGGGGGTTGGGGGGGGCTGGTGAATTATTTATGAGGCGCGGGTCGGTAGCGGGGGCACGGCTGATGGACGGCGTTGCTGGCCGCGGCCAATATCTCACCTGCGCGGGTCGCGACCCGCCGGCTCCCGGGCCGCGGCGCGTGTCGACGGCCGCGGGCCGCCGAGTGTGCGGAGTGCCGGCGACCTCCAGGTTAGCTCTGTGCACCGTCTTCAACTGCAGTCAGTTATACTATTTGTAGATTTTTATAAGACCATAAATTAACGTTTATTGACGGTATAATTACATGACTTGATTGATGCAAGCTTTTGGACATACGCCATTGCTAAGCACATGTATGTCTGTAGAAGAAAACTACAAAAAACCAAAAGACAAAAAACACAAATTAAGCAAAAATTGTTGTTGTCAACAGGATATATACACCACATAATATTCCATAACAGGAATACGGTCAACAAACAAAGAAAAAAACAAAGAAAAATGGACTAATAGAACGAAAAAAAAAAAAACCCACAAATGATGAATTGAACCTCAAAAAAATTCAGCACAATAGTTTAAACGAGACAAAAACTTTGCAGTTGTAGCCAATCCAGCAAAAAAAAATTAAGTCAACGCTAAACACTAATAGGTATTTAACTGTAGAAACTATCTGTAGCGTTTGATCATGGCATGAGCGTAGATCCCAGGGGGCAGGGGGGCCCAGGCCCTCCTGAAATTAAGTAGCCCCTCCTGAGCTTACAAAATCGTGACTGTGAAGTGGTCTTGATAAACCTAAACATAGAACCTATGTTTTTTTATGGAAAACTTTCTGTATATAATATATAGTTTTCTGTTGATTGTATGT
This sequence comes from Bacillus rossius redtenbacheri, assembly GCF_032445375.1. Taxonomy (NCBI): domain Eukaryota; kingdom Metazoa; phylum Arthropoda; class Insecta; order Phasmatodea; family Bacillidae; genus Bacillus; species Bacillus rossius. The sequence continues at coordinate 47,348,940 of NC_086332.1, read as the reverse complement.
ATTTAGGCCAAAATATGGGAATTAAACAGAAATGACTTGTTTCGATTAGCTCCACGCTCAAAACTCTCGGGCCGGGCTGCCCCCCCCCCCCCCCCCTTTTTTTTTTTCTCTGTGATTTTCCGCCAGTCCCCTTGCGAGTACTATAGATTTTCACCCCTGGGTCATGGCATGACATATAATTTATATATTGTTGAAAAACATTTGTACAAGATGGCGTCTGGTGTCTTTCAATAACGACTACGTAGAAATAAAATTCGAATATTATCAGATGATTCTCGCAAATAAGTTCAACAGGTATTTTATTCCCGAAATTCTCATTCCAAATTTTACTGTTCAAAATACAATGTATCATAAACATTAAAAAAAAAATATTTTTTATTTAAATACAAAGTTGTGTTTAACATTTTTGTGCACTATGCCCTATATCTGGTCAACTAAGCACACCGAAACAATGGCAGCGCTATTAGCATTGGAAAGAGGCGGGGTAAGGGCGGTATTCCAAGATGTTAGGATTAGGTAGAGAATAAACACTGCCTTGTGATACAACCTAACCTTATTCGCAGGCCGTATTCCAGAACGTGTCCAAACCGAATCCCAGTAAGGAAACAAATCGGAAACCATTTTAATAAACTATGCCCTGCGCGACGCTAGAAACTGGTTTCAACCTATTCTAGTGGACGATTCGCAATTCTCGATGCAATTGTTATGGCAAAAATCCTAGAAATAGCAGCACCATCGCACAAAAATTTAACGGCATTTATAATTGTTCAAGTACTTTTAAAGTTTCGATTATTTATTATTATGACCATTAAATAGTACAAAATATATTCCAGGATAGTTTCGCAATGTATAAAGTTTCTTTAGAGCACACCAACATGCTTGGTACGACCTCCGACATTCACGAAATTAAATATTGTTACGATTTATTAAAAATTAAAATAATAATAAATCATCGTGGGAAAACTACCGGGTTCGTAAAGGATAGCCCAATTAAAGATTTTACTACACAGTTTTATTTATTCCCAATATTTACGTCACTAACAAATATTCTTCTAAACATTCCTAATAATTAATTACACTTAAAAATGTTTCTTCCCCAGTCACTCGTTTTTACACACCTCACACCTCGCTGGGCCGCACCTCTGGCGCAACTCTCGCCGCAGCACCCCTCGTGGATCTCCGTCGCGGGACTCCATCGCCACCGTCGCACTTCCCTTCGCCGAGGAACCCGCTCGACGCTTCGCTCGGAACTTCGCTCGGAACCCCGCCGCGCCCGTGACACTATCGCCCGGAACTGAACTCTCCGCCCTGGAACCTTCGTCCAGGGACTTCGCCGATCTATCGCCCGGAAACTCCGCCGCGGGAAAACTCCCGACTCCACTGAACTGACTCCGAGGCCGGCGTCCTTGGCTTATATATCACAGGCGCCACTTCTAGAATTCACGAGCGCGGCTGGGGCCAGTCGCGTCATTCCGCGCCGACCCGACGCGAGAAATCTCTAGACACGCGTCGGCAGCTGCCAGGTGGCGCGCGGGACTCCCCAGCTGTCAAGTTTCAGATATCAAGCTGACAGCGCCGCGCGGGGAGCGGGGGGAAGGAGGGGGGAAAGCGGCGACCCTTGTAATCTACCGCGCGCAGCACGTCTCACTTTGCGGCGACCATGTGATGTCAGTAAGCTATCTCTCACCTGCATGCCGCAGTCCTGCTTACGTTTCGTAACAATATATACGAGTTAATGGTGCCAGACGTGGGTCCGCCACCTGGATGCGCAGAATTTATATAACTGACAGGCATCTGATATGACCCCAAAATCCTTTGCATTGTGTCCTACCGTGCCCTATAAATAAGGTTAGGTTAAAGGTGTAGCATGATAAACACGTACTGTGTCTTGGAATACCGGCCTAAATGCTCATTGGAAGGCGCACTGGCCACTAAGGATGGGACGCGCTATAGCCACGCCGGCAGTGAGTCCCTCGCTGGTCCCGCACCAGCCGTGTCCATTCATCAGGGACGTCGGGGCGTTTGCGTAAGCTTCTTACTGCCGAGGAGAACAGATTCCTAGCACTCACGTGTCGTTAATGGGTAGCTGGTTATCTTTCACTAATGTGCTTGTGAAAATACTTCGCAACCAGTGGCGGCGGGACCAAAGGGTCTGGAAAAGGTACAGTGTCCAAAATTTATCACATTTTCACTCATTCTTAAGATTAATAATATCATACTTTTGGTTTAGTATTTTAGGCAATACTTAAGATTAATAATATTATAATTTGGGTTTTGTATTTTAGGCAATACTTGCTAATGTAAATTTTATTTTAAAAACAATATAAAATCGTCTTTTGTCTCTTCAATAACTTAAAGCGCCTAACGCTCCTGATAACACCATACTCATGTTAAAATTTATGAATGTTTAGGTAAACCTGAATTTTTATTTATATTATTGTGGCCCCGGTGTTATTTAAAATCATTTAAATAGCACTAGCACGCAACTTCGTCTGTTTTTGTCTGAAGTTGCGTATCAAAATAAAATAAAAAATCAAAATTCATCACTGTGAAATCCCGCAACTCCTTAAAACGACGGTATAACAAAAGTGGTAATGTAAAAAGCATATAGAATAGCACCAAAATAACAAAAAGGACACTGCGTAAACAACTAATTACTTAGGAAACTTACGAATCTACAAATCAAAAAAACTACAATAGCGCGCCTTCAAATTCAAACGCACCTTTATTATTTTTAAAAATATGTGAAACAAAATGCCGAGGTAGCGATAAGAAAATCTGAATTATTAAAATAAGTACTTTTTGTTTTGTGACCTTCGGCCACGTTATAAGGCCGAGCTTTGCAAAAAAAATTAAGAAAGTTAATGATGAAAAAATATTAAAATGTAATGTATCTCTGTGCGGTATAAAGTGAAAGTTACATTTTTTTGTGGCCATGCTCATATTAGTGAAGTGAGGTTTGCAGGAACACGTCGCAGGGCGCGATTTTCGTATCAATGTGGGGCTGATTCCCACGCCGCCCGCTGCTCAGGTGCCCCCGTGATGGCGGATGGTGTCCCAGAGAGACGCCAGAACAGCACGGACATCGGCCATGGCCTGCGTTCTGAAATAAACATACCTCACTTGGCCTGATTTACTGACTTTGAAATATCCCACCCCCCTTTTTACCCAACAAATATCAACAATCCCTTGACCGATCCAGCTCAAAAATGAACTTCCAAAATTATATTGTCAGTAGTATATAATAGGGGAGTCTGGGACAGGCGCCAGGCGCTGGAGCCGAGAGCCGGTCCGCCATCTTGGATTGTGACGTCACGGCGGCCATCTTGGATGAGTGTAACGGGACATAGCGTAACGGGACAAGTTTGACCTTGACCTTTGACCCTCAAAATTTTCCAAAATAGGGCAAAAATTGCCCAAAATTCCACAAAATTCGTCAAAATTTACATTTCTGTGAAAAAAATTCCGCCAAAAATTCTCAAAAAATTCCACAATTTAAAAATCAGGATTTCGAAAATCCTCAAAAGTCGTTTTGTCCTAGAAAGAACCCAAATTCCTAAAAGCGGCTTAAAACTCCTAAGAGATAGCCGCTCTAAGCCGCAGAGGTCATGACCTTGAAAATTAGGATGCCATGACAGCCATTTTGAATGATAACGTCACCGTTACAATTTCCGTTACGGCCGCCATCTTTAACTTTTTTATTTATTATCTGATTTAAACGAAATTTTTTTTAAAATTTATAAAAAAATTCACTTAATAAAAATTTAATAAAATATTAATATAAAAATTACTTTTACGACACGGAGCTCGGAGCCCTCGGTTCGAACCCGGTGAGGGCAAAAAAATAAAAATGGCGACCGATCCTTCCCCCCGTGGTGACTTTTGGCAGACTGACTCCCACCACTTTTTTTCAAAGCATATATATCGTCACCTAGTATGACATCATGTCCGCCATCTTGTCTTCGTTGCTGGAGACCACCATCTTGTTTTCGTCGGCGAGAGTGCACTGACGCCATGTTAGTTTAGTTCTTATCCGCTAGAGTGCAGTAATCATTTAGTACTGTGACACCCACCATCTTGAAATTTGGCCGCCATCTTGGAATCGTGTAATTATTTAGCTAGAAAAGCGGGAAAAAATCCAAAATTCATTAAATAAATCACTCATTAACTTACATATCGATTCGATCCGCTCCAGTCCTTGGTTCGATACCCGATCGATGCAATAATGTTTAATTTTATGTAAAAAATAATAATTTCAATAAACCATGTTCAACATTCGTAAAGAGACTTTAAATCATCTACTACCATCATCCTATCAGACAACAAGACCACCATATTGGAAATTCGTAATTGTAATGCTAGAGATTCGGGAAAAAGTTCAAAAATCATTAAATAAATTTCTAATCCATATAATGATTGATTGGATCGACTTAGGTCCTTGGTTCAATCCCTGGCCGATACAAAACAACTTTAATTTAAAAAAATACTAAAAAAGTGTTAGGTTTGAGAAAATAAAAACACCACAAGTTCTTTTAAAAAAATTTTATTACATAAATTCAATACACTACTACAAGTACAAAAAAAACACTGACAAATTACTAAAGCCTTTTGGATTCCTCGATTCAAAAAGTCTTCTTATTGTACGGACTAAGCCTTTTACATGACTTTAAATGTCTATCCGATCCGGTCATCACCGCAGCCAGAGACGGACTGAAGTTCATATCACTTATATAGTCTCATTAGCCGGTACAACACATGAGTCAAATCAATAACCATGTTCATTATACGTCTCGGAGCATTTTTTATAATGACGATGTAAGCTATCGAGACGTGAAATTAGTTTATTGCACTTATTGCACTGAAATTGTATTCTTTGAACATTATAAGAACAACCGCTTCTTTCATGTCTGCGAGCATTTGAGGTGATAGTAAATGATACACCACAGTATTTGCACTGATGCGAAGTACGCTCTTCATTAATTGAAGTATTCAATGCTGATGAAACTTCAGCTAATGGTGGAACAGCACATATCGAAGTCTCCTCCAGTGTTGTCAGAGGCGTTGCCAACGGGATCTGCTCCAACATCGTCGGCGCCGACGTCATGGTTCCCGTAGTCGATGGTACATCCTCCATCGAGTACGACGTTAAAGTCGGCAAAGATGCCATCGAAGTCTCAAGAACAAGCAATTACACGTCTTATGCACCAGAAGAAATAAACTAGGTGATCCTTACACCGCCGACGTCAGTAACAAACTGAGCGTCCTGCTGTCTAGGACTCGCTTATATACATGCACCGTATGGAATAATACGCTAGTCAAACCAAGAACATTTTACTAAAATACTAGAGTCAAAACAACATTAAAAAAATAGAAGCACCATCAAAAAAAAAGGAAGCACACTTGGAAGCACCTTCAAAAAAGGAAAAAAAAATTGGAAGCACCATCAAAAAAAAGAAGCACACTTGGAAGCACCTTCAAAAAAGGAAAAAAAAATTGGAAGCACCGACTACGAAAAGGCAGCACATTTGGAAGCACCGACTACTTAAAGGCAGCACAAATGGCAGCACCGACAACGAAAAGGCAGCACATTTGGCAGCACCGACAACGAAAAGGCAGCACATTTGGCAGCACCGACAACGAAAAGGCAGCACATTTGGAAGCACCGACAACGTAAAGGCAGCACATTTGGAAGCACCGACAACGTAAAGGCAGCACATTTGGAAGCACCGACAACGAAAAGGCAGCACATTTGGAAGCACCGACAACGAAAAGGCAGCACATTTGGAAGCACCGACAACAAAAAGGTAGCACATTTGGAAGCACCGACAACGAAAAGGCAGCACATTTGGAAGCACAATAAAAAAAAGGCAGCACATTTGGAAGCACCGACAACGAAAAGGCAGCACATTTGGAAGCACCGACATCTAAAAGACAGCACCGCCATCGAAAAGGCAGCACATTTGGAAGCACCGACAACGAAAAGGCAGCACATTTGGAAGCACCGACAACGAAAAGGCAGCACATTTGGAAGCACCGACAACGAAAAGGCAGCACATTTGGAAGCACCGACAACGAAAAGGCAGCACATTTGGAAGCACCGACAACGAAAAGGCAGCACATTGGAAGCACCGACAACGAAAAGGCAGCACATTTGGAAGCACCGCCAACGAAAAGGCAGCACATTTTGGATGCATCATCGAATAAGGAAGCACATTTGGAAGCTCCATCAACTAAAAAAGGCAAAAAGGAAGCACAAGTTACGAGATCTAAGTCTTAGTAAGAAATCATAATACAAGAAATAAAAACATTACATTCTTATAATTTAAATTATTTATTTTATTGCTTTACATTATACAAATGCAAGTAAAACAAGTCAATATTGTATGTAGCCAGCATTCCTCAGTTCCTTGAGTATGAAGGATATTTCTTTGATGCACGAATAGTTTCCTGCACAAAGCGAACCATGTAGTAGTCTTAGCCGGTCAACAAATATGTTTGGATCTTTCCATGATGTGTAATCATTCTCTTCTACCACCATCTTCCTTGCACCTTTATAATAAATATTATGATCTCTGGTGTCTTCCGTTTTACCACCAACCTCAGGGTAACTTTCATGTTTGAGACGGTGATCATCACAAGCTTCATCAGATTTATTTCATATATCACGTCGTTTCCATCGTTTCGGTCTCAGGACACCGCCACATTCTTAGATCTTGGCATCTTTAGGTGCTTCATCATAGTCTATGTCTTTGTCAACAGCCTCAGAGTCACTGTAACAATCACCGTAGAAGGAATCGTCTTCACCCAATTTACCGTAATAATTCGATGTTGATGATGTTGAAGTGTCTTCATCGTCTTCGTGCTTCCTTTTTAGGAGTCCATCATTTTTACAAAGTAGGAAAGATCTACTTGAATTCGGCTGGAATATATTCTCACTTTTCACGTTAAGGATTCTTCCATTGTCTTCATTCTTCCGTAAATCATCAACCTTCTTCAATTTAAGTTCTTTGTCGAGATCGGAAGAGCCAAGAAAATTATTGTCGTAATGCCGATCACTCTTCCTTAGGCTAGTAGATTCATCGTTGTCCTCTAGCTTGTACGCAGGCTTGGCGCTACAAGTTCTGCCATGTCTTTTTAGGCTCTCTCTCCACGTAAACGACTTGCTACATCGAACACAACTTATCATATTGCGCAGTGGATTTTTAACACAGTCATTCTTCTCGTGTTGTCTTTTATTCTTTCTCAAGATAAACTCTTTACTGCAAAACTTACACCTATGTTCTTTCGATACAGCGTCAGATCCCAAATCGGAATTCATATTAGTTACTGAGACTAATGCTAGATACAAATTGAGTGTTTTAAATTAGATTCAATACTTAAATAGAAATTTTTTCATATTTCATCAGCGAGAATTAATATATCTCCTGCAAAAGTACTTTATGCATGTAGTTCTGCTTTTCAACAACAGATGTCGCCACATGTTGCTTGCAGGTAAATAATATTTAGTTCTTTTATGCGGGATGCGGGATGCTCACTAACGATCGCAAAAGAAGGATGGCTTCGCTAGACTCCAAGGAAAAGGAAGTTCGTCTTGCATGTTGGTGCTCCACAGATGTCTCATGGCGTAATATTAATTTGACTGAGTAATGATATTTGTCAATTCCACCTGATAAAAATATTGCAAGTTTTGATTTAGTAGCAGAAATTATCGAATTAAATGTAACTCCAATTAAAATGACATGTCTCAATAGACAAAAAAAAATCCATGCAGAGAGTGGTTCCTCAGAATAGTCAGAAACACTTGAAGAAACCACAGGAATGATTGCAAGAACACGGGAAAAACCATCAAATTATTGACATTAATAATCAGGAGCACACGGAGAAAACCATCATAATATTGGCAAGAATAATCAGGAGCACACGGAGAAAACCATCATAATATTGACCAGATTAATCAGAAGTACTCGGAGAAAACCACCACATGTTTTCCTTGATATCATAAAATTACAGGAAAAAAATATTTAAAAACAAAAATAAATTAATAAAAAAATAAAAAAATTGCATAAACAGTTTCTGCTAGCTTGTAAACTTATCATTGTTGAGCAAAGATAGAGTTCTTGTACAAGCCAGAAATTTATGCAATTTTTTTATTAAATGCTAGCTTGTAAACTTATCATTGTTGAGCAAAGATAGAGTTCTTGTACAAGCCAGAAATTTATGCAATTTATTTTTTTATTAATTTATTTTTGTTTTTAAATATTTTTTTCCTGTAATTTTATGATATCAAGGAAAACATGTGGTGGTTTTCTCCGAGTACTTCTGATTAATCTGGTCAATATTATGATGGTTTTCTCCGTGTGCTCCTGATTATTCTTGCCAATATTATGATGGTTTTCTCCGTGTGCTCCTGATTATTAATGTCAATAATTTGATGGTTTTTCCCGTGTTCTTGCAATCATTCCTGTGGTTTCTTCAAGTGTTTCTGACTATTCTGAGGAACCACTCTCTGCATGGATTTTTTTTTGTCTATTGAGACATGTCATTTTAATTGGAGTTACATTTAATTCGATAATTTCTGCTACTAAATCAAAACTTGCAATATTTTTATCAGGTGGAATTGACAAATATCATTACTCAGTCAAATTAATATTACGCCATGAGACATCTGTGGAGCACCAACATGCAAGACGAACTTCCTTTTCCTTGGAGTCTAGCGAAGCCATCCTTCTTTTGCGATCGTTAGTGAGCATCCCGCATCCCGCATAAAAGAACTAAATATTATTTACCTGCAAGCAACATGTGGCGACATCTGTTGTTGAAAAGCAGAACTACATGCATAAAGTACTTTTGCAGGAGATATATTAATTCTCGCTGATGAAATATGAAAAAATTTCTATTTAAGTATTGAATCTAATTTAAAACACTCAATTTGTATCTAGCATTAGTCTCAGTAACTAATATGAATTCCGATTTGGGATCTGACGCTGTATCGAAAGAACATAGGTGTAAGTTTTGCAGTAAAGAGTTTATCTTGAGAAAGAATAAAAGACAACACGAGAAGAATGACTGTGTTAAAAATCCACTGCGCAATATGATAAGTTGTGTTCGATGTAGCAAGTCGTTTACGCGGAGAGAGAGCCTAAAAAGACATGGCAGAACTTGTAGCGCCAAGCCTGCGTACAAGCTAGAGGACAACGATGAATCTACTAGCCTAAGGAAGAGTGATCGGCATTACGACAATAATTTTCTTGGCTCTTCCGATCTCGACAAAGAACTTAAATTGAAGAAGGTTGATGATTTACGGAAGAATGAAGACAATGGAAGAATCCTTAACGTGAAAAGTGAGAATATATTCCAGCCGAATTCAAGTAGATCTTTCCTACTTTGTAAAAATGATGGACTCCTAAAAAGGAAGCACGAAGACGATGAAGACACTTCAACATCATCAACATCGAATTATTACGGTAAATTGGGTGAAGACGATTCCTTCTACGGTGATTGTTACAGTGACTCTGAGGCTGTTGACAAAGACATAGACTATGATGAAGCACCTAAAGATGCCAAGATCTAAGAATGTGGCGGTGTCCTGAGACCGAAACGATGGAAACGACGTGATATATGAAATAAATCTGATGAAGCTTGTGATGATCACCGTCTCAAACATGAAAGTTACCCTGAGGTTGGTGGTAAAACGGAAGACACCAGAGATCATAATATTTATTATAAAGGTGCAAGGAAGATGGTGGTAGAAGAGAATGATTACACATCATGGAAAGATCCAAACATATTTGTTGACCGGCTAAGACTACTACATGGTTAGCTTTGTACAGGAAACTATTCGTGCATCAAAGAAATATCCTTCATACTCAAGGAACTGAGGAATGCTGGCTACATACAATATTGACTTGTTTTACTTGCATTTGTATAATGTAAAGCAATAAAATAAATAATTTAAATTATAAGAATGTAATGTTTTTATTTCTTGTATTATGATTTCTTACTAAGACTTAGATCTCGTAACTTGTGCTTCCTTTTTGCCTTTTTTAGTTGATGGAGCTTCCAAATGTGCTTCCTTATTCGATGATGCATCCAAAATGTGCTGCCTTTTCGTTGGCGGTGCTTCCAAATGTGCTGCCTTTTCGTTGTCGGTGCTTCCAAATGTGCTGCCTTTTCGTTGTCGGTGCTTCCAAATGTGCTGCCTTTTCGATGGCGGTGCTGTCTTTTAGATGTCGGTGCTTCCAAATGTGCTGCCTTTTCGTTGTCGGTGCTTCCAAATGTGCTGCCTTTTTTTTATTGTGCTTCCAAATGTGCTGCCTTTTCGTTGTCGGTGCTTCCAAATGTGCTGCCTTTTTGTTGTCGGTGCTTCCAAATGTGCTGCCTTTTCGTTGTCGGTGCTTCCAAATGTGCTGCCTTTTCGTTGTCGGTGCTTCCAAATGTGCTGCCTTTTCGTTGTCGGTGCTTCCAAATGTGCTGCCTTTACGTTGTCGGTGCTTCCAAATGTGCTGCCTTATCGTTGTCGGTGCTTCCAAATGTGCTGCCTTTTCGTTGTCGGTGCTGCCAAATGTGCTGCCTTTTCGTTGTCGGTGCTGCCAAATGTGCTGCCTTTTCGTTGTCGGTGCTGCCAAATGTGCTGCCTTTAAGTAGTCGGTGCTTCCAAATGTGCTGCCTTTTCGTAGTCGGTGCTTCCAATTTTTTTTTCCTTTTTTGAAGGTGCTTCCAAGTGTGCTTCCTTTTTTTGATGGTGCTTCCAATTTTTTTTTCCTTTTTTGAAGGTGCTTCCAAGTGTGCTTCCTTTTTTTTTTTGATGGTGCTTCTATATTTTTAATGTTGTTTTGACTCTAGTATTTTAGTAAAATGTTCTTGGTTTGACTAGCGTATTATTCCATACGGTGCATGTATATAAGCGAGTCCTAGACAGCAGGACGCTCAGTTTGTTACTGACGTCGGCGGTGTAAGGATCACCTAGTTTATTTCTTCTGGTGCATAAGACGTGTAATTGCTTGTTCTTGAGACTTCGATGGCATCTTTGCCGACTTTAACGTCGTACTCGATGGAGGATGTACCATCGACTACGGGAACCATGACGTCGGCGCCGACGATGTTGGAGCAGATCCCGTTGGCAACGCCTCTGACAACACTGGAGGAGACTTCGATATGTGCTGTTCCACCATTAGCTGAAGTTTCATCAGCATTGAATACTTCAATTAATGAAGAGCGTACTTCGCATCAGTGCAAATACTGTGGTGTATCATTTACTATCACCTCAAATGCTCGCAGACATGAAAGAAGCGGTTGTTCTTATAATGTTCAAAGAATACAATTTCAGTGCAATAAGTGCAATAAACTAATTTCACGTCTCGATAGCTTACATCGTCATTATAAAAAATGCTCCGAGACGTATAATGAACATGGTTATTGATTTGACTCATGTGTTGTACCGGCTAATGAGACTATATAAGTGATATGAACTTCAGTCCGTCTCTGGCTGCGGTGATGACCGGATCGGATAGACATTTAAAGTCATGTAAAAGGCTTAGTCCGTACAATAAGAAAACTGTTTGAATCGAGGAATCCAAAAGGCTTTAGTAATTTGTCAGTGTTTTTTTTGTACTTGTAGTAGTGTATTGAATTTATGTAATAAAATTTTTTTAAAAGAACTTGTGGTGTTTTTATTTTCTCAAACCTAACACTTTTTTAGTATTTTTTTAAATTAAAGTTGTTTTGTATCGGCCAGGGATTGAACCAAGGACCTAAGTCGATCCAATCAATCATTATATGGATTACAAATTTATTTAATGATTTTTGAACTTTTTCCCGAATCTCTAGCATTACAATTACGAATTTCCAATATGGTGGTCTTGTTGTCTGATAGGATGATGGTAGTAGATGATTTAAAGTCTCTTTACGAATGTTGAACATGGTTTATTGAAATTATTATTTTTTACATAAAATTAAACATTATTGCATCGATCGGGTATCGAACCAAGGACTGGAGCGGATCGAATCGATATGTAAGTTAATGAGTGATTTATTTAATGAATTTTGGATTTTTTCCCGCTTTTCTAGCTAAATAATTACACGATTCCAAGATGGCGGCCAAATTTCAAGATGGTGGGTGTCACAGTACTAAATGATTACTGCACTCTAGCGGATAAGAACTAAACTAACATGGCGTCAGTGCACTCTCGCCGACGAAAACAAGATGGTGGTCTCCAGCAACGAAGACAAGATGGCGGACATGATGTCATACTAGGTGACGATATATATGCTTTGAAAAAAAGTGGTGGGAGTCAGTCTGCCAAAAGTCACCACGGGGGGAAGGATCGGTCGCCATTTTTATTTTTTTGCCCTCACCGGGTTCGAACCGAGGGCTCCGAGCTCCGTGTCGTAAAAGTAATTTTTTTATTAATATTTTATTAAATTTTTATTAAGTGAATTTTTTTATAAATTTTAAAAAAAATTTCGTTTAAATCAGATAATAAATAAAAAAGTTAAAGATGGCGGCCGTAACGGAAATTGTAACGGTGACGTTATCATTCAAAATGGCTGTCATGGCATCCTAATTTTCAAGGTCATGACCTCTGCGGCTTAGAGCGGCTAGCTCTTAGGAGTTTTAAGCCGCTTTTAGGAATTTGGGTTCTTTCTAGGACAAAACGACTTTTGAGGATTTTCGAAATCCTGATTTTTAAATTGTGGAATTTTTTGAGAATTTTTGGCGGAATTTTTTTCACAGAAATGTAAATTTTGACGAATTTTGTGGAATTTTGGGCAATTTTTGCCCAATTTTGGAAAATTTTGAGGGTCAAAGGTCAAGGTCAAACTTGTCCCGTTACGCTATGTCCCGTTACACTCATCCAAGATGGCCGCCGTGACGTCACAATCCAAGATGGCGGACCGGCTCTCGGCTCCAGCGCCTGGCGCCTGTCCCAGACTCCCCTATTATATACTACTATTGTCCCTATAGGCCTACCTACTAAATTTTATGAAGATCCAGACAACGGTTAGAAAGTCATCGTCGGACAATGTACATACATAAAATTACATATAAACGCCGATTCACTCAAGTTGCTCTGAAAACCTCGCTTCGGATAATTTTTTAATTTATCTTAATGGTTTTTTAATGCTGGATATGAATATTCTCTTCCTAATATATATAATTTTATAAAATTAGCCTTCGATTGGGTCAACGTTTTAAGCAAGAAACCAGTCATTAGCCAGAAATCAATTCACAGTACTGCAGACACGAAACCAATACCCACAGAATTACTTACACAGTACTTACAGTTGGTCTTTCAAACACAACGTGATGGAACTCATTCGTGATAGCGAACGTTAGAATGTTTGCGTTTAATCGTTTCTTGCAAGCCCATTGGGATTAACATCGGTATTTGTACAACAAACTTGACTTAAGATATCGTTGCAGGCGTGGCTTGAGTAATGTCGCACTACATTTTGTCAAGTTCTCGTATCAGCTGACAGTAGGTTCTTACGGTACGCGGAAAAGTTGGTTCAAAGTCAGACTTTATATCTGCTTTCGATGTCTTGCAGCCACATTAAGAATTCGGTATCGACATTTCATCAAGTCAAAGTGTTATTTCAGGTCAGTTTTCAAGAAATTGTAGCGCGCTTACTAATCGAACCCCACAAAAGTTGTGTAAATGAAAATGTATCTTTTTTTTAAGTAATACGCAATGGAATAATGACTCAATTCTACACCACCAAAAGTTTTAATGGGGTCAACCATGTTGAATAACATAGTTGTTTTTTCATGTGAGCACCAATCGATACAAATACAAAAAATAATTCTACCCTTTCTTTTGCCGCGCAACCTCTTTCTTCTATACCTAAAACGAACGAAAATTACACGCCAGAGTGTCTTTTTATTATGTGGCAACCCCACGTCGCATACCTCCCTTTCTTTATTTTCCAGTGTTTCATAAACAATACCAGAGCTTAAATATATTCAAAGGTAAAAAAAAAAAAATTATTATTGGGCTAAAACTAAATTATACAGATATCTTTATGTAAAAAAACTTGTCACCGCCAGACTAAAACCAGTAGGTAATATGCACCTCAAAATCTTTATACAAATAAAATAGACAAATTCTTAACAATTATTTCAACTAGTAATTAAATAAACAAACACAAAAAACTTGGTCTCAACAACTTTGTCGCTTACAATATTAGCTGATATGCTTGCACTATTTAAAAAATAACAATTTATTATTCGATTACATTCCTTAAAAATATATATTTGAATTTCGTAAAGAGGCAGGAGTTATTCAATGCTATTTCTGTGATCAACCAATTTTTGCATAGCACTTTCAATAAGACGACGTTAAAGTCATAGAAATATATATTTTTTTATTCCTTGCCATCTTGATTACGTGTGCACTACATCATTTTTTGGAGGAACCACTTCGCTTTTAAGGCTCTCTCTCACACACCATCTTCATTTTTTCGTTTTTTCGTCATTGTTTATTTAAAAGATTAGTTATAATATTTTAACTCAATACCTCCCTCGCATTTATTTTTCTGCCATAAATATTTTAAACAGATATCCACTTAGTATAATATCATGTGTGTAAAACGTCGCGCAAGTGTTGATAATTACGAAGAATTACGCGTTTTTTTTTATAAATCCACGATATTACACTAGTTGAATAACTGTTGGAAATATTTGTAGCAGAAGGAAAAATGTAAGGAAAGTATCTAGTTTTAAAAATTTTGAAATAGCTCTTAAATGAAAGAAAATGAGCGAGTCTTTCAGTACTATCCAGATGTGTGTAACATCCAACCTCGGTAACGAGTTTTCTCATGTTGAAAATACATCTATAATACGAAACTCTGACACGAAACTTAACGCAGAATTTTATAAAATAATGCCGACCTGTATCACAAGTAGTTTCCGCACCCAATTCTAGAATTCGCTGCCGGAGCAGCTACATCGACTATCGAAACATTTGATATCAAACAGAAATATTAAAACTATATAATAAACGGCATAATTTTGTATTTTATTTGATGTTTCAATCAAGCATAATTTTAAAAACTTTAAAAAAGATTTTCGAGTATTCAACATATGTGTTTATTTTGTTGGACCATCTTTATTAATGTGCGCAGTTAATACTGGAAAGCTATTCAGAGAACGGTTTACAAATAACTATAACTATTGGAAAAACCTGGGACAACACAGAGAATAAATGCCCGGGTAAGAATCTGAACCTAGTATTAACTGCGAACACTATTTTGTAATGATAAGAGTTTTTTCATGAAAATATACAAATTGACTAAAAACTTTTTGTCTGGATGTTTCACTTAATAAGAATTTAAGATTATGTTATGTTCTTTTGCTAATTCTTAGTGTCAGATATATTATCATGGTTAATTGCTTTTGTAATTTGCTTTTATTCAGAATACTCCTTTTAAAGGTAAATTTTGAGATCTTGACCATATCTCCGTGCTTCGCACCATGCAATTAAGAACGCTAAGTAATCACACTTATGTAGGGAGAATAGGTGACGATGACTGCAACACGACATTCGACATTACTTGTGATTCGCCAGCACCAAGTTGGTGTTTGTATAGTTGTTACGATGCCATTATTAAAACTTTGCAGGTCCCGTCAACTTCAATGGATCACGATCCTTTTAAGCCCACCTTTTTTTATATGTATTGTGAACCTTATATCAATATAATTTCTTTCTGCATAAAAATGTATTTGTGTTCGATCGTTTCTGCGTATTTGGTAGTTAAAATACAATGTTCTGGTTACTTTAATTCTAAGATTTTACGAACACAATTAATAACTATAAATATCAAACCAATATGTGGATTGAAAAATGTGTATGTATATTAATATATATATATATATATATATATATTATGTTTTATACCTTAAGAAGTAAATAAATTCACAAAGATAAATTTAAAATTCGTTTAGTATAATAGCCAGTAAAACCTTTTTTGATTCTCATGTTATATTACACAAAGAATCCCACGTGTCTTGATATTCATGGCAAATTATGTAAAAAAAAAAGCGCACTAGTGAATTATTACTTATTTTTTAAAAATTTTCAGAGTTTATGATGAATTGAATTTTATGTTTATAGCTATGGAGAAGGTAACTCTGGAAGGGATTGGAGACACGAAACGTCTATAAAAACGTGACTTTAATAAGATGTAAAGTAATGTAACAATGTGACGTAAAGTGTAATTTAGACATGATGGTTCTGGAGGTTGTTTATAACGAGCGTGGTTTGATGGGGAGGCACGATGCGCCCCCCCGCGGCTATACGAGGAGAGATACTGGCTGGCGCGGTCGTCAGTCGAGTTGACCTTGCAGCCCACCTGACTCCCCTCTTCCGCGTCAACCTCGCCCCCACCTCTCGGCGAACTGTTTATCAAGGGAGGCCGATTCTCCCAGGTACCAGATGGCCCGCCCTTGATTTGTGGCGGCTTAGCCCCCATTCCCCCCTTCGCGTCGTGTGTATCTCCCCCTGCGGGATTTGTTATTCCAGCCCCTCGCGGAAGGTCAACACGGCCCCAGACGGGGTAGGTCGCGCACGCAGACACCGACTGGGGTCGTTTTGTCCGCGCCGCATCGTAAATAAGGAGGGGGATAAAAGGACGGGGCCGCTACTCCGCGTAGCTGCGGGGTCGGACGACGAGTTCTTTGTGGGCGAGTGACCTGTCTCCCCGGCGACAATCAATTTGCCGTCTTAGGGCTCCGAGAGCCGAGTGCCAGTGGACCCGAAAGGGTTGAAGGAGGTACACTCAGTCCGCCGTGAGTGAACGGGTAGACTCTGTCCGCGGTATGGTGGCCACTCACATGTCACGCTAATTAAACTGACTGACATTCCTACGTGTTGTTTACCCGCTCGGGGCAGAGATTGCCGTGGATGGAATGGGGCTGACGTTAATTGGAGCCGGCTGCCCTACCGAGGGACGGACCTGTCTTTGCGGGCAGCTACTGCGCTGTCTTCAAGTTGATCTGCTTGCAGCCACCAGCTAAAGGCTCCCCAGGTGTTTTTATTTCTGTGGAGAAGGCGTAAGCCCAGGATCATACTTGTCTCGGATTCGTGGAGGCAGTGGTTGGCGCCTGATGCTTGGAGCGAGTCCAGCAGGGATCCTCATCCCAACGACGGGCGGTCGCAGTAGGAAGCGACGCCTCTCCGGCACTAGCCTGGAGAGCAAGCCCCCAGTGAGCACGGCTCTCGTGTTGACTGAGGAGTCCCAGTGTGAAGCGCCAACTAAAGCTCGAGTGTGGGGCTTTGAGCCCGAGCCAACTTGACTGGCCAGCGATATGTCTCGACCGCGATGAAATGGCGTATCTGTTTCCCGCACCCATGGACCCACATGCTATGAAAAGGCGAAAAATCCTCACTTGTAGGCAACCTGTCCAAATTCGATGTCTATTGAACAGCTGTAAGAACAGGGTATGTTCAGGTTCAATTGTGTGCAGTGGTTGGCGGGAATGGTTGTCAGGAGTCACGATTCCCAAGTGTCCAGGTGAGCTACAACTCACTGCAGGTTCTACAGTGGCGTGTGCGCGGTCAGGTGTCGCGTTGTGAGGCGAGGACCGGAGTTGAACGGCGGAGGTTCGCGTCTGTGACGCTTGGCAAGGCTTTCATGACCTCCGAGTCGGCTAGCAAACAATCCAGAGCCCTACTGTGATTTCGGATGTAAACTCAAGCGTTTTTAACCCAGTCATTCGACGTCAAACCATCACTTTAAATTTATTATAAATCTGTACAACTCGAATCAAATCAGGCATTTCGGGAAGCGAATGGGCAGTGACATATGTTAATAATCGTGGGAAACCGAAAAAAAAAATTGTCTATTCAGGTCCTCGTGAATTCTATAACTGTGTCTTACCTTTTCACTGCCTCGCTCCGTTCATACCCTTTTCACGCTATAGTTAGTATACGAACGTAATATAACGATTTTTAAGGCGGTCAGATGACCATTCGAGGTCACACTGAACGTATTCAAAAAAAGGCAGCATATGTTTAGAGATAGAAGTTACGAAATTCTATCTTGGTATATGTTAGTAAGGACTAGTAAAATGCCGAGTTTTCAAAGTCGTCTTTTTTCTTTTCTTTTTTTACTTTTCACATGAAACCCAATTTCTGAATGGTTTTAATGTATATCTGAATACTCTCCCTCCCTTTTACTAACGTATACTAATATATCAACTTTTAAAAAATGTATCTACCATTTTAAGATAAAAAAAATTCCCCCGTAAGGAAATAAAACTTCCCCGCTGCTTCTTCCCGGTTCCCGAGCAGGGCTACTGAGCCATGTTTTCTAGGAACACAACCGGCCCTCAGTCCCAGCTGCCACCCTCCCCGAACAGGGAGACCACTTCCGTGATATCTTGTTGCACAGCGAGCCATTTCGGGTTCCGAACACGTATTCACGACGTTAAGGGTCCGTGCTTAGAAAAAAAGTCTTTTCACTACATAACACACACACTCTCTCTCTCTCTCGCTCTCTCTCGCTCTATACACACACACACACACACACACATATATATATACATAGCTCAAATTACAGACTAGAAACAATTCTTTTATCATAATGCGTGTAGGAATTTACAATCATAATACATTTAAAAATCTTCGAAAAAATTAATTCAATAAGGGGTTTTTAGTTTTACGGGACGGTGTACACGAAAGATGTAGTTAATGGATTGTTATTATTATCATTTATTTGTGAGAGTGCATTAAGGTTATCTTGTAAGTATACGGGAGCTGGATCAGCGAGTAGCTAGTAAGTATGTATTGCCTTTATAGAGCGATGTACGGGCCAAACAAGTACAGGCACGTGGCCCATGTTTTTTTACTTGTCCCCAAGGGACCCCAAGTTCCAAAGGGTGGAAGTTCAAGTTCGATACCAGAATGCCGAAAAGGGATCCGACCTGCAAGGACGTCTATTCAGCGAGGGCAGCGTAAGGCATCTCCCCCTCCCCCTCGCGAATCGATGTATGTTGGGCAGTGACTACATTTCGCTCGCCCACGCCCTGTCGAAAAAAAAAATCTGTAAAAATTAAGTGTAGTAAAACATTATCATTTAGGAACATAGTAGTTAAATCTTATTTCTTGCTGTACAGAGATGTAGTTTTTATTTCTTTATGTGGAACATTTTAGCTCTCGATATACAGCATTTGCTAGGAGTAATTTCGTGAATGGAACGGAGGTCGATTTGAACCGAAATTTGTAAACACGGTGCTGCAATCTGTAGAGGTCTCAGAAATCTCGAAATGATAGTGGATCCACTTGATTCATGAGAGTACCTATATTGCTTTCGTGAACATCGCAGAATTTACACCGCGCATAGGTATTCAAAAAATAAATTTTTATAATAGTACGTTTATCCTTTAATACTTTATGTAATAATTTATAGTCATAAAAAGAAATGACAATTTTAAAAAAAATACTTAAGCGTACTGGCATTACAATTTGGACAACCGTTAGTTAATATTGCAATGTCGAGATACCGCAGCATTAATCATACTGTAGACACACAACAAATTGATAGCCTACATAATTATATGAGACCGGGTTTTTCAAACTGATCCATCGTTGGGACTAAATTCCTCTATATCCATGGAAGTTATGTGGAAAAGTATACATTGTAAATATTTATATTTCAATTTCATACTCTCATTAATAGAGACCTGCAAAATTCGCGGATTCATTCGGTGATAGGCTAGAATTCAAACACATATACCTCTTAGATAATTTTGCTATTGGCTTACTGTTCATCTGGACGAATCTCAACCAGTTATAAACCCCCAACCAAATATGGATCGAATCACAGATAAACCAGCAGAGACGACTTACAAGTCGGCAGCCAATGAACTTGCGTTATTTGCCCGAGTGTACAGGGGTATGTGCAGTCTATCCTGAAGGCCATCGAAACCGCGAATTTTGCAGGTCTCTACTCATTAATTGCTGTGTTCTATTTTTTTTTTTGCATATTGATACGCCCTCGTATTAACTATGTTCGGTAAAAGAAAAGAAGTCTCCTGAGACGTCCAAGTGATCGCGGCCCACAGAGTGTTCTCGCCAAGGTGACCCCTCGCACCAGGGGCTCTCCACGGCTCCTCCAGGCGCGCGGCGTGACTTGCTGTTCGGACAGCACTGCGCCGGGGACCGGACACTCGAGCTTGTCCGTGCGGCGAGAGGCTCGTGGGCGCAGGACGTGCCTGCTACCGCGCCGCGCCTGGCGACACCTGCTGCGCCCCCCGTCGTCCGCTGTCTTCCTGAGAACACGCCCGTCGACCACTCGACACAGCCATGCACAGAGTAGTAACCTGTCGCAACCGCCGCCCCATACTTGTACGCTACGCAACAAAAAAAAAAAAAAAAAAAAAAAAAAACTACACAAGTTAGTATGGTCTATATCATGCAACTTGTCACAAATTGAACAGTTCTCAAGAGTAGTACCGGTGGACTACGTATCATTCATCCCTTGTTATGCCAACAGTAATGAACCAACCAAATAATTGCGTGGTACAAAAAAATGTTTTTATACTAATAATTTGGTATTGTGAATAGCTATACGTTGTTTGTTTGGAGCATTTAACGTTTAGTACGATCAAATAAACGTTTGATAGAATCAAATAAATATTGCTTTAATGAAACAACTATCATGCAAACAAATATATTTGGTTCATAGAAACAATCCTTTTTCTCGGTGTAGCCCCTATTAAAAACATTATAAACATTACTGAATAAGCTGAATTAATTCTAAATCAACATCATGCCGCATGAAGATTATCTACTAACCTTATGTACTATGTATTGAATAAAAACAATTAGGTCAGATACGGATGTTTCACAATATCTTTAGAGCACGTGTACAAGTGAATTAAAACATCTTTCTGAGCCATTTTACACTCCAAAAAAAAATATAGAAGAAACGCGAGAGCAGAATCACCATTAATTCCGACCTCAACATTTCCTTGAACTTTTTTTTATAAGCAGACGTTGCTCAGGTACCTTGATCAGTCTTTAAATCACGATTATTCTGAAGCTCTGCACAGTTTCTCGTCACATGGGTGGGTTAATCGGCCCGTGGTTAGACAACAAAAAATCTTGAAGGACGCAGGAATACTGAAACAGAGACAAAACCATTTTTTATGTATTACTAACAAACAATTAATGCTATTTACAAACGTAACATTGTTACTATAAATCAACTTCATCTGAAAGACGTCTAGTTTTGGTTCTCCTATCCCGCACTCGCTCGACGAGCCGGCGAGTTGATACGACCGCAGCGTAGTTGAGGTCCAGCTTCTCGCTTGGCAGCCGCAAGATTGTGTACGCGACTCGTTGTAGTCTTCACCGACGATCTTGTTTAACTGGTTCTGCAGTTCACTCGCCCAGCGAGCGTCCTACTCGTCGCCTCCATCAGGTCCGCGGCTTGGCTTCTTCTGCTTCAACCTCAGATAACTTCCATTCGATTCGCTAAGCTCAGTCTCGCTAAGCTACTCGTTGACCTCTCTCGTGAATTCTCCGTCGTCACCAGCGTGACCTCGTCCTTGACCTCTGGTGACTCTCTGCAGACTGAGACTCAGCAACGCTCGCAAGACTGCGCAGGCGCCCGCCTCCCCTTTATAATCTTCTCCCCCAGTTGGAGTCGATTTCTTTGGAAGGTTTGCCCCTGATATCTACAGTTCTCGGTTTATAGCAACTCCACAGGCTCAAGGTCAGTTCTCTTCGTTCCCCGCGTATCCTCGTAACACCTCCTAGCGCACGCGGCGCTATCACTGAACTGCGGTCAATCGGCGTTTGCACAGGCGTTTAAGGGGCGTTACGAGGGAACGCTCCGTAACATGACAATATATGTAAAAAAAATTGCATCGGGGGAAAGGGGGAGGAGTGCTACTTATACAGACAATGCTATTCTTGTACGTACTAGAATTTAATTTCAGATCTGACCAGAATTTGGCGTTTCTCAGTTACAAAAATAAAAATATGGTGCTAAGGGCGACTTTGACAAGAGACTGAAAACCCACAACACATTTATAGCCTGCTTCACGTAACTTGTCGCAAATCAGACAGTTCTCAAGAGTTACGCCAGTGACACCCATTTCCCGAATGGCACTTGTAAAGATTCACAAATTAATGGTGATTCTGCTCTCGCGTTTCTTCTATTTATATTAATTTTTTTAGTGTAAAAATGGCTCAAAAATATGTTTTCATTCACTTGTACACGTGTTCTAAAGATATTTTTAAAAATCATCCGTATCTGACCTAATTGTTTTTATTCAATACATAGTATTTCATAAGGTTAGTAGATAATCTTCATGCGGCATGATGTTGATTTAGAATTAATTCAGCTTATTCAGTAATGTTTATAATGTTTTTAATAGGGGCTACACCGAGAAAAAGGGTTGTTCCTATGAACCAAATATATTTGTTTGCATGATGGTTGTTTCATTACAGCAATATTTATTTGATTTTATCAAACGTTTATTTGATCGTACTAAACGTTAAATGCTCCAAACAAACAACATATGTTCGCAATACCAAATTATTAGTATAAAAAAACATTTTTTT
Source organism: Bacillus rossius redtenbacheri (assembly GCF_032445375.1). Lineage (NCBI taxonomy): Eukaryota > Metazoa > Arthropoda > Insecta > Phasmatodea > Bacillidae > Bacillus > Bacillus rossius. Next base: position 47,326,369 of record NC_086332.1, on the reverse strand, counting down.
TGTACCAAGCAATTATTTGGTTGGTTCATTACTTGAAACAGATATTGGTTCAGCCAAACAAATCATTATTATTATTATACAAGACTAACAGTATGTTTGCTTAAAATAAAAGTCTTTTTCAAAAGCTAAACACTGGTGTTGGGCAGTTACAACAGATTTTGGTCAGTGGTTGTATTACTTCCTGCAGGCAGAAACGTCAGTTAGTCCCAACAAAATGTTTTTTTTTTCTAATAGCAACGCCCAAGAGAAGGCAGTTAGTTGTCTACATAATGATATGGCTATACAAATAGTTTGACTCAAGTAAACTTTATCCACTGTGTCTAGCTTAGCAGCGTTTATAAAGGAATTTATCCAGGCATTTGTTAAGAATAATCTTTTTTAAATAATCTCGCTAAGATAGTTTTCACTAAACTGATGTTGATTTAAATGATAGCACTGATAAGAGGTTCTTGACCTGTTTTACTGCCACCACCAACTCCAATTTTTTTTTTGTCGTATGTAAATCGACTCCAAACGCGCAGAGGTTTGATAATATAATTTTTACCTTTCATCAATAGCAATAATTTTTACCTTTCATCAATAGCAATAATTTGTACCTTTCATCAATAGTAATGTGTTCTCCTCTTTCGCCCCTGGTGAGATTATAGTTGTGGGGGTCAGTTAAATTTGATTTAGATTGGCCTGTTGGCGGTTTTAACGTTTTATTGGCCCCGGCCTACAAAGAAGGGGATGATTGCTTCTCACCCAACCCAGCACCGGCCTCATCTCTTCCCCCTCTACCATCTTCGAACCCTCCATTCATCTTCCTCGGCATCACAGCAGAGGAAACGAAGGCGAGGAACACGTTAAACGTCGTAAATGTGTATACAGACTGTATTTGGGATACTTCAGAGCCCTGCGTGTTTGGTAGCAGATCAACACCTTACCATCTCAGACCGTGTGATTTACGTCCAACGCACTGCTGGGGCCAGACGTCTTCATGTAGCTGCGCCGCCTGGTCGTACGGCGGAGTGGCCAATCACGTCTCGATCTTGGAAGCATAGAGTAGAGTGGATGCAGACCGCGTGCTCAAGCTGCGCAGTATAAACCGTTTCTGGAACGGCGTTTCGCCAGTAAAAATGTTAAAAACTATGTCATTGAGGTAGGCAAAGCGTTTTTGATGTTATAAAATCTCACGTTAGTTTTTATATCCGAGTTTCAGTTTAATAAGAGTTTGATATTTCATTCCTAGAGCTAAATGAGCAAATTTTCTGCGTCAAATTACGACTTCATCTTCAATCATTTAAACGAAAGCACTTACTTGTTTGTTGAAGTACTATTTGTAAACACACACACGTGTCAATGTTTAAAACTGCTGGTTTAGATTCTTCGGATTGCTATTCGAAAGCCGATGATGGTCTCATGCGCAGAAAATGGCTTAGTATATATACGCTGGGAACGCCCCAGTAATCCCTACTTATTTTATAATTGCAAAGTGTGTTTGCCTGTTTATCCTTCTTTCACGCAGAAACTGAGCAACGGATCGTCATGATTTTTTGCATATAGATAGTTTATGGGCCGGAGAGTGACGTAGAATACATATGATTATGAAATTACATCCTTAAGGAAGTTGAAAAGGGGTAAATTCAGTTTTATAATAGAAAATCATAGGAGGTAGGTCACACACTCACAATCACAATTTTTCTTTGTACCGCCACACGGTCATATATTAAGGTCTGTCAACTTCCTATCCTTCTCCTTGGTGAAACCCATCCTACTAGTGAATCTCGCTGCTACTACAGATCTAAAGGCGCTAATAATAGTTTAGAACTTCCGCAATAGATGGCGTTTCCTTGAATTTGTAAGGCGCGTCACGTCTGCCTAGGGGTTACCTGCCTTCCCACAAAATGAAGCTGAAGATTGACGTCCCGGTTTTTCTGATGCGTAGCTTTGATGCGCCGAGATTGTGCAATCAATGGGACGTTTTCAAGTGTATGTCTTAAAGACTAGAAACTCGGTATTGATATTCCTTATTATTATGTGTTTAGCCCGGGAAATGCCGGGTACTTCAGCTAGTTATTATTAAATGACTATGAAAAATGGAACATAACATTTTTCACATACAGTTTATTCCTGTGCACTGAATTTGAAATAATGCTAAAAATTAGAGGGAAAATTCTGTCTTCTAACAAAAAATAAACTATACAAATATCGATGAAATGCCACCGTAAGAGGAGGTTTTTAATTCCAGGGGGTGGGGGGCTTCTCCATCCAAGTCCCCGCCCCTACCGGAGGCGCTCGTACGGTCACACTAAGGCCGGTATCTCCACACACAGAAATAAGGGCTTAAGTGTTTAACATGCTTTACCTGTACTCTAACAGTATTTCTAGTGCACGATTGGACACGGCCAGTCCCTTAATTTTATGGAATGGATTTTGGCATCCTATCCGTTGCTATACTGTTGCCAAAATTCCGCGCATGCGCAAAGCTCACTTTTTCGTTTATTTTATTCAGTGGCGGACCCGCGTCTGGCATTATTAACCCGTATATAGTCACTTTTGTGATCTTCGGAGGACGTACCAAGCATGTTGGTGTGCCAAAAGAAACTTTATGATAGCGAAACTATCCTGGAATACATTGCGTACACTTTTATGGTAATAACAAGAAAAAATCTTAACTTTAAAAGTACTTGAGAATATCAGAAAGACCGGTATATTTTTGAGCGATGGTTCTGCTGTCTCTAGTATTTTTGCTATAAAAAATTGAATCAATGGTTTTGAAACGTTCGCTATAATGTGTTCAAACCCGTTTCTAGCCTCGCGAAGGGCACCGTTTATTAAAATGGTTGCCGATTTGTTTCCTTACTAGGATTCGGTTTGGACACGTTCTGTAATACGGCCCGCGAGTTAGGTTTACTGTTGTATCCCAACAGGGCAGTTCTTATTCGCTACTTGACCCGAACGTCTTGGAATACCACCATAAGTGGGGTGATGTTTTCCGGATGAACTCTACGCGTCACTTCCAGCGCTCTGGCAGTATAGCTATTGGATACTGTGTTTCTGCGACCTGGCGTATGTACAAAGTGTTTATGTCAGATCCTCTGTCGCTTGCAAGCTGGCATGCGCACAAAGGGTTCGTTGAGACGGGGAAACGTGGCCCGTAAACACGGCTGCGACCAAGTTCAAGCACCAAGCAAAATAAGCGGGCGCCAGTTCCCGCCAGTGTCTGGTCGGAGGGGTTGTGTTTGCTTTGCATTCTCTCCCGCCTTTCCCCCTGGGCTGGAGGGACCACCCCTTCTGATAACTGTTATTATTCCTGCCACACCGTGTGCCTGACAGTCTTACAACCGTCATTAACTTCTCACCGTCCTGCTGCGCGAGCCCCAGGACAAGGGTGTTTGGGGAGAAAACACTTTGTGCCGGGATATATATGCGTCTGGGCAGCGTCCGGTCACACAACTAGGTATTAATTGCTCTGCAGGCCGGGCGAAGAGAGCCAAAATTATACCTACTTAAAAAAAAACGAACAGTGTGTTTATTTTTACACTAACAAAAAAAAGGGTACACATATATATTAGTAATTATAATTTATCGATTTGAGTCTATACTTTAAAAGTAACTATGTTCAAAAAAAATAAAATAAGTAATTATCATTGTTAGGTAAAAATTTGAATCTGGAGTCACAATGCCACGACAGGCACGACACGACAAATCCGATTAGACGTCGTACATCGTTCCAACACGACAAACTCGAATATGGCTGTCGGCAAATCTTCCCATGCCAAATGCGTCCATAAAATTGAGTGTAGAATGTGCTAAAAACTATGTAGGCCCTATATGAATTTTTTTTATTTCCTGTTCATAGATGAAGTGCATGACAATATAACATTTAGTCGTCTCTTGCACAAAGTGAGATTGTTTATTTTAGATACAAGGAAGCAAGCAATTGTATATTGATAAGGGACAGAAAATAATTCCACTTTTAGCTATGCTAAAAGTTAAAAATAACCGTAACAAACTGTTTAAGGCAAACTACAAATGCGATAGTGAACCTAAACGTAAAACGAAATTTCGTTTTTCTGGATAAATATTTATCAAGTAGGTAATAATTCTTAAAGTTTAGTTTTGTAAGGTTTTCGTTTTGCTTTCCGTCGGGCGGCATGACACGCAGGGGCGGATCCAGCGTTTGATTTCAGGGGGGCGAATGTATGTTTCAAAAGTATTTTTAATGGGAGAGTCCTGGGGTCCACCCCACGGAAAAATTATAGATTTTCGCATGCAAAATGGTGTTTTTTTATAGCAATTTTGTGCTTAAAATGTCAAATAAACTTTTGGTATAGTCGGTAAAAATTTTCACAGAAAATTAGTTTTGGTAAATGATAAAGTTAACAGAAAATAATAAATAAAATACAATAATTAAAGAATGGGCATAACATTTGTAGTAATAACTAAAATTAAAATGTCTTGTACATATAATGATTGTGCATAACTAGAAGTTGCAAAACAACAGTTTTTCTTTATCAATCTCGTAGCCATAATGGATATGCAATGATGCAAGTCCGGTCAGTCTGTCTTCCTTTGTGGTAGATCTCAACCACGTCTTAAGTCTTCTCAATGTCGAAAATGTTATCTCTGCCGAAGCGACACTTATGGGTAAGGTGATTAAGATTTTCAGGAGAATGTAGATGCCTGGATACAGCTCCTCGTCACACGAAGCGAGAACATCGAGAGCTGTGGAGGGTATTGTATTGTTAATTTCTTTCTCACGAGTCCACTTCGCCTCCCATGATCGAACCTCGGCATTAAGTTGTCTTTCTACATATTCTAGCCCATTCACTCCAAGGAGAGAGCCATACTTTGTAGAAATTTTTTTTGACATTTACTTGACTAGAAGAGGAAGTTGGTAACAAAGCTGACAGGCTGTGAAGCTGTTGCGTTTCTTCCGAAAACCGATGTTTTAAATCTTCGACAATGTGCTCCAGAATGGGAATTAATACATCTCTTCGGAAATATTCAACAGGGTTCGTTGATGGGTAATTTTGTCTGTGTTTTTGCCTTTTCACAAGTCGAGGTATAGTTATATCTACACCAAGCTCCTGAGCAAGACCATCAGCTTCGTTCAAAAGTTGAGAAAATAGCTCTTCGCACTGTGTACGTTTTGTATTTAGAACATAAAGAGTATCTGCCAGAATATCTTGGGCAACCTTAAGGTCTATAGAAGTCTTCTGATATAGTCTACTCAAAGGAAGAGTGTCTCCCAGCATATCAGATAAGCAGATGACTGTGACAATAAATTCACTCTCACAAAGTGCAGTCAAAAAATCTTTGCTTTTGCAGCACTTTCAGCATCTTTCCAAGATGCGACACACTCTAAAGCCTGAGCTACTTTCAGAAAAGATAATCGGAACTGCACAACGCCATCGTGTCTTTCGATCCAACGAGTTTCACACTGTCCAGAGAGTTGGTGACATAAAACTTTCTTGAGTAAAGCTGAGCATTTTGATGATGCAGTGAAGAACGAGATTATCGTTTTCATTGTTGCAATAGTATTTTGAACTGCTTGGACGCTGGAAGATTTTGATATGGCCAAATTAATAGTGTGATTGTGACATGGACAGTGAACAGCATTCACAGCTTCTCGCCTGATTTCAGCCACAGCACCACGAATTTCTGACACCATGACACTGCACCCAATCTGTGGATATGCTAACACAATGGCTTAGGTCAAGACAGTGATGCTTTAGAGCAGAAAGTACTACTTGCCCAATATCTTTGCCACTTACAGTTGGTTCATATACTTCATCATGGTCCTTGTCCTCACTGTTCAGAAATTGTCGAACATTTAAAAATTGTAAAAAATCTTCGTGCACTGAATCTTTGTGTACATACATCTAAACAAGTGTTAACTGGGACTCGTGAAGCATCAGTAGTTTCGTCGAACATGATGCAACTTTCACTGAACACTGTCCTGTCACTGACTATACAGTAGGTTACTGCCGAGAAGGCAAGGCAGTCATCTGTTGGCGCGGCGTATAGTTGTGGAGGGGGGGTTAGTTGTGGTCGCACTGCAACACTCCTCACTCCACCCTCCACTCCAGTAACGGGACAGCCCAGCTTGTCGCCCGCCACCCCCTTCCAACATTCCAAGTCACGCTTTTCCCTTGAGCTCAGGAGAGCTGAAAAGATTAAGGATGAAGGAAACATGCGCAGAGTGAAGTTACTCTGTGTCAATGTGGCACACAGCTATCAATATTTCGGTTTCATGTAAGACATTGCGCGGGTCTTTATGTATTTGGCTACATCGATTTTGATTCCCTGGGTGAAGAGGGGGGGCGATCGCCCCTATCGCCCCCCCTTGGATCCGCGCCTGATGACACGATGAAATTAGAAATAGCATCTACTTCTTGCGGGCCGTCGGGGCGTGTACTTCGTCGTGCTGACGTCACGGCGACCTTGTCTTTCATTGGCTACTGAGCGTGTCGGGGCCCGTCGTGTCGTGTCCGTACAGCTTAATAAAACAATATGGGTTGAATAACATTACTTAGTCACGAGTCTGCAAATGTTTCGTATCTACGACGTAATGGCTGCGACGTTTCTACGATCCACATCTGTGGCTCGTGTTTCCGGTCGTTCCTTTGACTCGCGAGTCGGCCGCGAACTACCAATTGACTGCAGCTGTAAATTATCGAATGTTTACCGCGAGATGTATTTTGAGGTTAATGACTTCGCTCTTGGGTTTACTGGCAGTTCGTCCCGAAAACCTTTTAGTTTGTCGTCCACGCGTAGATGGGGACCGTGTCAGGACTCCGTCGAGGTAAAGTGCCTTCTGGTTGAAGAGCGGCCCGAGAGGTCTCATCTTCACCAATGTTTGCCCAGGAGCTATATTTAAACGAAGAAATCTATTTGCCGTAGTGACATCTCGTGTTCAGGATTCCGCTATCCTCAGGAGCGGAAGACAAATTGAACATCGTAGGACAAACTGAAAAGACATTTGGGAAATGGTAGATAGAATTAGAGAAATGTAGAGCATAGGGGCGCACCGACGAGAAGACAAAAGTTTGTGTTAGACATTTCCAACGTTTCAGATAGATGAATGTTTATGAGTTATGTTTATATTTGACAAACATTGTCCCTAAAACTAAATAAAACGTAATTACGAAACCATACAATCAAGAAACCTTTCTCATTATAAATCGACAGGCAATAGAGAATTAATAATACAATTAATTAACTGATTAGGTGTTTTATTTACCGTATTGCGTTAAAAATTGCTTCAATTTCCATGTCTAAAAAAGAAACTATTTTAAGCGAACGCTAATCTAACTAAATTATATTTTATAAGACGTCTGGTCATTGAAATGCTCTTTTTGTTTAGCTGCTACCATCTGAAACGTGGCTGCATAACAAGCCGTGATAAGTTAAACTGTGTTTTGCTACAGTGTCATTTTTCGAAGAGAAATATCAAGCAGTTAATTGGTGCAGAGTTGAGCCAATAAGTTTACTAATTAAATTACAGATCTATTAATGATTGTCTTTTGCATATAGTACCAACATTTGCTTTCAATTTGCCAAAAAAATGTCAAATAATCTAAGGTAAACAATATTGCGTGTGTTGCTTGCAACTCGTTCGCCAACGGGCAGTTGTTACTGTTAACATTATTTAATGAATATATGTATATATACTCATCATATATTTTACTATACTAACCATGAAGTATCAAAAACTAAATTTAGCAAAAAATAGGCAGTCAAAAATATTATAACCTCAACAATATGCAGACTGCGTCCACCACGACACATGTTTTTGACCATTCGAAAGGAAAATGAGTTTCTCAGTGTTGGGTGACAAATTTTATAGCCTAATGCGACGCTTGCGTGAGCGATATATAGATGGTTATAACCACGTTGTCTTGGGTTTGAGTTTCAGTACTCATATGGACTTTTACAGATTCTTGAAAGCACTTAAGTGACTTTCATTACACCTTTATCGTAATTTCTCAGTTATATATTGCCATAATTACCACTCAAACTTCATAGTTTCCCTATGCACGACGAGAAGACTGCGCGCCAGTTCAGGACCTTGCTCTTAGAGGCGACACCGCGCTAGAAGCACCAGCGAGCGTCGCGCTTATCATAATCCCAAATCACTAACTCAGGCACACCCCTGACTAGGCGATCTCCTTAAGTTATAGTTTGTAAGCCGTTTCTCGCAAAGCCTCCCGAGAGTTAATAACCTTTTCTCGGAAGCTATCTTGATTTTGGTATTTTATTTTATGAGATCACTCCAGGCCAATTTCGGAATGGTTCGTTACTATGAGCAACAGTTTGTCACTTGTTAGATCTTTTTTATGTTTTAGTCAGTAGTTATTTCGCTGTCGACGAGAAATAATGTTCAGTTAAAGATAAATAAATTAATTCAGAAATATTTGGTAGTGAGGATGTGATGAAGCAGACACAGAGTTCGTCTAGTCAGGGTGTATCTGTGTCAGTGAGGCGGGATGTCAAGTGCGACGCTCGCTGGTTCTATCTACTAGCGCGGTATCGCCTCTAAGCTCAAGGCTCTGATCTGGCGTGCAGTCTTCTCGTCGTGCATAGAACAACCATGAGATATGAGCGGTAATGATATTGTTATATGGCGGAGAAATGAATATAAAGTTGTAATGCAAGACGCTTGAGTGCTTTCAAGAATCTGTACCGGGCGTTTCATGCCTAAAAATAACTCTGAAACACGCGTTTTATTCTTTTTCACTTTCCTAAAAATATAGTTAAAAAACGAAATACAGAAACAAAACTACCCATCCACCCTCAGCGTGTTCTTGAATGCTTTTCGCAAACCGACGCCACTCGTAAAATAATTATGAGCACAAACATAAATTTCATTTTTGAAGAACAATAAAACCAACGAATTATCATCTTAAAAATCAAAAATTATATTTACAAACAAATAATTTCCTTTCGGATCGTTGATATGTAAACAAACGTTCCCAGATGACTCTCTCTGACATTCCTATGGCATTGTAGCATGGGGCATGTACAAAATACTCTTTGGTACCTCCTGTAGAGATAATATAGCACTCACTATACAGGTGCTAACGTTTCAATTTCTGAATTTCGCTTCCTTTGATTTTTTTGTAATATTTTTCTTGGGACATAAAATATTTCGAGTATTAAAAATCAATTGGTATTTTATGGTCGTTTAGGATATGTTCTTGAATGATTGTTGTAATGAGGAAGAATTCCACGGAATTATCTGTACTGTCTTTACTTTAAACATTTGACATCTGCAGAATTTGGCTTGTTTTCTGTGTGTTTATGTATTCACCTTTCTTTGTTCTTCGAGTTTTCTGTACGACATACAGAGCAAACCAGCAGTGGCGTGAATCCAAGATGATGATTTAATTCTTTTTACGATATTTTTTGCCCAGCTGTAATGAAACCCAAGATGGCGAACGAAGACTGGTAATTTCACAATGTATCTCCACGCTCCACTCCGACTGGAACACAAAGCAAGGAATATAAAGAGTGGCAACTCAAAGCTATAAATAACGCCGTTATTTTCTTTGTAAATCCAAGGCCTGTGCGGGATTTAAAGGCAACCTAACAACCTGAAAGTCGTTAACTTTTTGAAAGTAATATTGGCAACCATGATTTCATTGTGTTCGTTCGTTGCTGGGAAATATTAACCTTATTACGTGTAAGAATTATTATTTTTCAATACGGAACAACCAAAATACTAAACTGCAAAGCTGCAAAGTTTGAGTGCGGGAAATCATAACCTCAGTTTCAATTACAAAAAGAATAAATATGAGCACAAGCAAAGCAAAGCACACACAAGATTTTGTTTTGCAGCTATGATTATTCCATTGCTACCAAAATAATTTAACAATGACAAAATTTATATCAATGTATAATTTTTTGACACTATAATCAGTAGGCCACTACTTTGATACATCATTCCATAAATTCTGAACAAAGAATTTTCGTAAATATTTACACCTTAATATTAGATATTGGTATTTCTGAACTGCCTATAATGTCGCGCCCCTGTGGTCTGGATCCCCCCACTGCTGGTTTGTGGTGCATCAGTCGAAACAACGCTGTTTTCGTTGGGCGACACAGTGTTTCCCTGGGCGGGGGGCGGCTGCTATCGGCGGCGAGGTGTCGACGGAAGGGCTGCGACTATATCTGCCTCTGGCAGCGCCCGCCGGCCCCGCTAACGACCTGCTGATGGCCCACGGATTGCTCACCCCCCACGGCGCCTTCGTTAGGGCCTCTCCACAGACCGACTGCGAGATACACCTCGCACGCAACCGTCCACTCGACACGCACCCTTGTGGTGGCTGGCTACGAAATAATTTTGTAGTTTCCACGAAGCTGCTTATTGCTGACAGGAAAATTATGACGTAAATAAATAATGAATGGCTTTGCGACGGCTAGAAAATGATTTCGTTGTCACTACAACATATTTTGTAGTCTCCATACCAACAATTTTCCTCATCGAACAACTGTTAAAGGTAGACCTAAATACAACGTGACACATTAACTCCCGGTGTGTTCGATTGTCCGTACCTAGGACATTAGAATAGTGCTAACGCAAATTGCTACATTAAGTGTGGAATAATTTCAACATAAACGTCGGCTGGTTCGAATACCAAAAGCAAAGAAACACACGCGTCGCTGTTTTGTGACAGCAGGTGATTATGACGGTTCTACCAGCTGGCACATCGTCTGTCGCGAGCAGAACCACGGAAATCGGGCTACATCGTCGCTGGTCAGCGCTATCCCCTGCTGCACGTGCTTGTTCGCCACAAAAAAGGGACGCAAGCGACTCTCATTGGCCATGCAAACTACTTCGTTCCCGTTCGTGTGGTTGTATTCCGAGGGCTGCTTAAGAGCTACCACCCATTTATGTAGCCGGGTGTCTGCAGGACATATCTCATGAAAGTCAGCAGTCTTTTGATAAATTGCATTTTTTTGACGTCACACTTTAATATAAGCAGTGGCAAGTCTGACCACTAAAACAAAGTGTAAGAAATCTCTGTAAAGGTTTTTTTGCGTTCTAACATAAAAATCCACACTTTCCTGAAAATAGTAAATCAGTGTATTTTTTATTGATTATAATTTACGTACATAAAACGACCCTGTGATATAAAACATTTGTTTTATACAATTTTATTAATGGTCCTAAAAATATTCTGAAATTGGTTCACCAGGTATTGCAAAGATCCTGTGTAGCCTTCTGCCGTACGTCGAAACTAACATTGACGTAGTCCAAGCTGCCAATTGCATCAATCTCCTGTGAAATATATTTTAATGATTTTTGTTTTAATCCAACTAAACAAAAATAGGCCTCACGTTAGCCACTAAACTCAACATACCCCCTATCCTGCCTTTGCCGTATAACCAAGCTCCATATACGAAAGTCTGTTAGTTATTAACATTGGGAAAATATTTCGCCTAGACCAAGAAAACAATTTAGTATGTTGCGTGACGTGAATTTGATAAAGTATTTTCAGAAAATATGTTCAAAAAATATCATTTTTATTTAATGTGTGTTCATGCTATATCTCCTATTAAATACGTGTTAGGCAAGTTGCCATCCTTCATGGGGCATGAAAGGGATGAATTATAGAATAGGACCTTAATATCCACGTTAATTGTACAAAAAGGAGACACTCGGTAATAGAATAGGCCTGTTCTAAAAGGACATCCAGGCATTTAATGATAGGGTTGAAAGCGTTCTAATTCATAAAAAAAAATAATTAAACCTTGATTAGGTTATTCGGGAGGAGACTTGCGTAACGAAACGCGCCGCGGCAGGTAATGGTGTGATGCAACGAGGGGAACGGGTGGTAACGGAACAGTCTCCAGGCTGGCCGTGCGCAGTGCGCTTCTCGTCTGGTGTTCGTTACCGCAGCTGTTTGTGCCTCAGTCTTCAAGCCGGGCTCTTGATGATCCGTCGCGTCAGTCCGTTTCCCATCCGTCCGCCAACCATGTGACCTCAAGTCAATCAGAAGGCGTCCATCCGTCAGAAGATTCACGTAGCTTTAACATTTGATGGACGGGTGCTGGCTGGAACCATGGGCGAAAAGCTGAAGGATTACCAGGGGGTGGGGTGGGAGGCAAGGGATATAATTGCTCATTCCCATTTCACAGTTACGATTTTGAAAGTGGGACATTTTGATTCATTTACGAGGGGAAGGGGGGGCTCTCCAGGACCTACACCCGTGCTGGAAACCATTTACTATCATAAAAGGTTTTGAAGCTTGTTTATTTGTTTTTCTGCACCCACGAAGTCATTGAAATTTAATTCATTGCGTAAGGTACAACTGAAAATATACAAATTAATATCAGAGCGGGAAAAAGTAGTTTTTATAATTTATAAATGTTTAACTTTCATGATCATCAATCTGACGTAACTATACAAGATAATTTTCCACCACTATTTAAGCCTTCAGTCTGTTGGTAGCATCGAAATGGAAAGGTATTTGATGGACGAGCGAGTCACATATACTAGGATTTACACTCCAGAAGACGTGCACTTACGTTGAAAAAAAAAGGCAGTCATGGGGACTGTCGACAGACGTGAAAACTTAACACTTTGTTTTTAAATGCGTAATATGACATCATTTATACGTCAAATGTACGTAAGAAAATGATTTTGGTATTATATCAGTACGATGTCAGCATGATATCATTTATCCTTACATCACTTTTTAGTCAGTGGTATGTCAAAATTACGTAAAAATTAATTACCTAGCTATGACTTACCAGTGATGTCAGACTTAGGTCATGTGTTCATTTGGTTATGCACAGTATAAACAAATTAAACTTTTCACACGGTCAATTTAACTTCACGTACTGCTACTACAGCATACCGGTGACGTGAACTCACAAGATTTTACCCATCCAAAGAGAGTCCAACACGCATATGATACAGTCGAGTATATACAATGTATTAGTGTATATATCACTATATAAGAAACATCACTACCGAGTTTCTAGTCTGTAAGACATACACTTGAAAAACGGGAAATTTTGATTTTAAAGTCCCATTGGTTGCACAATCTCGGTGCATCAAGGCTACGCATCAGCAAAACCGGGACGTCAGTCTTCAGCTTCATTTCGTGGGAAGGAAGACGTGAAGGACGCGCCAAATGATAGCGCCTTACAAATTCAAGGCAACGCCATCTATTGCGGAAGTTATAAACTAAACTATTACTAGCGCCTTTAGTTCTGTAGCAGCTGCGAACTTCACTAGTAGGATGGGTTTCACCAAGGAGGAGGATAGAAAGTTGTCAGACCTTACTATATAACCTCAGACAGACAAAGAAAAATGACACAAACACACTGTTTGTGAGTCTGTGACCTACTTCCAATGATTTTTTTATTATAAAACTGTATTTACCTCTTTTTCACTCACTTAGAAATGGAATATCATAATTATATGTAGTCTATGTCACTCTCCGGCTCATAAACTATATATATGCAAAAAAAAATTCATGTCGATCTGTTGCTCAGTTTTTTGCGTGAAGGACAAACAGACAAACACTCTTTCACATTTATAATATTAGTGGGGATTAGCCTTCGAACGACTACAATTAGTTTTGCAATGCAATTGATATCCAAATACAGAACAGGCACCCACCCCATGGACTAATAGCCCCATGGCCACGCCACGCCCATTTTTTTTTATTGCTGGATCGGTCTCTCTCGTTGGTCCCTGGCGTGCACACGCGCGCGCCAGACGCGGCGGGCTCCCAGGGACGTAAACGGCGTCCCTGTCAGGCGACGGGTAAACACGCGCGCCCCAGACTGTTTACAACACACGAGCCAGCCACGACACGCCGGAGAAATAATATTCGTACCGCACCACCCACCACCTCGGCCCCTCTTTCCAACCCAGAATGTCTTCAACGAGCTCCGAGGAAGAAGTGGCCCAAGCGACGTGAGGCCTGTTGGGAATGTGTATTTTACTTGATAACCAGGTGTTTAAAAAACATATCTCATCAGGACGTAAATAAAACTGAGTAGTTATTCCTTTTAATTCTCAAATTTTGGATGTGTAAACATCTAAAGCTCTCGGGATTCGGCGTTTGGTAGGAGTAATTTCGTGAATGGAATGGAAGTCGCATGGAACGGAAATGTGTAACTACGGTGCTGCCATCTGTGGCGGATTACGTAAACCAAAGTTCGTATAGCCAAACGGAAACATTATAGTGTTAACGTATTAACTATTTAATGGAATTTTAACAAGATGGGCATTATTTTAATGAATTCCTTATCGAAAATTAGGTCTAAAGCTGGGTGTAGTATTGTTTCAAGTCGTTTCCGCTTTTATCGGAGCCGTTTCATCGTATACTTAAAAAATTATGTGCAAATAGAATGACGACGTAGCTGCTCCTGTAGAGAATTCTAGCGGCGGGTGCGGAAACTACGTGTGATTCTGGTCCAGAATTTTTTTTTTGAAAACACAATTTTCGTAAATTTATCACGTTCGGAAATGTTTTAAAGAATTCTACATTAAATGCAATGTCCAATTTTTGTATAATAAGTTTCTTTGCAACATTATAACACATGAATTAGTTCGTTATCGAAGTTAGATGTTTACACATCACTGGCGAGTACTGGAAGACTCGCTATTTTTTTTTACTATTTTTTTTAGCTACGGTAGATTTTTTTACATATCATATTCAAAATGTATTTATTGAAGGGAAACTTATTTCCACCTGGTAGGGTGAGTTGAAGCGATAACTCATCTGAGCGTAACCGAAATAATAACTCTTAGGATTATCTTGTAGCTTTATAGAAAATAATCATATTATAGATTATGTATGTTTACTTAAAGACTACTCTGGATATAATCCTTTTTATAAGGTTTGCAAGAGTAGTTTATTTATATTTATTGCACACATGATTATATTTTTAACACACATATATATATATTATATAATATAATACAGTTTATATTATATAATAATTCATATCCTTTTAGCTTGCTTATACAGGTTTCCAGGGCGTTATTCTGTCATAATTCTTATTCTTATTTTCAAAGAGAGATCTGGTGTATATTTTTAATTCTCTTATTCTTAATTAATTCTTTTCAGTTCATTTATCTAATTTGATATAATATTCCGGCTGTTCGATTACACTATACACAAGAAGAACAGCCAAAGAAACTTGTGTAGGAGATTCAAAGAGTTATTTTATTTTTCTGTAGTAAGTTATTCCGTATCGGAAAGCAGATCTTCCATCAGAGATTGTTCGTGCATCCAACTATCGAAACGCTCCAGTCTCTTGGATACTTCAAAGGTGTAATTTCTCCATATGTCATAAGTCTTCTTATCTCTCACAATTTGATTAATATCCTTAATATCAACATCCTCCATAGCCATCTTCCTTGTGTACTTGTTTCGTATGTCTTCTATTTTAACGCAATCATTTAGAACATGCTCTACTGTGTCTTCTTCCATGCACACAGGGCACATAGGGCTTTCCACTAAGTTAAAAGAGTTTAATTTGTGTTTAAAATTCCCGTGACCTGTTAGGAATTGTGAAGTGTAGTGGTCAGTACTTATCCATGAAAATTTCATCCGTTCTTCTATTGAAGGGAATATATTGTGTGTATGCCTTCCCTTGTCAGAGTTTCGCCACCTTTCTTGCCAGATTTCAATATTTTCTATGTGGATTCTGCGATATTTTGAAGCAGTGTATTCCTTGTTCATCTTTAATATCACAATTTTTGCTCTTTCTTGTATTAGTAGGTCTATAGGTAAGGCTCCAGCGATAACCTGCAGTGCTTCTAAAGACGTAGTTCTGTAGCTTTTTGTTACAGCAATTAGAGCTGTTCGTTGGGATGAGTTTAACCTTCTTCTTACATGTGAATTGCGTAGTAGTTCATACCAGACTGAGCAAGCATAGGTAAGTATGCCCAGGTATACTCCATTGTACAGTGTTGTCATAGTATTAGTGCTCAATCCTACATTTGTAGGTTTATGACTCCTTATTTTTTGCATTAACAGTAGGGCCTTTTGTGATGCTTCTTGTATGTGTTCTTGGTATCCTGTTCCCGTTGTGATTTGTACCCCTAGATACTTAACTTTTTGTTTTATCTTCACTATTCGTTCTTGAAATCTTATTAAAGGTGGTCTGTCTTTATGTAATTTTCCCTTTAGTAATACGCCTTCAGTTTTTTCAGATGATATAAGAAGTCGGACACTGCTTGCCCAGGTGTTGATAGAGCGTAGAATAATTTCTGCTGTCTGCTCTAATTCGTAGCGTGAAGTAGCGGGTATAATGAGCAAGCCATCATCTGCATAGCCATATATAATGTTATTTACTGGTAACTCAATTTTCAGAAGCTCATCAAATATTATATTCCATAGTAGCGGACCAAGGACTGAACCCTGAGGACAGCCCATGGAGAGCTTCTTTTCCACAACTATGTGGCCCAATCGACATTCACACTTTCTATCTTGCAGAAAGCCCCTTATGGCGGCATACAGGTTCTTAGGTGTGTTAAGATTCTTTAAGCGCCATAATACTTGAGGCCACCAAGCGTGGTCGAATGCTCCTGCTATATCTATCGTCACTCCAAGCACATATTTTTCTTGTAGGTTTTTAATATATTGATTTACATCGTATAGCGCTTTTTCTGTACTATATCCTCTTCTGAAGCCATACTGCTGTTTATCTATTCCCTGTATTACTTCCAAATAAGCTGTTAGTCTTGCATTAATGAGCCGCTCATAAATTTTTCCCATGTTAGGCAGCATAGTTAAAGGCCGGTATGACTTAGTTAATTTCGGGTCCTTAGCATTTCCCTTGTATATGATTTTGAGAACTCCTTCCTTCCATATTTTTGGAAATGTTCCTGAAGATAAGCATAAATTATACAGATGTAACAGTACTTCCTTGATTCGAGGGTAAGCTCGCCAAATTAACTCAGTTGTTATATTATCTTTACCTGGTGCTTTTCGTGGTTTTAACTCTTTAATGATCTTGTCAAGCTCTTGGATGGTGAAAGAAACTGTGTCTTCTGTATCAGGCAGTTCTTTCATCGCTTCTCTCTTCATCTTTTGAATATTCGTATCTTCATCTGGGTTGTCATTAGGTAGTAAATCATGTAGAATAGTTTCCAAATTTTCTGTAATGTCAGTAATTTGTCTATTTGCCATCATCATCCCAGGGATTTCAAAAGAACTTCGTACTTTGCCAGCCATCACCTTGTACACATATCCCCAAGGGTCCATATTCCCCTTGTTAAGGACAAGTTTTTCCCAGTATACCTTCTTCTTTAATAAAATATCTTTCTTATATTTCTTTCTCCTTATTCTGTACTGTTGTAAAATTAAAAGTTTATAAAATCCATTTGCCGCTCTCTTCATGATTCTTCTTAGTCTTTCCAGATCTCTTCTAGTTTCTTCTAATTCAACATCCCACCAGGGATTTCCAGGAATAATTTTCGTTTGTTTCCTAAAGCATTTCTCACAGATATTCTGTAATATAATTGTTAATCTCATGGCGAGTGCTTCTGCGGAGTTATATACATCTTCTTCATGTGATAATTCATTTATTTTGCTTGTTATTAATTCATCAAACTTCTTCCAATCCGCGTTCTTATGTATGTACCGTGGACTTATTATTATGGGAGGCATCTCAGTTCTTTGCAATTGGATTTCATAAGTCATCAATCTGTGGTCACTTGAACTGTCCAGATGAATCTTCCATTCATTGACTCTTTCTTTCATGTTGTTATCAGTCAATGTCACATCAATGAAAGTCTCAGTATTAGTTGCTGGTGATAGATATGTTCCTGTTAATGGATCATCATTAATAACATATAGATCTCTTTCCATGATAAAATCGTTCATGATCTCACCTTTTTCGTCATTCACTGGTGAATTCCAAAAAGAAGATTTTGCATTTGTGTCTGCACCAATTATTATATTTTCATGTCCAATTGTATCCAATATTGAATTAAGCTTATCAATATGTACTTCAATAGGATCTGAGAATTGAAAATAGGATGAGATAACGTATATTTTCATCATCCTCATCTGCATGATCATGCAAACATGATGTTCATTAGAAATGCCGGAGAGTAACATCGTAGTTAGAGTTTCATTTCTAATCCAAATTGCCGATTTCGGATTATCTCCTATTGCATATATTAAACCATGGATTCCTGCAACTTGCCCACGTAATACATAGGGTTCTTGTAATAAGATCACATCAAGCTTCATTTTTTCTGCAATCTTATTTAATTCAGCACTGACAACAGCTGAACGTTGTGCGTTTAGTTGCCCTATTTTTATGTTATTTTCATATTTCACCATAATTAGTTCTTTCTATTTCTCTTTCGTAAGCTCTCTTATAGGCAGGGCAATCAGTGCTATCTACCCTATGCTCGTGTGGTTTATTCTCTCGTCTGCAATTTGCACACTTATTTCCTTCATTTTTCTTACTACATTCTGTATACTTATGCCCATCAAGTCCACATATAGAGCAGATAGTTTTGCTTTTACATTTATGTGCGGGGTGTCCGTAATTCTGACAGTTGAAACATCTAGTTATTGACACAAAATCCCTAATTTTACATGCAGAAAAACCAATATACATATGTGTTCTGCTTAGCAAGATATTCCTTATTTTAGGTGTGCATTCAATGACAAGGTGCACTGTTTCTTTATTATCCTTTCTGCCGCGTCTTGTTCGCACCATGAAACCAGCTCTGAACTCCTCCAGTGAGACTTCATCTGCGCTCAGATTCTGAGCAAATATTGTGCCAGCTATATCAGGGTTATCGAACTCCCTAGGCACGTCGTACATAATAACTTTCGGGCCCTGCTTTGTAGGGCGCTCAGTACGTAGTCCTAGTTTAGATATTTTCTCATCTTTTTGCAGTTTTTCAATCGTGCTGGAGTCTTGTGCTTCGATTATAATTCCTCCTTTCGAAATTTTCCTTATTCCTTTGAATTTCAGCCCATTCTTTATTGGATCAATGTTCTTTAAGATCTCTCTTTTGGTGGTGTCACTTGTTTGAGTTTCGTCACTTGGCAGGACAATCAGCAACTCCTTCTTCTGTTTAGGTATGATCTGTTGACGAGTAGTCCCTCCAATTTCAGCTGCACTTGTTACTTCCGCATACGTCTTCCTTATCACAGGGCCTTTACTTAATTCTATCCCCTTTATCACTCCGTTAAGCCGGGAATTGTCTATCAGAACCTTATCTAATAGGCCTTTTAGCTGTGTTACTCTAGGCAGAATATAGTTTGTAGATGCTTTGTTAACCTTAGATATCTCTGTGGTCGTGTAGGTGGTTAGCTCAATTATTAATTTTTCAGCACATGAAAGCACCTCCTGTTCATCCCATTTAGGGTTTATCACAAACTCTTCAGTCGATTCTTCCTTCTCAGCCGTAGTTTTGTCTTTCCTGAAGATTTCCCTTATCATCATTTTAACTATAGTAGGATCTTGTTCACATATTATGGGACCAACAGATAGCAGCCATTTTCTTTCAGTTAAATTTGGTACTGGTTCCTTAGCCCAGTTTACTTTCTTATCCAGCAATTTGTCAACCAGTATGGTCACTCTCTTCAAGTCCAATCCTCTGTCCTTAGTGTAATCCGTCAAAAGGGTTTTCCTTTCGGACCAGTCTCCTTCTATTGGATGTTTAACTGCCTCTTGCAAATCTTCATGCCAATGCTTTCGATCCATCGTAGAACCAGCGGGCTCACACTGTCTAATCAGTACTATTGACTGTCTGGCATGCGTTAAAGCAGGAGGCTATCACCCCAAGCCAGCTGCCCTCTTAGCCGCTGTTGGTCTTATAGCAGCACACAGAAAAAAAACCCGGCTGACTGATAGCCAACAGTCGTTGCCACCCACGGACCAACTTTGAGGTGGGGCAGTGCCCGGTACCCTTTAACCTCTCTCCAAGAAAATTTCAATTCCAATTCCAATTCAATGCTCCCATTCACACCAAATCAGCAAAACAGAACGCAGTTGATTATGCAAACCTTTGCGTAAACAACCACGAACGCCCACTCAAGACAAGGTGCAAAATGGGGGGTTTAGCTCGAGGTATAGAGTATGAGCCCAGTGGGAGATACCCCGAGAAAACTCTTAGGAGTGAGGCGATTGATGCGGGTGACGGGGAGGGGGAATATTGAGCGTCTAACTCTCGGGCAAGCGTTAGTGAAGTGACGCTACAGCGCTGCACTTTTCATTACTTTGGAAACAATAAATTATTTCTCAAATCCATTATTCATTCTATGATTCCAATGAAGACATGGGCATTAATTCTCAAAGAATAATTTCACGTGTTTCAAATATTTGTTCCCTACAAATTTTATATCTATCTTTGAGGTTTCACTTCTAATGTGCGTGACGGTTAAGTAACCATTTTTATTTTCTAATGTTTATGCGACACGAGAAATTATTGATTTTACTCAAGCTTGCATTAGTACCAGAAAACCAGTTGAAGTATTATGCAATTTATAATGAGTTATTATATTTAATATAAATAAGTTACATAAACATGTTACAACAATATCTTAAGATGGAACGGATCTTACTGAAGGATGGACAGCGAATAAAAAAACACGTTTATTCAACGGTTTCATGTCAACTAAAACTTTGAGTTGGTTAAGGAGTGAATGTCCCGTTCCAAGTCATTATTTTATATTTATGTTCCATGCGGTTAAACTTGCCAATCCTTTTGGTAGCGGAACTATCACAAAATAACATTTAAAAATATATATATCGCATATTTTTGCTTTATTACCTGGTAAAGTTGCATTTTTTAACGTATGGATAACGAGAATGAAACGGAATTGAAAACTGGAAACATTTTAGGTTTAAAGTCCATTTTTTTCTGGCCGCTGTGTGATATGATTTAATTTATTTCGTAAATAATTATTTCATTTTGCCTGGCGTTATAAATCATCAGAATTTTTATGGTTTTAAATGGCCAAAGAAATTAAATACATTTATCTGAAAGAATTATAGACCATACCAAACATCAGTCACCAGCATTACCTTTAAACCCTAAACATTTCCAGGTATATATTCCATTTGGTTCTCCTTATCCATACTGCACAAAATGTAGGAAATTCATTCCTACCATCTAATTATTCAAAAAGTGCTATTTATATACCATTTTGTTGAAGTTCGGCACCTCAAAAAGTCTACACGTTTAACCGTGTTAGACATAAATATAAAACAATGCCCTAGAACGGGACACACGCCCTTAAGAATGGAGCGAGAGGACGCAGCACTGAGGCACTGGACCCACGCTCCAGAGGACTCGGGTTCGCGTACTGTTGCGGCCATGCTGATCACAGTTCCCAGTGCGGGACGGCTCCTTGCAAGGGGCCATTGCGATTTCATCCCCAGTTTTCCTGTTCGGTGTGATTTTGTGTAACCGTCTCCAATTGCAGTGCTGTCGATGCGACGTTAAAACCATGTCAAATAAAAAATAAAACATGTGAGCGATTTTTTTCAGTAGTCGCCAGTGATGTGTAAACATATAACCTAGTGTATTCTCATGTTAATGTTGCAAATAAACTTCTCGACAAGGAATTTTATTAAATTTTTTGTCCATCTTGTTAAATTTCACTAAACAGTTAATACTTCGAAGTTTACGCACACGTTAAAAGTTATACTTCTATGGCATCACTAAAATATTAACCTGAAAACTCTTTTAAAACAATATTATAACACTAAGTATGTGTTTGTATATTTGTTTATTGCTTAACAACAGAAATCAGTATTATCTTTTTGAGCAGATTCAAGATTATTATTATATAAAATAACAATTTTATTCAAAAGAAATCCAGTGGCGAGATTTGAACCACGTTCGTTGAGATTAACAAGCGTGCGCTACCGAGTCTGTTTGCATAGTGGAAGGAAAATATGTATTGTAATCATTGTAATGCCACTTTTCTAGTTATTTTAAAAATTTAATATGACTATTTTAGTTCACCAAAGTATTCTGGGGTAGTTTCACTATCATAAATGTTAATGTTTACGAAAGTATCTATGTACGGGCCCATCATATTTGTGTCACATTTCCGTTCATTAACTTCCGTTCCATTTTCACGAAATTGCTCCTATCAAATGCCGTATACCGAGAACTAAGATATTTACACATCGAACTTCGTTAAGGCGTAGATAGCCATTAATTTATCGAAATATGTGACTGTATTTATAAGAAGGTAAGCAACATAATGACCTATCCCAAATGTCTTCATTTGCAAGCGTTCGGTATTGAATTTTTTTTAAGTGTGTTGTTATTGTATTGTAAATGCTAACTCTTTCACACACAGAATCAAAAAAAATTCTTAATTTGTCACTTTAAGGCTTTTATAAACTATTTCTAATTTTTTAGTAAATCACCTATTTTAATATCAGCATTTTGTGTACCAAATGTGAACATTTCATAATGCAATTGCGAGGGTGGATTTAACTTACAATTTTAGGGATAAACCAACATGTGTTTTGAAGTGAAAACCTCTAATCGCTTGTTACAGTAATAATCGGTTGAACCCTCATACTTGAATCATTAATAACTAAGAGACTAATAATGCGTCAACAGTGGTTGAGCCCACGATGGATAGATCATGTACGTACGTGTTTGTCACGCAGTATTTGTTTTGCCTGTGGCGTCATAGTACCAGTGTAGGCGCATGCGCGTGATTTTTACTAATTAGCTTTGTGTAAGGCTCTAAATTGGTGTAGCTTGAAAACGCGTTTAGCGAGGACATTGATTCGGGTGTCACTGTGACGAGCTTGCGAAGCGCAACTAGGACCCAAAGTGAGACAAAATAATTAAAGCTGCCTCTCATATGACTCATAAATATGCTCGGAGTTATATAAAACGACAGTCAGAGGAACGCTCGTGTCAAAAGAAATCCAAAAAGGCCTAGAAAGTCCAAAGCTGAGCGAATATTAGAGCTATGGCAGCGTCGAAAGGGATGTTCTCACGAAAAAATCTACGGCGCGGATCTGAACTGCGCCTTTCTCT
The DNA here is from genome assembly GCF_032445375.1 of Bacillus rossius redtenbacheri. Lineage (NCBI taxonomy): Eukaryota > Metazoa > Arthropoda > Insecta > Phasmatodea > Bacillidae > Bacillus > Bacillus rossius. The sequence continues at coordinate 47,303,361 of NC_086332.1, read as the reverse complement.
CTGTGTTTGTTACGAGTTCACTGGCCACTTGATTGCCGGTATTCTCCCGAGTGTTACGCCCACGTGCGGCAGATCTCCCGTCGACAAACAATTGCTGCTTCTCCGCGCCGTGGGCGGGCTCTCCTTCGAGTGCTCTGAGCGGGTCCGGGCCTCGCGCCCGATGGTCCGTGACGTGCCTCGTTTCCTCCGGGGAGACGCAATCACGCCAGGGCGCGGTCCCCCGCCCCTGGGCCCGGGGAGGCTGTTCCGGGAACAGGCGAGTGCCAGTGTTTGCATACAATGCACGACACGACGAGACACATCTGCCAAAACGGTCCGCCGGCGCCTCCCGATCTTCTCTGCCACGACGACCTGCCCCCTCATGCCCCTCCTCCCCCCCTTCCGCGGCGGCTGCGCGCGGGGGAGACCAACTTCGCGAGGGGAGGAGTTTCTCAGATACTGCAGCATCTCCACTTTTTGACAACATTCGCCGCAATATGATTGGAGGGTGTTTTCTCACGACTTACACGTACCTATCCCAAAACAAAAAAAAAGTTATAACTTATGTTCAGAATAACTTGCTTATCATGAAGCTATTTGCTGCAAGATGTGCTATTTTCACCTTGTAGTTGATGCTAGTTAAAGGGTATTGCAAAGTCAAATAGCTTATTTATTTTCCTTGGAAGAGTTAACATCTTTGATAACAAGTATAAACAACATTGTCATATGTTACTTGTCACAAATTTTCACCTTAAATTTACGAAGAATGCTGGTTACAAATCATCCAGGGATTTTCGTTAATTTACGGCCACCTTCGTAAATTAACGGGTAATGATTTCACTTGCATTGAGCATGAATCCACAATAATAATCTTGCTATACCACAAAAATATTACAAATTTGTTAAGTCAATAAAAAGAATACCCGTCTTCCTTTCACCTGCATGTTTTTTACACTTTTAACGTCGAAGTATGGAACTAGGAAGTTGGAATGCTGCGTAATTTTTACAAAGATTCAGTTTTCTGAAATTACGAAGAACTCATCGTTATTTCAGGTAATTTCTTCGTTATAAATCTTGCGCGTGTGGACAAATCCGTACTTTATTGGAAGTCGGGCATGACACGCTGTAGGGTTTGGAAGAAAAGAGCTATCATTTTTAAGTAAGTTATACGAAAGCAAGATCAATAAGAAGCACATAAGAGGCTTGGCATTGTCTGCAGATCCAGGACTGCAATTGAGACCAAAACAATTGTCGCACTTGGGTTCTGTCGTCTTGGACATGGCCCGGTGTTGCACCAAGGACCGTCGTGCCAGGCCACGTGTTCCAGGCAGTATTTATTTGTCCAGCAGCCCCGGGCGCGCACGTGATAACTGGAGCCCTTTCTGCCTTAGGGCGCGCACGGCCTGGGAGTCGCGAGTGCAGCTCGCCGACCAAATACGGCCGCATGCCACGCGCAGGCAGCTTCCAGAGGACAGCTGACGGAACAGTACTGTTACTTTATCAGTTTTATATCATAGGTTTTGCCACACGACAAAAGTGTACTAATGCACGTGCGTTAGAAGTTATACTTACTTAGCGTAATAGGAAACTAACTTTAATTTTGCATGCAAATAATTTTAAAAAATAATAAAAGGACTAGAGTGATATTGAAAATACTGTTAATAAAGTAAAAATATTAAATATTAAAATAATGATCAGTTTTCATTATTAATATAATCCTGTTAAAAAAAATATTAATTAATTTTAAAAAATGTGGAGATAAATTTTAATTAATATTGAAAATAAATAAGTACGGTATTCTGAATGTTTATTCTAATTTATATATTTTGATTATTTATTAAATAATAATGTAATTTAGTAAAATGTTAGAAATATATTTTAATTAACAATGTAATAATTTAGAAGTTAGAAAGCTAATACATACTAGAAAAAACCTCCTTTCTATAAATACACTTGAAAAAGTTTATAAACACAATATATATTGCTAATATTTAATATAGTAAATGCTTTTAATGATATGGACCAGTATTCAATATCATTCACTAAGTGTAAGATTTAAAAGCACATAAAATTTGTATTTGTACGGAGCCTTTTTATTTACACTGTGAAAATTTCGTTGCATGGTGCACGCGCATCGTAAAAACTCACTCGCATAATTTTTTTTCATGATGCACCTAAAGAAGTATAACTTCAAAAATAAATTAAGCAGTCTATCACAGACAGTAAATCACTCGTCAAGGGCTAAATTAAAAATTGTAAATCAGTTTTCTAATAATTAATTCTATAATTCTCTGTCAATAAGGGGCCCGCCCAGTCACGGGTATATTTGTGTTGGTGAGGCGGAATGATACGTGCGACTATTGCGGGTGTTTATAGCGTGGTATCGCCTCTAAGAGCGCAAGGTTCTGAAATGGCGCGCAGTCCTTTCGTCGCGCATAGGGCAACTATGATACAGAAACACTCATCCACCCTCAGCGTATTTCTCGAATGCTTTTCCGTAAACAGACACCGCTCGGATAAACTTGAGCAGTTTTCAAAATCCAGTGGTTTCTTCTGAAGCTCTGCACACCGTGCGCGTGTGTGTGTGTCCGGGTAGACGTGGTAGATTAGGCGTGTGACAATCTGACACAGTCTCGGCATTAAAGCGCGCGTGACTCTAGGAAGTGCTCTCTCTTCATATTCCAGACATTTGCTCAGAGAGCGGACGCTTGTTCGCGGCAGGCAGGGGACAGATAAGGAGGACCTCCCCTCCAGAGTTTGCCAGCGGAGCGAGTCGACTGTCCAAACAGCGGAGCGATAGCCGGGGGTCCGCGCGCGCGCGAGAGCCGCGCGGAGCCGCCCAGAGACCCTCGTGTTCCCCCGGTCCCGCCGGCCTGGTCTCGCGTCCCCGCGACTTCCCGCCAACTGCCGGGATGGCGGCTTCCGTCTCCCGCTCCCCTGGAGTGCAGGGGCGAATGCGAGGAAATAAACCTGACGCCGTGTTGGCAAAGTAAAATTACCAGGGGGAAGACAGACGATATTGATACATTTAGTTACGTTTACACTGTCAGTTTTTTTTTTGTTCATTTACAAGGAAAGTACTCGGAAACTCAATTTTCCAACGATATCACTTGAAATCCTTTGTAATTTTACAAAGCTCTGCCTTGCAGTTTTATGAGTTTTATCACTGTCAACTGATTTTCTTTTTAAAAGTTAAAAAAAAAATTACAGTGTATTGTAGTTTACAATGTTGACAAACTTAAGAATTTGGACTCTTTTTCGATATTGCATGGGAAAATCAAAATATTTCAGCTAAAAGTGATTTATTTCGCGTATTTTCAATTGTTTTGATTACATTTACTTTTATTTTGCAGTTTTCAGGAATTTCCGCGAGCTTGCTGAAAAAAAAGATGAAAATACGTGCGTGTCCTTACAGATCCAAGGCCAGAAAATGACATGCAGCAGTGCAACAGCGAGTAACACACAGACAATAGACAGTAACACACAAATGCACCGAACCATGCCAGCATTTGCCTGCGAGCTGATCACGAACACACACACACAGACATGCGGTGTTCACCACGCTCTACCGAAACACGTAACGCATTTGGTGATAACGAACCAACATGCGGTGTGTGTTTCGTTATGATCAGCGGGACTTGAGCCACGGTATGAATCAGTGACGTCAAAGGTACAGCAACCAAAGAAAATTAACTTGTGCGTTAAATAAACTATTTTGTCAGTGAAATATGAAAAAAATTGTTTTACTGAGAAATTAAATATACGTGTTTTAGATTTTATTTTTACTTCGGGCATTTAATGAATATGTGATTTGATTGATAATTATTTAACTTAAAGATGGAGTAAAATGAATTTATGTTACCTTAGCAAACATAAAAGGTTAGAATACCACCGTAACATTTCGTAACCTGAAATATTGTTTACATTAATCTTCATTGTAAATAGGTTTAGCTCCTTAACAGTCCCAGCCCAGTTGTGCCACTAAAATTTTGAAATTATTAATAGTTATTATTCTTAGATTACATAGCTAAATTCTTATTCGTTTCACATCAGCTGATACAAACGTGCTGTATAGCGTAGCACCGGTGCGAAAAATATATATATATACTCAAAGGTTACGGTATTTACCGTCAAAACGTCATCAATGGTCGGAGTTTAACGACAAATCTTGTGTTCGTAATCACGCAGCATTTTACTGCGGAATAAATCTTCGCGACATTCGAAGTTTACCGTGTCTTGCATCGCAAAATGTGTGTGTTCATAGTCAGTCCGTTGGAGTGTTATCTGTAGACCCAGTCAGGGATAAAGAAGGGAAAGAATGTAGGGGTGGAAGCGCAGGGGAAGGCGTTGAAGTAGAGGCGCAGAGAGAAATTGTTACGAGTCGTTTTGTTTATTGTCCCATATCAAAGTACGCTCAGTGCGCAGTGCGTGCTTCTTGTGAAGACTGAAGACTCGGATTACGAAAGGCGTGGAAAGAGAACACCGATACCTTTTTTCGACTACGAAGAATGTATAATGAGAAAACTGGTACCGTTTTACGAAGAACGTGGAAAGAGAAAACTGATACCTTTTTACGAAGAACGTGGAAAGATAAAACTGATACCTTTTTACGCTGGTGATGACGGCATGGAGGATGTGTAACCTGTAACGAGAATGCTGATACCTTGTTGCTTCCTGGGAGCGCTACTGCTGTAGCTGATACAGAAGTATCAGCTACTTGTAACCAGTACATTACTGTATCAGTAACTGGTTGGAAAAGATACCGAAAATTGCTGTAACAACCCACCTCTAGCAGGATGTTCTGGAAGGGATAGGAACGCGCCTCTCCAAGGTGACGACGGGGAGGGAGAGGGGATGGCAGAAGGATTAGCCTGTCAGATGCCGGCTCCACGACACCTCGTCCCGTGTCGGCGGGGGGAGTGGGGAGCGGCAGTGGTGTGTGTTCCGAAGAAGGCGGCGCGGCGACGGGCGTCATCAGTCAGCTGGGGCTCGACGGCGCTGCTGCGTCGACGCGGAGTCGCTGCGGGCCCGGGCGTGGGAACAGCCAGCACACGTCGCAACTGAGGGCTGTGCAGGACGATGCGCGCTAGAGGTGAAACTGCGCAGAGGCATGTACCTACATCCTTCAAAATGAGGGAGGCAACTAAAATAAAAGGACCAAGACCATGTAGTTATAAAAAATTTGTAACTAAAACTCAGAAACTATATTGCCTAAATTTAAAAAAAAATAATATTAATGTATTTCCTTTGGTTATTGTGTATTATTGCATTGCCCCATGGAACCTCGTCCTACATGGAAGAGGTGAAATTCCGAAATTCCCCTGGATTAAGAAGACTACCCCCTCCCCATTTACGGTTTTGAGTCGGATAAACCGTTACGCAGAAGTATGTATAAGGTGGTGTAAGAATGTAAGTACACGAGTGGTGAGCCAGTAACTTGAGTGAGCAAGCATGCAAGTGTACACTAGTGTAAACATGACATCGTGGCCCCACTCCTGAGCTCCCTTCCCACTCCACGCCATGGAGCGCCCCGCTACTTATCGTTGCCATTTTCGTTGTCTCCTTAACGTTTAATTCTCGTTACGCTCTTATGCCCCCATTACCAGTTGTAAAGTAGTTTAATTTCCATAAACATTGGGCCGGAAACGAACGTCTCGCCGACATCGATGCCATAAGAACTGTGAGGGGGGACGGTATGACAACTGAACAGTGACGTATTTAAAGGGTGGGGGATAAACCGAAGCACCAGAGAGAAAACCCGTCCGCCACGTTGTACCACTTCCGAAAAATCCGGGTTTAACTCCGCCGGAATTAGAGTCCATCACTTTCATGAGGGGCGAGTGATCTGACCACTCTTTTGTTTTGTAGATTTTTGGATCATTAATGATTTTTTAATCACAAAAGAGCACACCGGTCCTTCCTTTACGACTTATTATTGATATTTTGGCGGTTTCTTCGACTTTGAAGTGTTTATGACCAATTTTGACAATAACTGATTAACACATATGTATGCCTTACCCGGGACCCGAACCCAGAACCCCTCGCAGCGAAGGCTGGTATGCGTCCTCCTGCGTCACGGAGGCCTGCCACTCGACAACCGCTCACGTCAGGAAATTCTTCTGTTCGTTCCTAGATTCGTTACTGTGGAGAAAAAAAGATAGGTACACGCTGAAAGCACACGTGTACGCTGTTAAAATTGTTCACATTTATTTTTACGTATAACACTTTTTACAAAGTATCCAGGAATATTTTTGCGTTAACGGCGATTTTTTTTACATTTACGGTTATTGAAATTACTTCTTCTGTATATACAAATATAATCTAGGAGTATTATTACAAAACCTTAAAACACTTGTGAAGTCTACAGAAAAATATTCTTCGTTCCACATGCCTTTTCTTCCCTGTTTAAAACAGGCAATTGTAAACAGGCAATCGGATTCGGCGTAATTTCTACGAAGAGTCAGTCATTTGAAACAACGGAACACTCTGAATTTATTTTAGCTACATGTTTCATTGAAAAGTCAGTAAATTGACTGTAATACTATGCGGACAAAGATCGCAACTAACTTACCATACGTTGGCCTACGTTTGTTTGCTGTGTTCCGTATAAAGGTACTAACACTTACCAGTATAGCGTTACACTCAACATCGATCCAGTGTATCTCATTTTATACGATAACGTCTCTAGCGATAAATTACAAGCGTGTTCTGCGCAAGTACCGAGAGTTTTTACTTGTACGTTTTAACACATCCTGTATATACACTGTGGTTTGTTCGTACGGCTGGTTACTTGAAAAAAAACCGCGTCTCACGTTGCATTCTCCTTTTTCCTGCTGTCGGCATCTCAGGTTGCTGACGAATGTTCCGGCGTCTCTTCGAGGCAGGAATGCGGAAGGCCAGGCAGACCCCGCGGCCGCAGCCGATGGCACAAGGCTGAGAGAACAGGAGGAAATCCTAACCTTGTTGCTTTTGATTTAAGGCCGAGATACTTCCTTTTTTTTCCACAACCGCAAACAAACAATGCAATAGAACCACAAATGGAGTTTACTCTATCCTCGACGATGGAATAAGCGGCCCAGTCGCACGATTAAATTTTAAATTGTACTCTCAGGCCCGTTCTACAATGACACGGAAACGGAGACGGATCACGTAAACGGAGACGGATCTTATGGAACAGAGTCTCTACAATAGCACGCAGTCGGAGACGGAACCTTACGGATTAGCTCGGCAATGCTGAGCTCTTTCGCTTACGTAGCTCTGTGTGATCATTAGAAGCAGAGTATTTGGCCGCAAAGGTAGCCATGTTTGCTTATGTTCTGAAAACGTAAAATTTTTTTTTCAAGTATAAGAATATCTTGTTGTCTATCATTACTTTGTGTTTTTTTTTATTATGTATGAAAATTCATTCCTTGTTATATTATAGATGTTTAAAATTAAATTAATATTTTGTAACATTGAAATGCAATCTCATTGGTTGCCATTTTTTTACGTTTCCGAGCATTGCGGAAGCAGTAGACGCGATAGTGCAATGATCCGTTTCTGTTTACGTGATCCATTTCCGTGTCATTGTAGAACGGAGCCTTACACAGAATATGGAAAGGTATTGATTGAAAAATATGCAACTTTCTTACAATAACAATAATTTTGGTGCTACCTTAATGTATAAGTATGTATACATAATTCACCTGTAGTAAATGTATTTATAAGGTATAGAAATCAAGATCACTTTAGCATTCAAACTTTGACAAACTCCAATACATTTTATATGATTAACTAGTTTTCGATATTCATGTCTGGCACATAGCGTCACAGCTGGACGTGGACAGTATATATATGCTATTTTAAAGCACTGCATTTCCCGGTTGTTTCAAACATTTAATAGAAACAAAATAAAATTTTAGGTATATGATAGTGTTTTGCTACAGTTTCATTTAGCATTCTCAGTGTATATTGTATGCAAAATAGCATGTATATTGGTTACTTAAAAGAAAAAAATTAGGAGTCAATTTTTATATAACAAACTTTGACAAAATAATTTTTGAATTAAATTGCTCGCACTTTTATTAGAAAGTTTATAGCTTTATTTACAAAAATGCAGGCTGCATTTTTATTCCTTGTTAAGCATATTATAGTGAAAATGTTTCCGAGTGTTCATAAAACTATGGATCGAGGCCTTAAATCAACCCCTCACATAAACTGGTCAATAATACTGTTTGCATTTCCAATTGTTGTTCTTTATTAATGCCTCTGAAGTACATAGCATTAGGTTGTATTTTGTCATCGCACGTTGGAATAAAACGTACACGTGTTTTACGTAAATTACGTAACTCGTGATCCATGACCTTACATTATGTTAAAACGAGTGTTAGCTTGAAGATAAGGCTCCACGTCGTTCTAAAACATAATATTTATGCAACTTGTTGGAGCGTTTTAAACTATTGAGTAGTGTAATAGACTTGGAGAACTTCGCAAAACCACTGATAACGTAATTCTAATAAACGTTATTGGTTTTTTATTTATTTCATACGCAGAGAGTATTGCATTCTTAAAATTTTCTGCAAACTTAACGTTTTTAGGGTATGCACTACTAAATATTTTAGGTAAATGTATCGCTGCTTGTCATGAACTTAGCTTAATAAAATGTCTCTTAGTAATAGGTATATTTTGGTTGAGCATTGATGATGATAGATCTTTATGGCCTTACCTTCGAGCTATGAAGTTGCGGTGAGCCCCAGATATGTCCGCTTTAAAACAAAAATGTAAATTACCACGCAGGCTTGCACCCGGTTATACTACCGGCAGAAAGCTTAAAATATAATCATAATATATATCTACTTGTATTTATTTAAGTCTTGGAACTACTTTACTGACGTTATTAAACGATCATCTTTGATATATACCAACAAGCAGTTTGAAAGAAAAATAAAGCTTCTTTTTATGCCACGTTGTCTTATTTTGTTTCGCAACAACACCATTGTCCTCGATGTTCGTGACACTTCATGTCACGCTGGAAGAGTTTCACGGTCCGTCGCACACGATGCGGCTGCACTCGTGACGCGCCCGGGGCGGGTTATCTATTGTACCGGTAGGTTCGTGTGCTACTCGTTAGTCGAAGTCACTGGGACCCACCTTAGCGGTTAATTCTGCTGGAGGGCGATGCAGACTGTACGTAACATTCTGGACCGCCTGTACAGTAAGGACTGTAACATTATCCGCAGACGTACAGCTCGTAGATATTTTTATATGTTGCTTGTTGGAATATGAAAACAATAAAAAGAAAACATCCCAACAAACTAAGATTACATTGCCACCTAACACAAGCGAAGGGGACTACATATTCGACTAAGTAATCTTTGCTTGTGCACATGGCAGGTGGACAACACTAACTCTTGAAGTGAGTTTTAAACTTGCAGTGTCATTGGATTAGAGGACAGAAAGGTGAAGTTTTCTTTCTTTCCTAACTGATGAATTAAAATCTTAGAAAAATTAGTTTTTTGTATTATTTTATTTAAATTATTTTATCAATAGTTTATAAAAAGGTTTTGTACTAATGTAAGCACGTTAGAAGTTATGATTCTTAGGTGGTGCATGCTAAAGGTTTATTTAAGTATAAAGATAAAAACAATGAATTTATATTATAGTAAATTAATATACTTTAGTAAATAAATTTTTAACATATATACTAATAAATATTTAAGAATTTTTTTAATAGTGCCTATTTATTTATTACAACTTACATGTAGTTTCAAAGATGCTTCCGCCGATGACAGAATCAAAACATATGTTACAATTGTTTTGTTATAACACAACTATGATTGAAATGTTTTCGAAATAAAGTTGCTGAGATATCGCGTGAATACATCACCAATGGTGGTTATATGTCGTGTCTGTGAAACAATAGGATCGTTATTTATTGTCAAACTTAGATGCTCTTGGAGAAAGTCGAAACGTGGCCTCCTCTTACTGTGGTAGTTGGAAGTAATTAATGAAGTAGAAAATTGAGAATATTTTTTTTTGGAGGGGGCTGGGAAAGGTTTATTGCTCTAAAATATTATGTTAAAAACACAACACAAAAAAATGCTGTAAGCCCACACGGGAATACTTTTTCGTTTCATTGTAATATTTTTTTTTGTGGAAACAAAAAATAATCCAAACACATAACACATGTATTTATTATTACGAATCACGAGCCAGAGGTAGCACAACACTAGCCACATTTGGACCTAAACCTTTAGTTTGACAAATAAACGAAAACGTATAGTTATCATCTAAAGGAAGAGGTGCGCAGCGTTGTTCACATTAAAGAGAACCAACAAGATGGTTAACATCATAGACACCATGTAAGTTCTATCACAATTTTTTCGGCTAATAAGTTATAACACAACTGGACGAAAAGCGCATGAGCAATGGTCTTCATTCTGTTAAATTTACGTATTTATGGTTCACGCAATTTTTGTTTTCGTTGCATACTAAAATTTCACCCTCAGTGTACCTAAGGAAGTATTATTTTAATAAACCACAGGTAATTATTGTGCTAGCTAAAAATATTTGTCAAAAATAATGTAATAGTTTAGCATAAATATTTTGGTAATGTTTATTAGTATGGGCATGTTTTTTTCGAGACTAGCTGAGGGTTAAAAAAACTGTAGTGTCATCTGTGTATCGTGATTGGGTGAGTTTCTTTCAGATACATGTCTTCTGTTAGAACACCAATCACAGTGTTTCAGTGCAATCACAGTAATTCAGTGAGGAAGCAAACGCGCCCTGAGTGACTCGGTCAAATAAGGCAATGGTTTCTCTTGCGGACGGCCGCCAATAGAGGAAGGAAACCACTGGCGCTGGCATACTACATATATTGCAGTCTAATTGGCGTCGAGATATTTTGGCAAAAAATACCTGCCCCTATTTATTAGTCTATTGGAGGATGTTTACCATAACCCCCATTTATATTGCCTTTGTACCAAAATAATCGTTTTAACAACATGTACTAATAATGTATTTATATATATTATTCCTCATTTCTTTTCTTTATTTCATTTAAAACATCTAACGTTAAAAGAAATTTGTATATCATATTAAATATCTTTGTTTTTCTCATGCCATAATTTTTTTCAAATGTTTTTGATGGCTATCAACAATGTTTTAAAATGTATGCTATAACAAATATTTTTTTTAATGTAGCATATTCAATGATACTTTAAAAATATGCAATTTTCAGAAATGATGACACGTATGATTGGATGTATACTAAGTATTGATAATAACAGGTGTTACAGCAGTTATTGTAAGAGTAAAACTACTGTTGGTTTAGAAAAGCGTGTGTGCGTATAAAATGATTCCGGCACCCTCGAAGAGCGTACGTTCAGTTCCAGTTACATTTGTTTTCCTGTTAACAAAGTTGGCTCGGCTCGTTATTGAGGATGTAAACTCCGTACATTACGGCACCGCCTGCCCGCTAACTGGCCCGGCCGCCGCAGAGGGAGCGGTCGTCGGTCGAGAGACGGGAGGGTAGCTGACGGCTCACTCCCGGGGTCCAGCGGCACAGCATCCCCGCGATAACATCTCCAGGGACACGTGTCCGCCGGCTCCCGCCGGACGAGATCTCGGATCCCTTCCTCCCTCTACCCCCCTCCCTCGACCGAGGGTGGATGCTCGGGATGCGCCGGGTGAAGAAGCGTGACGACGGGCGCGGCGCGCTGATTGGTTCCTCCGCAGGAGCCCCCGCGGTCCGGTCCGGCGCGCCGTCAGCACTTTATAGAGACCTCGCGCCGTCCGTGCGCGAGTGGTTTATTAGCCGCGTTACCTGCCGGCCTCTTCTCCCGTCTCTTTCGCTCTCTCTCTATATACATACACACTTCTCTCTACGCTGTTGAAAATTTACAGTAAATCTGAGGACTTTCCAACGAAGAATTCGCCTCAAATAAACGAAAAGTCCTTCGTTATTTCAAATAACTAGAACTACTACATCGTTTTTCAAATTCGGAATTCGGTTTATCGCACTGAGAGAATGGTTTGTTTGCCTCAACAAAATATTTGTTTGTATATGCTGAAATAAATATGTTTTGTTAATTGAAACATATATTTTATAGTAGGAAATATTCTGTTCACCCAACAAAATGATTTTGTCAACTCAAATGTATATTTGGTTAGGTGTAACAAATCATTTTTGTTACTTACCGAGTTTTGTTAAGCTAACAACATATTTTGTTCCACCAAGTAAATATTTGTTTCGCCATATATAATCAACTATTTGTTTGATTCAAACAAACCTTTTTCTCTGTGCGGTATAAGCAGGGTAAACGCACACGTGAAATAAATACGTATGCTTTTACATGAGTCTCAACCACTTTTGACTGTTGTTTTTTTATGTATACCAATATTATTCTTGTGGGTTCATATTTAAAGTAAGTGAAATTTGTTCCAGTAAATTTTCGAAGATAACGATTAGTTTGTAAAGATACCAGGATAATTTGTAACCAGCGTTCTTCGTAATTTTAATGTGAACATTTCTAACTGTGTACTTCTCTCTACCTCACTCCCACCCCGTCCGAGGACCCCTGGTTAAGAGTGGTAATACGCGAGAGATTCATGAGGGACTCAGAATTCAGTCCCCGAAAACCAATACGATCACGCTCGTTCGAAATTTTTAACTGCAGTTATTTAAATCATTAATATTACATGGCAAAGTAAATTAAACTCTTTGCTTAGTATTTCCTGATTTTGAGCTTACATGTATTTTGAGTTTATATGTAGTAAAAAAATTTTAGGGTTATACTTTTCACGCCATGATCGACAGTAACTGTTTGGGATCCTTTATTGATAGTTACTTTTAAGCCCGAAGAACCGTAAATGTATTCATTAAGGGACGGCAATATAATAGTGATCGTAATATGCTCCCCTCGCCCTAACTTCTCCACCCTTCCACAAACAACTATCGCCTTTGTATTTAGACATCTCCTATGGGATGTCGCAATCATCACTGCGGTTTCGGAATAATGCGCATTTGAGGGCTTCACTACGTAATAGGTATATTGTCTCTAAAGGTCCGTCGTCTTTTTGAACTACCTGCTTTGATGCCTCACGGAAACAGGTACCTAAATGCGATGCCTTATGCAAAATCAGATCTTTTTTTCCATTCACTCTCTCCATTTCTCTTTTCCAGGTAGCCGAGTGTATTGAGGCACCCTGCTAGCAACACTAACCCCCTGGGGGCAATGAGGGCGTGGTTTCGATTCCCTACGGGAGAAGGAAATTTTCGTTACATGCTTGCGGATTGGTTGAATTGATTTTCGTTAGCAAGCATGCAAGCCGTCTCTCAAAATGTCCGCATGTATAACGGTCTGAAACTAAGTGCTCCTCTAAAAGAAAATCACTGAGTATTTCTCACAAAAAATTGGCGAATAATTTTATTTTTTAATTGATGTTTCATTCAAGCATAATTTTTAATATCATGGAAAAGGTAATCGAATGTTCAATTAGTGGACTTTATTTTGTTGTATAATGCTTATCAATGTTTGCAGTTAATTCTGCAGAGCTATTCAGTGAACCGTTTACAAATATCTTTAACTATTGGAGGTACTGGAACAACACAAAGAATAAATACTCGGATAATAATCTGAACCCAGTATTACTGCGAACACTAATTTGAAGTGATACGGTTGTTTTCGTGTTAATATACACATTTTAAATATCTGTAATTTTAAAATAAGTAAATATTTATGTTCCATTTGCATAAAATATGGTGTGACAAAGTTACAATAACATCAGCATTCCGTTGATATTTATCGCCGGTAGTTAAGGCCAAATAATTTGCCATGTTCACTCTCGTCGTGAACTCGGCGAGGCAGGAGTGCTGCTGGAGTCGCGATGCGGCGGAGAGGCGAGTTGGCGATTGTTCTGACTCTGCATGACTCGGCCTGACTCGGCCGTCCCTCTAAGTGGTTCCGAGGGAGCTTTGTAGGCCATGGCTTTTACCAGTAAGTAAACGTTTTACGTGAGATTACAAATATGTAAACATTGAAATTCTTGTCGAAATGAACTGTGCAGCACACAACGTTAACACATAACCAGTTTAATTATAGTATATGTTTGCCTCTGTTCCTTTTGTGTTCTGGATTGGCTTTCTTGTTTTTGTTTTCTCGCCCAAGGCGATAAAAGTTATTTTTCTCTTTCAGATCTGTGTTCAGCATCTTGCGGCCGAAGCATTATCAATTTCCCTTCGCCAAATACATTCGCGTTACCTCCATCACTCTTTGGAGAACGAGTATTGTTCCCTGTCAAGGCCGACCCATCAATTGTCTGCCTATTCACGTCCTGCCTCCCCCCCCCCCCCTTTTCCAATCTTTTTCTACTCTCACAACCTCCGGCATTGGCGGTCGTATATCTGCCGAAGCGCTCCTCATGCTAATCGGGCCAATTAAATTACCTTACAAATACACGGCCACGCGGGAGAGGTTCGTTATAATTTATGGTCTCTATAAAAAACAATTTAATAAGCCCTCGGGCTGGCTGTCGCTCCTGGCCCCGCCCATGGTTCCCGTTACAGGTCTTCGTCCCTGCCCCGACTCGTGGACTCCCGAGCTGCGAACCATCCCTTACTTACCACACACTTGTGAGAGTGTATTGGTTGGCTGGAGCTGTGGTAGCACTGGACCACCAAGGATAGATCATTTTACACAGAACTTAACACCGTCATCATTATCCTGCGATGAAGCATTACATGCATTAATATATTAAGCATGTTTTCACCAGAGGCAGTAGCACCAGGACAAATGTTTTCGGTGCGTGTAGTAGCGTCAGGACTCGTGGGACAGTGCGACGTGTCGGGGATGAGACCCCAGCAGGCCTTCAGTTGATGGATGAACAACGGGAAAACCTCCACACTCCTACAAAAAGTTTAAGGGGGGGAAGGTTCCGAAGGGTCGGGGGAAGCGGGAATAAAATAATAGGGGAGGGGGTTGAGTTTCTAGTGCTGCAGAAATGTCCTAGGGTGCGTCGGTACCGGGTGGTATCGGTCACTAAAGCAGGAATGTCCTCCGGCCAAAGGCTTTGTTCGCACGCCTACGAATTTTTATCTTTTAAACATAATTTCACAAAATAAAATATATATAATATACAGACGTTATTTTGTTCCAATTAATGCTCATTCTACCCTTAAAAATCGTAATTTCAATCCCGCTTTCCAATTTTCATACAGTTGTAAGCTCACGTTTTATTCCTTCCTGTGTTAGTAGATTACGTGACCAGATGCAATAGCTTCAATGGTATCACCTCGACGTCTGTGAAACTGGCAGTAGTTTTTACAGTCATAATTACAGTCAGGAAATAATGCATGTATGCATGCATGCATAGTAAGTCAGAACGCATGCATGCGTATTTATTTACTACGACGTTAAAGCTATACGCCTTTTCTTACACCTAACCCCATTTTCTGCTATACATCATTCATTTAAAATTAAAAACGCATATCATAAACATAATAGATGCTAAAATATGTAGTACTATGTATAGCAGAATTAAGCCAGAACTGAATGTTCAGTAATAAGAGTCCAGTAATAAGAACCATTACAAAATGTAACGATATTTTCTTCTCGTCCATAAATACCACATTGAAATGTATAAGGACAATAGAACATTTTTGTAATATATTTACAAGGTAAGAATCCCAAAACTTCATTACCACAATTATAGGGCGTTGAATTATTATACATTCAATTTTCTACAACCACCGCGAATTTCGAGGCTGTAGCAAAATTATTTAATTGAAATAATTAGAAGTAACACTTTAGACCATAAGTCGTACAAATGTTTTGAACTTATTTTGTCGTGATGAACCTGCAGCCTAAGTTTGTCGGTCGAATTCATACACACCTATGATATATATATATATATATATATATAAAGACTGTTGTGTTGTTAACTGTAGTGTTGATGGAAATATTAGTATTATACAACAATATAAAATATTTATACTATTGCAAAAACTGTTAATTTTGCAAGAACATAATTTATAGTCAGTTCTGCAAATATGTTTTATGTAATAATATGTATTGTAATATAACTGTAATATTGCTGATAGCTGGGGGGAAATATTTGGGTGGTACAGGGAAAACAGGAAATCTCAGTGAAATTGGCTGAATTAAAAGTGTGGTAATTGGTATGGGCAGTAGACACCAAAATGTATTCCTAGTACAATTTTTTTTTCTCGGTGAAACTGTGACATATTTAGAGGACATTACTGCTAAATTAATCAATACGTTTGTAGCAAAAGCCAGTAATTTCATTGTATTGTATCGCTGGGCGGTTCACAGACAAGTTTATCTGATTCGGGACAACTTTCACTGCTTAAAGTTGAGGATGAAGCCGCAAACAAAGTTCCGATAGTTTCTGAAGGACGATATCACCGCGCCGTGTCGTAATGCCTTGTCCCGACCATTGTGTTATTCGACGATACGCTTATCGGGATCTGGAAAGTGGCTTGGTATCGAGCACGCATGTTGTGAGGGCCGTCTCCTTCGATCGGTCCCCCGAGCGAACAACATGGCCGGCTGTTTCGACACGTTCAAGCAGCGCAGTAGTACTCTGGCTAAGTACTCGAAAAACGAAAGACGCAGACATACAACTTATAAAATAAGGCAACCTTAATTTGATAATTTGTTGTTAAGGCTCAACGGAAATTTGATAATTTAATTTAAAAGCGTTCAAAGTGTTTGTTCTGTAAAGTTTTATCGTTATTTGTTGTTTGGTGGCAAGTTTTGTCACCATATATTTACTAAATGGTATTTACAAGCTGTAAAACGCAACGCAAGTGATAATAACTAAGAAAACTTGCACGACATTTTGCAACCAATATGTTACACTTAGTAAATATCCTTTGAAAATATTTGCGACAGAACAAAGAATATGAGGGAGCCATTGTATTCAATTTACAGATATATCCCTTAAACAACAGCAATAACGATATTTAAAAAAAAGAACAAAGCGTGTGAGACCTAGCCTCAGCATACTTACAGCCAATAAGGACTGAAATACGAATTAAATGTGTTAACTTCTGACATCAGTGTGTCTCTGCTTGTCACGAGAGAACTAAGGAACAATTTTTTGTAAACAGTTGGAAACAAAATGTTTGGGAAGCGTACGTTA
The DNA here is from genome assembly GCF_032445375.1 of Bacillus rossius redtenbacheri. NCBI lineage: Eukaryota > Metazoa > Arthropoda > Insecta > Phasmatodea > Bacillidae > Bacillus > Bacillus rossius. The sequence goes on along the minus strand of NC_086332.1, from coordinate 47,286,240 downwards.
CGTTAGTTCCTGCATGCAAGCAAACCAAACGCGTGTGGGAGTCATGCATGTAATGTATCATTGCCAATGAACTTGCCCTCCGCCAGAGATGCAAGGAAGTGATGGTCATAGTGTGGACTGATGGGAGAGGAGCCACTGGCCGCGACGCTGGAATGTGTTGTCCATGGCTCCCTCCCCCCCCCCCCCCCCCAAGGCTCCCGCTGGAAGGCCGGATCGTGTCCTGCTGTTTGCCGTGTCGCGATAAGCGGGCGCCTCCCCCCCCCCCCCCCTTTCTTGGTCCGCAGTAGTGGGCAGATAACGACGCCTGGACGCGCGCCCGTCGGCCGGACAAAGTGCGTCCACTCTCGGGACTCAAGTCTGCCTGCTCTTTCTACTCACGTCCTCTCCTTCCCAGAAGGCGCGCAATTGCTGTTTGCTATCACAGACACGAAACAATATGCTGGCTGTAAACATTACGTCGTGGAATGCTTCTATGAATGCACAAAAACACACGGTAGTTCTCCTTGAAAATGTTGAACGGCGTTGGACGGCGAAACGTTTGGGAACTCGATGAAGCTGCTTCGTCACGAAAGCTGAGACTGCCAGAGTAGAGACGACTATTCAGTGGTAACTAGTCACTAGACACAAGTCAAAATAATTTGCGTGATCGCTCATTAGTAACGAAACCGAACAGATTTTTAATGAGAATTATTCTTTGACCAGGCATAATTATTGGCGGCATACTTAAACCAGCAGTTGAGACGTCAGTAATAAATTCACAGGGTGCAAACATCTTAGAACAAATTTATTATTAGTAATGCAAATAAAAACACTGCTTAGGTCTAATTTTTATTAGAATTTCGATTAGGTCCCTGACATTTGAAAAACAATCGGAACTTCAAGTGCCTTGCAGCTATGCAGCACTCTCGACACCCGCATCTTCGCTCATGCGGGCTCGGAGTGTTTCGGCGACAGGCTACCCACGTGCACGAACTCGAGCGATTATGGGGCGATGGCGCGTGGCGTGATTGAAGAGAGCAGAGGACAATGCCGTCCAAGTCGTCGGGCGAATGAAGACCGATTAAGGAGCCGCGATTAGGAGAGTCAAAAATAATGTCCCTCGCAGCCCACCGCTTGGGTCTAAGATTCAGTCGCAGCCAGACATAGCCCTGCGGTCAATCCCACGCATGGGTGTGGCAGTACCGGGGACCTATCACAGGTGAATTTTATACCTACTTAACCTAATGACAATGCAGATACGTGCAGCATTACATCTTGTTTGGCATTTAGTTCCCGGGACAAAACCTGGCGCTGCGTGTGAGGATGAAGGACTTGGCTAACGTGAATGGAAGGAAGAGAGAAGTTGTCCGAGGAAATAGCGCGCTTGGTGGCTCTGACGTCACTGGCTCGTATGATGCGGTCCGGAACACAGTGCCATTATTGTTCAGCGATAGTTTATGGCTCACTTTGAGTAACACACCTATTTCAGTTTGTTAAACAAATTTTCCACCATAGTCTGTGGCGCGTAACTCGTGTAAAATTTTACAGTTCTCAAAAAAGCAGTACGAGTGGGGTTCCAAAAATAACCGGACTCGTAATGCTGCGCATAATGCACTTATAGCACCAGTTTGCGCCGTTAGGGAGCTATTGTAGGACCTCTGCCAGATGACGTCAGCCGAATCCGACGAGTGTTGTTTCTTTCGCAGTTCTGTATGTGTCTTTAGTGCATTCGTGACACGAAACACAATGGCTGTTTCTCACGAACAACTCGACAAGAACTCAGAGGAAACTTCATTGCCGCAAGTGGTTCGTGAGAACCAACCTTTTTTTTTTTTGTGTCTCGGTATGCACTAAAGACACTTACACATAACTTCCAGAGAAACCACATTCATCGTTTTCGGGGAACGCCACTTGGCATACAGACACAGGAGAGGTCCTTACAACAGCTCCTTAGCGGCGAAAACTGGGGCTTCAAGTATACATCATTGGCACGTCATTACTATTCCGGTTATTTTTGGATTCCCCACCAATGGCTTACGTTTCCTGTATCCTGTCATTGGTGCTCCGTCATCAGTGTTTGCATACGACTCCATGTGATTTCAAGTAAAAAATATATATATATAAATAATTATGTGTTGCTTTGCAAGTGACATTTGGTAAATGGGCACCACTGGTGCTACTTTCAAGAATAATTGTAGATTTTGAAACAATTTACAAGACATAGACTTTAGAGTTAATGGTGTAAAAGTCTTAAATAATCATGCTCTACGATCAATGAAGCGGACGGCTTAGGGCGGACTGGAGGTACGCGCCGACTGGGATGGGGCAGGGGTTTATCCGTGCAGCTGGCCGACCTATAGTCCACGCACACACCACACACCGGGTTAGCCGCGGCGTGCTCGCCCGTCGCTTGTAGGCGGGTGCCCCACGCCTTCCAAGGAAGTCTTCGCCGGCCGGCGTGACTTCCTTTCGCCGTCAACGACTTCCGTTCGCACCTCTGCAGGACGCGGAGCCTTCTTACGCCTTAGTAAAGAGATGGCATGACATTTACTCATTGCTAATTAATAAATTATTTGGGTAATGCACCTTACAACTAAAACATGTCACACTGCAATGTTATAACTTCTTATCTACCATTTCACATTCACGCGTAGTTCGAGCTTTATAGTAAACTTATTTAAAAATAATTAACAATGACTAAATTATAAACGCTGCCATGGCTGACCAATGCCCAGCATGACTAGCCGTATAGACTACGGCCTGAGACGCGCCTAGGTCCCTTCTTAACCCAGACCCCTTCTACAAACAATCTTAGTTTTAGTTGCATTAGAGCGGAAAAAAACATTTTGCTAGATTTAATAATTTTCGCAGTTTTATAGTGTTTTGAATGTCGCTAACCTAACAAACTTTTAAATTTAGTTACGATCACCTAGACGAGCGAAAAACTACTCACTCTCCCGGGGGGAAGGACTTTTTGTGAGAATTTTATATATGTAACACACGTAACATAACCTTATCTATCTTTTACTTTTACGATAGAGAGAGAAAAGTGCGAGTGGATGCAGGAACACAGACTGTGCGGGCTGTCAGTGTATAGCGGGTCTCCCAGCGCTGCCGCGTGTGCGTGTTGCGTGCGCGGGCTCGGAGCTCGCCCAAGGAGCGACCGGGAAGCCGAGAGGGCGGAACTGTGCCGGCGCGGGAAGGGGTGTGGCCCCACAAGCCCACATGTGGATCTCATAGTCCACGGCCGCCCGCCGCTCCTCTGGGACTCACCGCGGCTGCTGACTACCATCTGTGTGGTCATCACACGCCAAGCTGACTTTCTGCATTCTCTCCTCATTTATCTATTTATGAAAATTTAACGCCAAATGATTGGACCACTGTTATTTGGACACGCCCTTTTTACGACCGTGAGCCAACGATACTCAGCTAGGAGAAAAATAAGCGAATCAGGTAGTGCCAATTAACAAGGATAAAAAAATGTTCTCGCTATGAACTCAACCAATGGGAATAAAAACATAGGTTGAGCACACCTATGACTTTGAATTCTACTTTGAGGGCAGATGAACCTGCGAAATTTCCAGGACTATCCATGATCCAGGGAAGGGGGGGGGGGGGGGGACACAACCTCACTCTTCTGGCTCTGGAAGCCGACAGCAAGTCACAATAGTTCCAACTTAGCACTATCTCAACGAATCAGGCTATCGGGCTTACATTTTTAATTTGAACAACCTGTACAGCAGCAATTGCGTCATTTCTCGTTTAAACACTGAAACGTGAAGGTGCAGAAAGTGGTAGCCTATCAGTTTGAACGCACAATCGTATAGTTTCACGCGGCACACTGACATCAGATTTTTTTTTTCTTTGACGTGACTTGAGCTTCATTCTGATTTATTTTCTATCCTGAACCGTAGGCGAAACACCATCTTTGTGTTGAGGTTACTTTGTACGCTTTGTTTGAGATCCCGACTTCTCTTTGGCCTTTCGGGCAAATACCTGTGCTACGAGACGCAAACATGTGCGTGTCAAATTATTGTCTGTCCATGCACACACTAGAAAGAAATGTAGGGCTATTTATAAGACCAGCCGTGCAACAAAGCACAAAAAGATATAATAGTGTCTCTGGCAACCGTTTGATTCAAGGAGCTTGATTGATTAATATCATTCAATGGCTAAAGGTGAAGGTTAAGACCCTATCATTTTCCTTTGTACTTGATTGTAAGGCTGGAGCTAAGAGCATTTTCTTACGTGACTGGACAGTAGTTAGTTGGACACGCCCCACATATCTCTTAACCGATAGCAAACATTTAATTTTTAACTTACGAATTCCTAGTATCCGACTCTATCACGAACGTGTCTTAAAACAAAACAAAAAATTGAAACATATGAGTGTTTTGTTAGTGTGCACTTAGCTGCATTAAATATGATTACCAAATTACTGAACTGGTTTAATAACTTCTCGTTGGCATTGATGATGCTATCGGACGTGGCTTGGGTTTGGAACGATGCAATGGAAAAACGACGGAATTTATAGTACACGCTAACATACCTGATGGGTGTTTTATTGTGACATTTTAAGTACTACCTAATCTCATAAGAACCTACGCACACATGTAAGTAAGAAGGAGTGCCCCGAATATCCAAACCTGTGGGTTTACTTTTATCCCGTTTTCCGCTTTGCGAAAAAGAAAATCAGGATATGATCCAGCCGGGCTTTAAATTGAATCGGTGAAACAGGACACGGAAAAGGTTCCCGCGGACAGGGAAGATATGGAAAAGCAAGGAAAACTCAATGAACTGAAGATGTCTTTAAAACCTAAGAAACACTAGAAAATTGGCTGTTTATTGTGCAGGAAAACATTCTGTTACTCACGTTCTTTGAATGCTACTTGCAATGGGGAAGATAGCATTTTTAGGAACATACGCCATTGTTGTACTGCAGGTCATGAAAAATTCTCAAAACGAACATTTAACATCAGCGGTTACTGGCTTGTTCTTCGTGTGTTTATGTATTCATCTTTTCTGTTCGTTCGGATGGTTTATCATATGACATTCAGAGAAACCAGCAATGAATAACGTATAGGGACTGGAAAAAATATCGTTTTAAATGGCCTCTAGGATGGACTCCACTACCCTCGGGCTACTGACTCGTGACACCTGATAACTGGGTTGCTTTTGATTCGATAATTATTTTATTATAGTGTTTTTCATTGGCACACAGTCCTTCAGGTGAGCCTTGGCCAGGGGGCGTGACGGTGCTTTTAATTGTTGTTATTTTTTGTTTATTTAGTATTCTGTTAGAAATATGGAGATTCGTATCAAAAGGAAAATAATGTTTTATTGACTTGTAACTTAGATGCTGGCCAATACCTATTTGAATCCATTATTTCGTATTAGGAAAAAAAAAATGCAGAGATTTTATTGCCATGTATAATGAAGCTATTCTACGGATGCATCGTGTGCTCTATTCGGGGATCGGCCAGTCATGGCAACGATTGATGCCATGACTAAATCCCCTATCTTAAATCTATACTATAACTAGATAAGTTGGGCCCAGGTAAAACCTGCGTAGACACAGGGAAAACACTGGGCTCATTCATGCGGGGTTAAATAGTGCAATCAATCATTAAGCAGGCAAGTTCCGTACAGGACAAGAAGAGATGGTTGGGGGCAGAAAATTTCAAATACGCTGGGGTCGAGGGCTTGGACCCTGCGGCCCGCATTGGTGCCAGTGCGCGTCTGGAGTTGTGCCAATGGCGCATGCGCCACTGGTGGCGGGCGATAGTACTTGGTACTTGACGCCCTTCAGGCCGTTGTGTTGAACGCATATAAAATAATTGTGTTAATTTAATCATGGTTAATTAATTGCAAGCTGACGCATCGGATGCGACTGTAGCAGGGATAGAGCGGCAGGTCCGGCACTCACACCCCGGGGGATGGTGTGCAGCGGGCCTGAGGCGAGGTCTGTGACCCGGGCGACGGGGATTAGAGCTGGCGATACGCCGCGGCAGCCCGGCGCACCGGCTCCGCCCCTTGTTTCGGATCCCTCCCCCCTCCCGGAGGCTGCTCCGAGACCGTAAAGTCATGCTCCATATCGTACACAATGGTATCGTTAAAAGGAAGTATGGGGCTGCGCGCCAGACGGCCGCCACAGGGAAGAACACGCCGAGGAAAGAAACGCATCTCTCTCTCACTCTCTCTCTCTCTCTCTCTCTCTCTCAACCCCCTTCCCCCCTTTACACACACACACACAGCAAACACACCCACGATGGAAGTATGGTTTTCCTCGGCAATCGAAGTTAGGCCTGAACAACATCTCTAGAAAACTGCGCCGAAACCAAAAAAAAAAGTTATTTTCTACTTGTTTGCTACTGGACTGAAGCTACGTCCATGGAATTTATGGTGCGCACTGCTGTTTCGGCATGCTGTGTTTCGACCATCTTCATAAATCATGCTCGCTGTCATTTTCCACGTACGTGGTTCGAAACAGCATAGAAAAAAATCCTCTACTTTTAAAAAAGATTCCTTTGGAAATCAGTTTTCAGGAAATATTTTCTAATACTACAAGAAAGATATAACTTTGTAGAAAAAACGGCTATTGATAAGTATTTTTGCATGTATGAAATACTTTTTTCGGGATAATACCGAGAATTACTAACACAAATTGGCGCATAATTTTATATTTTAATTGATATTACATTCAAAAATATATTTTTTTAACCATATAAAATAAAATCTAATATTCAATCGTCTGACTTTACTTCGTTTTACCGTACTTATTAATATGCGCAGTTAATACTGGAAAACTATCCAGGGAAAGGTTTACAAATAACTTTTACTATAGAGGTACTGCGACAACCCAAAGCATAAATGCAGAATAAGAATTCGAACCCAGAGTTACTACGAACACTATTTTTGAAGTTAAAACTGAATTTTATTTAAATGTACAAATTTACACATTTATGTAATTTTTCATGAATATTTATGTTCCATTTGCAAAAAACAAATACAGTGAAAAGCCTATAATTAGTTCCTGGCCACGAAAACCTACGATACTAATTTAATATTATTTTTAACGAAGTGTTATTTCGTAGGCTCCCTGGCTGACGTGTAGTTATTTTTTGCGTGGTAATTATCCGGGTGTTTTTACAACTGCTGTCAGTTCATAGCCACTTTGGTTGCCATCTTCAGTGCAGTAATTACCTGTGTAACTACTACTCTGAAGATGGGGATTGCAATGTCAGCTGAAACTTCGGTTGAAATCTTTGCCTTCGACGCGATAGGTAACTGGTATTCTTAATATGGTGTCTGCAAGGTCGACCGAAACGTCAGTGAAATCTTTGCCTTCGACGCAATAGGTAACTGTTACCTGGAAGATGGCGTCTGCAATATCGACCGAAACTTCGGTGGAATAATTTCCCAACTAGTGAAATGTGACGGTTGCTGTTACATCAGTGTTTTAATGATTTCCTCCGAGCAGTCATTCTCACGAGCGCTAGCCTACTTCCAGAATGAATTAGCACCGCGGCCACACCAGGGGGCGGAACGCATCCGTCCCGGGACACGTCTGGGGCGGGGGCGACCCTTCACCAGGTAGGCGGGTCGGGATAACGAGGCAGGTTTCGTCGCGGCACCCAGCGGGACGAATCGATTACGCCATCCCGCCGCAGATGCTATCTCCGTCGCCCTTTCTCGCCGCCGGGAGCGCCACCGGCGCTGTTCGCCGCCCGCTCCGCGGACTAATGGTAAGGCATAGACTGAGTGGTGGTGTCGTCGACCAAACATGCCCGGTGGCCGTTACAGGTATTTTCGGGAGGGGATTCGAAAATAACTAAATAAAAAAATGTTGTACTAAAAAAAAATATGTCGTCTACAAGGGGTTTGGAGAGTTACATCATTTTCAACAGGCATCACTGCCTTTGTGGTTTGTGATTCCAGGTTTTAAACTGCCTACCTTGCATTACCTAAAATAATATACTGCCTCCACCGAGATTTTATGAATCATTTCAAAGTTGCGTCTAAAAGATTTGTGCTCTATGGTGTGTATCTGGCAACAGTTTCGAAACGAGACCAGCGCTACTGGCAGAAACCGTGTGCTGGAAAGAGAGGGTGAGATAAAGAGAGAGAGAGATAAAGAGAGAGAGAGAGAAGGTCCAATGCACTGCACACTGCTAACTAAAGGCCCCCACGCACTCATCAGTTGGAACTGAACAGTTGGAACTGTCGTGTGTGAGCAAAGTCAGTGGATTGATCAGTCGGTACTGATGGACTGACGAACTGATGGCTTTCCAACAAATCTGACTGTGGGCTCCAGAGCTCTCAGTCCGAACTGTCATGTGTGGGAACGGCGTCTCGCCCGTCCAAACTGTTAATCCAAACAATCAGTCCATTACTCCATTAGCTGGATCTCGTGGTAGACATATATTTTTTTATACTTTTTGGTTGCTTTGCTGTTTTTTTTCCCCAACTAAAAGTGCAACTGCAATTACAACATCCAAAGTTTCTTCCATATTCTACAATGAAACGATACATACAACAACAGCAGCAACTACAAGACTGATCGTGTGTGGTGGCTTCAGTTCGATCCAACATGAGCACCTGGTCTGATCATCTCTGCAGAGGGTTTCAGTTCTTTCCAAACTGACAGGGGGGACTGGGAGGGGACTGGGATCGTATATGGGGGTCCCGTCTGCCTGGGCACACACACGGTGCGCAGAGCTTCAGGAAAAACAACGCGATTTCAAAACTACTCAAGATATATTATTGGAGTCTGCATTTAAGAATTCGTTGAATGCCGAAAAGTACTTTTGATTTCGGATTACTTTGTTAAACTGTATTTTTATGAGTGTTAAAATGGCTAAAAGCCTTGTTTTCAGAGTAATTTTTGGGCATGAAACAAACGGTACAGATTCTTGAAAGTACTAAAGAGACTTGCATTACACATTTACCTTTATTTATATGCCATGTAATGTTACGGTCAGCGCTCAAATTTCACCAGTTGTCCTTTTGACGACGAGGAGAATGGGCGCCAGTTCACAGCCTTGTGCTTAGAGGCGACATCGCGCTAGAGGCACCAGCGAGCGTCGCTCTTATCATCGCGCCTCACTAAAACACGCACGCACACCCAGACTCTCGTGGATAGCGAGTGCGGAGCCGACTCGAGCGAGGCGCGCGGTTGGGACAGGTCAGGGCGGGCGGCGCGCGAACCTGTTCCCCGGGCGGCGACGCAACCACGTGCCTGTCTGTCTCTCTGCCGGCGCGTCAGTGACTGGCAGCGGGACCACTCGCTCTCGCCGAGATGGCTTCACGCGGGAACTAAACACGTGCTGCTGATTCATTCACGAATAATGAACATACAGGTACCAGGTACATCTGCTTATATCATGCTTAATTTTTAATATTCCACTATTTGATGTTATTGCAGATAAGTGGTTAACTGTAAGAAAAGGCGTACCGCCTTAACTTCGCCACCAATAAAGACGATAAATTACTAAATAAATAAATAAATAAACATATTAACAATTGTTAGGGATATGTAGTTCATACCTGCTTTTGGTTTGCTTTGATAATGATGTCATGGACGTAGATCCTGGAGAGTGGAGAAATAGGGGCGTGTGTTTGGGGGGGAGGGGGTTTGCAGTTGTGCCCGGGCAGTGCTCAAATTTTAAAAGCTCTTCATTGCGAATGCAATCGTAACAGTATAAACGGGGATAACAAACGATATAATAATGCTAAAATTAAAATTTCAAGGTAAACATTATTAATATTGTGAAGTTTTCCACGTATTGCATGCTTATAGGCATAGACCGCATAGTGAGATGATTTGTGTTGGGTACTATCTCGCGTAAATCCTTCGGGCAGCAGATAACGCGTCCCCCAATTTTTTTCCTCTTTCGAATCCCATATACGTACTTGTGCTTTTGGCGGGGAGTATGATTGAAAAAACGTTCTTTCGAATAATAATAGTATGAAATTAAAGGCTATACATATATTGTTACAAGGATGCTATAGGTCAGGAAACGAGGCAGGTCAGTTGACCCGCCTCGCCGGCCAGCCGGTAAGGGGAGGGGGGGGGGGTCCAAGGGAGGCCCCTTCTCCTGGACAGGTGGCGCTCGTCAACTCGCTACATGGTAATACGATTACAGCGGCGACTGTCTTTCTCTCTCAACGGTTCTGCAAGTTTCCAGAGCCCCGTCTGCGTGAAGTGACGTTGTTCTCGGAGCTTCGAGTGTTAATTCGGGGATTCTGATGACGCAAAAATTCGAAGGACTACGAGACTTTTCCAGAGCGTGACTGAGAAGTATATAAACGGTGAGATGAACCTGTGAGAGCAGTGAAGTGAAGCGGACGACGAGAAACAGGATTCGTGTACGAAGATTGGAGCATCGGGGACCGAAGAATCCGGGATTGTGTTGTGTGTGCGGCGGACGAGTGAGTAGTGACAGGCAGAAAGTTGAGACAGAGGTGCGCGGTAAGAGACGAGCAGTAGATAGAGCCACTGTCGAGCCGAGCTCCAGTGGGGAGAGTAAATTGTGGACCTAATGAAGAGATGATGGATTTGTGGCGAAACCCTTTAAATTGTTGTAATTTAAATAATAATGTTTATATTAGCTAATAAATAAAACTGTACTTAATTAATTGGGCGATCATTTCCAGACCTGTTTTCCCTACGAGTAACACTATCAATCTTTAAAAATGTGTGCAAAGAAAGAGTTATAACATACCAGCAGTTTCTCGATGAGCATTGCTTGCATTCTTGCAAGAAGCAGAACCTCTCGTCGCTACCGGAAAGGACGTATGTGTTTTCGCAAGAGTGAGGCGTAATGACTGTTACGTCAACACCGTATGCTCTCGTTAGCAAGTACAAGTTCCTCTCTAAACATCCTTATTGGTTCTCTGGTGAATTAATTCATGCCTTAAAATCTAAAAAACACTTTCATAAACTCTATAAAAGAAACAATAATACTCAGTATTACCTTCTTTTCTCTAAATATAGAGCACTAGTTAAAAATCTTATTAAGCGTGATAAAACTAATTGGAATCGTAGTATCAATAATAAGGTTAAGAATAACCCTAAAAAATTCTGGAGATATGTCAATGTTATGAAAAATGGTTATAGTGAATCCCATTCTCTTAATGTCAATGGTGATATCTGTAATGATCCTGGTATTCTTTCTAATGTCTTTGCTAAGTACTTTGCTAGTGTATATGTACCATCCACCAACCACCCTCGTATCATTGATCCCGATATTATTCACGATTCAATTCCTGTATCATTCTTATCAGAAAGCCAGGTCTTATGGGGAATTAAATCATTAAAACCAACTATGTCTACTGGTCCTGACGGTATACCAAATTTCATTATTAAAGGCTGCTCTTTTATTCTAATGCCTCTATTGTTGCATCTATTTAATACAAGTCTAAAATCACAAGTATTTCCCACTAAATGGAAAATAGCTAAGGTTATTCCCATACATAAAAAAGGTAGTAAACTCAGTGTATTTAATTATAGGCCTATATCATTATTAAATGGCTTTACTAAAATCTTTGAAAAAATAATATTTAAACATATTAACTTTCCAATAAACAACAGATTTGCTCCTAATCAGCATGGCTTTAGAAATAGTATGACAACTTCTACTAATCTTCTCTCATTTATTAATCCTATATACAATAAAGTTACAACAAGGGGGCAGGTTGATGCATGCTATTTTGATCTGGCTAAAGCCTTTGATACTGTCAATCACTCCATTTTACTAGCTAAACTTTCTAACTTCGGTCTCTGTAATAATTATATAACCTGGTTTACTAGTTACCTTAAAGATAGATGTTTCTTTGTTTCACTTAATAAAAAAACTTCTACTTTATATCATGCTACTTCTGGTGTGCCTCAAGGGGGTACTTTATCTCCCTTATTATTCAATATTTATATCAATGATATTTTTAAAGTTCTTCATCATACTACTGGTTTTCTGTTTGCTGATTATCTTAAAATATCCAGAGAAATTTCCTCCTTAAATGATTGTCTGCTTCTTCAATCTGATATTACTGAAATTGATAATTGGTGCAAAATGAATTTAGTTTCACTTAACAAAGATAAAACAAAAATTATTTCTTTCACAAGGAAAATTCATCCAGTTAAATATGATTATTTTCTTGACAACTCAAAAATTTCCAAATCTCTTAGTATAAAAGATCTTGGTGTTATTCTTGATTCCAAACTATTCTTTCATCAACATGTTAATTCTTTAGTATCCTTTTCCCGTAGAACCTTATATTTAATAAATTATATAACTTACTATGCATCTAATATTGAATCCATTCTTACTCTTTATTTGTCCTTAGTTAGAAGTAAACTCGAATATTGCTCAGTTATCTGGAACAGTATTAACACCACCGACAGTGACAAAATTGAATCCATACAAAATAAATTTTTCAAAATAATTAGTTCTAGACACCATCAATTACCCAAATTAGAATCTCTTTCAAATCGTCGCATCCATCTGGATGCCCTGTTTGTGTTTAAGTGCTATAGTTCAAAAATTAATTGCTTATACTTACTTGATAACTCTGGTATTCGAGTCCCGCAGTTCAAAAGCCGCCTTCGATCCCTATTATGTTCCTTACACAATAATAATGATTTAATTTACAGACTTATCTCAAATTTCAATAAATATGAAAATTTTATTAAAAACTTCAAATTTTAATTTTTATGATTACCCTAATATTCTGAGTAATTTTATAATCCTGTTTATTCTTCCAATTTTAGATCAATTAGTTAAAATTATCTCAGTTGCTGTTTTGTTTTGTTTTGTTTGTTATTGTGTCGTCCTTTATTTTCCTGTGTAGGTTGTATTTATTCGCTTATATGTGTCGTCTTTTATTATCCTGTTTATGTTGTATTTATTCGTTTGTATGTGTCGTGTTTGTATTACTTGTTCTGTGCACACCTCTAAAGCTTCGGCTGTTGGTGTGCATGTCACAAATTTTAATAAATAATAAATAAATAAATTATATTTGTCGGGCGTATTAAAAGCCTCGCTCTAATGCTGTAAAGATAATCCCGGGGCTGGTTCAACCGTAATTTCCATCTGAAAATGGAAACTACATCCAAGGCTTACACGCAATCTGTGGTCCGAAGGTGTAACTTAAACTCTTTCTAGATGGATGCCTACTCACAAGTTGAACGACAATATTGTGAAATGTCTTGTCAGCCTGTGGCTTTATCTAACCTGTTCACTGTAAAGATTTTTTTTGTAAGAATTACAATATAATTTTTTTAGAAACTGAGTTGACAAAATGCTTTATTTTAGTATCAAAGCAAAACATTGCTTTTTTTATACGTATATTATTGCAAGACTTACAAAATATTTGGAATAACTCCATCAAGGTGTCTAGCGTCAGGCAAAACTTGGAATATAATCAAAGAATTTAGAATTTCTGAAGGTTTTTAAAGCAAAGTCAAAGTAGTATTTTGTGGCACGTAAAGGATAATTCCATCTTGATGCATGGTGCTTTGAGAGAGTGCTGTACAAACATTAGTTTGTACATATTTCACAGTATATTGTTACTGTGTCAAATGTTTTGTCACGACAATAAAAAATTCAGATGGGTGTGGTATATAGAAATGTGTCATGTTCCTTAGCCAAGGAAATAATCGTAAAAGCTTGGAGAAGTCAAGAAATTCTGTTTGTGGGACACTTTGGCAATGCTTATCATGTAATACCAGTGGATAATCTAATATCTACATCTTCAGATAACCATTAGTTTTATATATGCCGTAGTCAAGTATTGTATTCTACACTTACGCTGTCATATTTACAGATTTACCAAATAATTTTTTGAACGGTTCTACCAAAAAAATAATCTTTGTAAAATTTATGAGAAAAAAATGTTTGCAGTGCTAGTCGGTTAGCGGCTGCCCGTGCGGCGCGCTGCCGAGGCCGAGTCTCCAGATGTCGCCCCAGCCTCGCTTCCTTCCTTTTTTAAAACACCCTCCACTTCCTGCCGCCCCGCCGAGAGGTCGCTCCTAGTCACCTCGCTCGCCGCAGTCTGCTTTTGTCGCGCGGCGCTGCCGTATCTCCTTATCTATGGTGAACACGTACGACCGCGTCCGTATCCTCCGGATCATCACCATGGTTATGTATGGATGGTGTTCACAAAAGGAGCCACGCTTATAACTATCATGACTCGAGATGTTATTTTGGACGTAAGCCATTGCTTGCTACCTCAATAACAGACAACAAATATGAATACACAAAAAAATGAATGTATAAGCACACAGAGTACTATCTTAAAACAGTCAATTAAAAAAATTAAAAACAAACAGCACAGAAAATTTCCTGGAGGGAATTAGTTAAATATATATAAAACAGCACATACAAACACGGTGTACTAACAACAAGGAGAGCGTAGCAACAAGAACAATAAATAAATACAAAAATAATGACCTCAGACTAGACAACACAGCGACAAACAGACGAACTCAACGATGATACTAAACAGATAATGTGGACAATACAACACAAAGACACACAAGTGTAACCCTGTTATGTGATAAAACAGATAAGCTGGACACCAAAACGTATACATTACAGACGAAAACAGAATACAACAGTTACGGCGTTTCTGGAACTGAGATCTGCTCCCGTTCTCAGGCTCAAACAGACTGAAAGAGGATACTGGAAAAAACTATTAATTACATTACAACACTTAAAACCGAAATTAATCACTCTTTCACTAGCCCGCAGTTTATTTTCCCCACTGGATCTCGTCTCGACAGTGGCTCCCTACCACTCGTCTCATACCTCGCACCTCAGTTCCAACACTCTGCCTGTCACTACTCACTTGTCCGGCGCACACAACACAGTCATGATGCACCAGTCTCCGCCCATGAAGCCCGTCACTCGTCGTCAACTTAGCCCACCAAAGGGTCACTTGCCCACCTCACTTCACTTTCCCGGAGGCTGGCGTCACCGGTTTTTGTACCCTTCAGTCTCCTTCTGGAATTGGTCTCGCACTCCTTTGAAGTGTGGCGTCATCAGGGTCGACTTGAAAACCGAAGTTTCCAGAACAATGGCGTTCTAGTTACGCCACTTCACGCAGGCAGATCTCTGGTAACGTTCCGAACCCTCCAGAGGCGCTGAGGAGTGGCTGAAGGTCAAAAGGAAGGAGGGTTTCTGAGGATCCGTTGTTAGTCCGGTTAAGCTTGGTAACGGTAATGGACCGCGCCCCACCCGCAGGCGAACGCGTGAGCCGGCCGCAGAAACTTTTCTGCCCCTGACCAACTCTTCTCCCTGGATCATCCTTCTTGTCCTGTATTGAACCTGCCTGCTTAACCCCGCATGAATGAGCGCAGGGTTTTCCCTGTATCCATGCATTTTATTTTTTTTTACATTTATCCAACATAGCTAGTTATAGCCTAGATAGTTAGTCATGGTATCAATTGCTGCCGTGGCTGGCCAATCCCCAAACAACGTACACGATGCATGCTACCCTTCCTGCATTGCTGAAATATATCTTCATTAGGCGTAAAGTCTGCGTCCTGGGCTTCCCTAACCAAGACCCACTTAGTTTTAGTTAGGTTAGGATAGGAATTCAGCAGTCCCGCCCCACCGCCCCGCCACCCCACTTCCACCACCCTCGCACTGTTTATTTAATTTCTTAAGAATGTATTGAGTTATATTTTTTTGGGTAAGATGAAAAAATTCGGTCGACGTTAAAGTTTTTTTTATCATTCTCATACTGTTGACATTTTTTCTATTATCGATTTTTTAATGTTATGAGCTTCCATTACATTTAACAAATGAACGTGTTTTTGATTCAAAATAAATTATACACAACAAATTATCATGTACTCCAAGTGGGATAATCTGAAGTTATGGCCCAAACCCTATTTTGATTCACGTTAGAAAGCTGAAGAAAACTGATGCCAAACAACACCAAAAACAATAAATTATTCATATCCTCTAAAAAATGCAAAATTTTCAAATACAAAAATTAATTTAGAATCAGGATTATAAAGTTATAAAAATATGATAAATGTTTAAATTTTGTATCGTTGAATTTTTGTATTGTTTGTATCGTTGCTACATATACAAACCTTATTTTGGTATATTTTAATTTAATATAAGTAATATAAGCGTTTGAAAACATTGTGAAATTTCACCTTCACCCCTTTCTTTTATTAAATATGCATTTTGAATTTTTACCTACAAAACACCCCACCCCCTCCCCGCCAAATATGCAACGCAGTTCTGTTTATATCTCTCATGCATTGTACTTTATGATAAAAACAATCTTATGACATAAATGACCAGTCCTGTTTGTATTATTTTAAGAGGACAAGTAGCATTTAAAGTGTTCGTGTTAAAAAGTTTTAGCGGTGTCTTAATTTTCCTTGTAGGAAAAAAATATATATTAGTTTGAAAAAGAAGCTGTTATGTTGCAGGTTATCTTGACGACGTATTAAAAAAAATAGTGTTTAGCTCATAAAGCCAAAGTTTTGTATTGACAGTGTGTAACATTGTTGCTTGCATTCGTAACATAATGCTTATTAATTCATTGCTCACTTTTGTCAATCTGTACTCGACATTCATTACTGAAACCATTTCTAGATTTGAATGGTTGTTAGTGGTAGTTTGTTTTAATGAAAACCTCACTTCGTATAACAGTGTTACTGCTCAAACTCGTACGGATAGATGCCGTCCGTCGCTCTGTGGTCAGTAAATTTATCACGCTCGGCATTATTATAATAATTATACTTTAAATTTTGTGTCCGAGTTTTGTATTATAAGTTTATTTGCAACATGAAAAATATGAGAATACGTGAATTTGTTCGTTACCGAGGTTAGATTTTCACACATCACTGGCAAGTACTGAAAGGCTTTACTGAACAGCTTTCCAGTATTAACCGCGCACATAAGCATTATCCAACAAAAAAAATTGTTAAATATTCGATTATCTTTTCAATGGTTTCAAAAAATTACGATTGAATGAAACATCAATTAAAATATAAAATTATGCGCCAATTTTCGTATAAAATATTCTCCATTATTTAAAAAAAAAAACATTTATTTCGTATTTACAAAAATAACCATAGCCATGTGTTGTACTAAATTACAATATCTTAATTTGTAGTATTAAGAAACAATTTCTTGGGAAATGGTTTCCAAAGGAAACTATTGTAAACGTATATAATTATTTTTTCCCTGTGTGTACGTCGGCGAGCTCGGCCCCGACAACGACCCAACTGTCTTGTCAGAAGTCCGGTCCGGTGGTGTGTGAGCCCCTTCCCCCACACCCCGTCCCCTCGGCGCTGAAACCACGTGACTCCGCTCTCAGGCCGGTATTACAAGACAAAAAAAATAACGGTTGTGTTGAATATGCTACACCTGTTCCTGAAGCATATTCTTAGTCCACAATGGGACACGACGAGTCCCTCATTTTTTTAGAGAAAGTATTTTGGTATCCTATCAGTTGCCGTTCTGTTGCCCAAATTCCGCGCATGCGCAGAGCTCGCTGTTTTGTTGATTTCGTCGAGATGGCGGACCTTGAGTCTGGCGCCATTTACTCGTACATAATCATTTTAGTGATCATCCCGGGGGGGGGGGGGGGTGTTGTACCAAGCGCGTTGGTGTGTCAAATGAAACTTTATGACAGCGAAACTGTCTTGGAATACATTTTGTACACTTTAATGGTAAAAAGTAGGTTATATTTTTGAGCGATTGTGCTGTTATCTCTAGTATTTTTGTCGTAACAATTGGATCGAGGCTGCCAAACGTCCGATAAAATGCGTTGAAACCAGTTTCTAGCCTCGCGCAGGGCACCGTTTATTAAAGCGGTTGCCGATTTGCTACCTTACTGGGATTCGGTTTGAACACGTTCTGGAATATGGCCCGCGAGTTAAGTTACGGTTGTATCCCAACAAGGCAGTGCTCATTCGCTACCTTACCCGACTTCTTGGAATACTGCCCTTAGTGACGTTCGTCTGTCGGTTATTTTAACTATTCTGTCCACAGCGCCCTAAATCTTTGGTTAACCAAAAGATGCTCACCGAGAATTTTTTTTATTAATTATATTCCATAACACTATTTTTACGCGGCTACTCAAATGCTTCTCAAAGTACAAAGGGCTATCTGATGTAAATACTCACCGGGAGTCTCCTCAATTTATCGTGAAAACATCATACCATTGCGCACGTGCGAGTGATAAGAGATGAAGGGGTGTAAGGACCCTGCATAGTTATTAAACCCCAACAGCTAACACGCTCTCGAAGTCTGGTGCACTCAGCGTCTTCTGCGCCGGGACGGGCTAGGCCAATATACTTCACAGTTGGGGAGTGCTAACGAACCAGACCCTCTGGCTCCCCCCTCCTGATCCGTCGCTACGTCCATTCGCCAGCCGCGCCCTCGCAGGAGGACGAGGACTCTGAACAACACGAGTTGTTTGTCTTGTCCCCGGGTCGCGCCCCTGCTCCGACCCCATTACTTCAAGAGTGCGGGCCCATGGTCATCCATCCGCTGCCAGCCTCGGACCACGGGGAGTCCTTGGCCCTCGGGCACAGGGGCTTTCATTTCCTGCCTCCGGCCTCGCTGCAGCAGCTGGCCATTTGCCTGTGCTGAATGACAGGTGCATATCACTGGTCAGGCGAAATGCGTCTGTAGTTTGATTCACATGGACTATGGTAATGGGATAAGGTAATTAATTTAATTTCTGTAGCCACATATGTTTGTGGTGTGGCATACCACAAATATTGCATCTCCTACTAATATACATAAAATATGCTTTTTTTATTACATAGAAGTATCAAATGATTTTTTACTCAAACAGAATAAATAGTTTCTACTAAGCTATAAGTTTTCAAATAGTTAAATTGTCATTATAAAGCTAAAACTTTAGAATTGAACCTCCCACCCTAGTTTTTTTTTTTTTTTTTTTAGTAGTAGTTATGGGTCCACCAAACAAATAGCGTCACATGTCGAGCAAAACATGGTTCCAGTTTCCGCTGTAAGAGTCGCACATCTATGTATATATACCTCCTTGTTCTATGATTCCAGTCGCTCCACCAGGCATAGGCTCTGTCCACGTGCTCTCTCTTGTTTTCTTCCGGAGGCAGTTATACGGGGTCATCACTAAGTGATTTGCTGATGAATAGAAATTTTTTACTATTTGAGTTTTCACGTTTTCGTGTGGGGCAGTCAACACTGAAGATACGGTTGAGCCTTCCCCCCCCCCCCCCTTGTTTTCCTTTGCAGTGTCCCCTACACTGTCAGTACAAGAGAACTAGTAATTTTTTTTTTGGGGGGGGGGGGGGGGGTGTGTGTCCCTCTTAACAACGCCAATATCGCGAGCGCAGATGTACACAATCACCGCCTATTTTAATTTAATTTTTTTTTACTTTCGCTTACTTAATATTACAATATTTTTACTTGAAACAAACAGCACCACACTGCGGCTACAGGCGATCGTGTCCGATGTAAGGGTGCGTTCACAGAGAAAGCTGGTAGCAAGTTACTTGTTCCTAGCGCTTGCTCCCAGCGCTTTAAAGGGCTTGTGGTTAGTGTTGGGTGTTCACAATAAAAGCTTAGTAAGCTTTCAAATCTCATTGCGATAAATCTTCCTCTAGTGATAAAGAATATTGTTTTTACTAGAAAATGTAGATTTAAAAGTGCGAAGACATGTAATTAAACGCGGTAGAGGAAGATTTGGTGAATACCACCATCTGTTTCCTCAGCTAAAACTGGACAAGGTGAGATTTTTATCTTGTGTGAGGATGGCGTTGAGGACGTTCAATTATATCCTCGAGAAAATTGAAACTAATTTGGACAAATGCTGGGGAAACTGGCATAAGCAACCAATTCATCCCGAAGAACGGTTAGTTATTTGTTTGAGGTAAGTCTTGGTTGATAATAATTATTTTTAGGAACCATTTACTATATAATAATTTTTATATAGTTTTTACTATGCACTATAAGATAAAACTACTATTTATATGTGGTTTGTATTATATTACATTACCACAGTTACAATAAATTCTTTCAAACAATAATTTGTAGTTAAATATAAACACATTAAAATGTTTGCATTTTATCTTTGAGGAAATGTCTATTATGGATCTTGAATTGTTAAGAAAATCTGCACTTATATCCTCAGATCAATTGAATTAATTATGCAATGGTGTCGGAGTGAGTAATGAGGTTTTATTTATGTCTAGTGAATTAATTAAAGTACCACAAAACACAACATAGTTGGAGTTTCAATTGTTTATTAATATAAGAACGTAACAATGAGTAAATTAAAGGAAACACAAACAGTTGTGAATTTAAATATAATAGGCATGTTGTTGGAAATATTTACTGTTTCCTACACGCATAAAAACTCCTTAACTAGTTATTTTTATTTGAGATTTAATAATTGGTCAAGTCCGTGAAAATCCTCATTTGCAGAAATTGGTGTTGCCTCATATTCATCCATGGATGAGCTCTGGTTAAAAGTGCCACAAGGTGAAAATTGAGTGCTGTTTCTAGGTGTAGATCCAACACTGTAAGACATGGAGTATGCAAATTGCTGAACAACTTCCTGAATCCTTGCACGAAATGGAAAAATCTGTTCCGGACGATTTTTTCTGACATGTGGTAAAAGCGTCTTGAAGAATAATGAATGCTTGTCTTCGGGTTCCTTTTCTTCTTTATTATTCCTCTTTTGTGTTAAAAATTTCTAGTTTTTTTCTCTCGATTTCCAGCATTGACGACATATACTCGTTATCAGATCTTCTACGTTTGATTCGATCCATTGTATGTTTTCTAATGTTTTGTGTTTGTGGAATTCCGCAAAAACGATAAGCTATTGTGGATATATAGTGATTATCCAAGGAATTATCTTGCTGGGGCTGAACTACTACCACATCTTCAGACCCAATAACTTCTTCCTTGTCACCTATATCTGGAGAGTTCCTCTGCTTTTCAATATCTTCAAAAGTATCTGGGCTCTTGAGTGTGGAACAGTTACCTGAACTTTGTTGAGGTCTAACAATTTCTTTAAAAAAACAAAGTGCTTTGAAATACTGCCACTTACACGTAACTATTTAATCTCCTCTAGCTCCAAATTTGGGACGAGTCATCTTTGACAGCTCAGTGTAATATTGATCTCGTAAATATTTCCACTTCTTCTTCAGCACATGTTCTGAAATAATAAATTTGCTTACCTTCAATGTTCATTTCCAAAGCTATCTCCTTCCAACACTTCTATACGTAAACTCTATTCGCATTTTGTTTGAGACGTTTGTCCCAAATAGGTCCTCTTCTAAACACTTGTGAAATAATTTCATCGACATCCATGTTGACTGTACAAGTAGTTGTCAGCGACTGAATGCTGCCGGCGCCGAAAAACAAGTATCAACAGGTTCTTGCTTGCCGTTCAGCGCTTGTAGCAGGCGCTTGCAAGTCGGAACAAGCTTTCTCTCTGAACACACACACTTGATACCATTAAAACATTTCCTCGCGCCGGTCAGCGCTTGTCGGCGCTTGTTAGCAAGCGCTTGCAACCAGCTTTCTTTGTGAACGCACCCTAAGCGATGCTTCGTCTTCGCGAGGGCAGAGGGCTGTTGCCTCGCGCAGCTTTCCGTTCAAAATCCCGCGACCTGAGATGGAACCTTATCAACCCAGGGATTGGTTATTCAGTTCAAGTGACCTCACTACACGACTAATGGTCCAACAATCAAGCTTTATTTGTTAAATTATTTTAACATTCACTCAAGCAACCAAATTAAATTATGAATCTATTTTACCAAATTATTTTAATTTTTGAATCAATATTTAACTAATTATTTATACACGAACAAATTTCAGCACTAAGCCGATTTACAATTTGCTCGTGTTATTACACAGTACAAAAAGTAAAATAACAGTTTAACACTTAACGTTTAAACCATGCCTTAAAACACCGTTAAATATATCTGATAAATAAATATTAAAAAAATATTTATAAGCATTACCTAAATAAAATGTCAGTTCGATTTTCTTAAAAAAAATTACTCTTGAAATTATATTTATATATTATACAGCATCTTATAGTTTATCTTTGGTAGGGCCACATTTAAGTGTGCTGCCTCTGTTAAAGTGTCTCTTGTGAAACAGTGCGCGATAACGTGTTTTGAAATCAGTACAAATTACGCTCTGATGTATAGCTTTAGACGACTAGTGAGTTGTTTTTAGTAATAATATCTATATATCACTTAATCTATAACAGAAACACAAAACTGTAAAAATTAAAGGCCCTAGGTCCACGTGACATTCAAATTTTAAAATGACGATTAAAAAACATAAAACCATACTTTTATAATTTATTTTACAATGTGATTATTTAAATGAGCTAGGTAGTGTTTTATGAAATTTAATATAAATGCTTCTGTTTCTGAGTAGAATTTGTGCCTTCTTGGCCTTACTAAAAAAATAATATTATTTTATATCAAACATTTAGGTCGTAGTATTAACAGTCTTTTTTAAAAAAGTTGTAAGTTACATATGTAAAGTTTTGAGATAACAGAGGTTTTACATATGCTTTAAATCTGAGGTGGTGTGATAGCTTTTTGAAGTGATATTGCTGGTGTATTAAATTGTTCGTTAACTTCACTGCCATAATATACAGGATGAGTAGCAAGGCTAACTATCCACGGTGGAAACTCAAATAGTAAAAAATTTTGATTCATCAGCAAATCTCGTAGTGATGACCCCGTATAATTGTCTCCGGAAGAAAACAAGAGAGAGCACGTGGACAGAGGCTATGCCTGGAGCGAATGCAATCATAGAACAAGGAGGGAGATATACAGCGGAAACTGGAACCATGTTTGGCTCGACATGAGACGCTATTTGTTTGGTGGACCCATGACTACTAGTAAAAAAAACTCGGGTGGGAGGTTCAATTCTTAAGTATTAGCTTTATAATGACAATTTAACTATTTTACGACTTATTACTTAGTAGAAACTATTTAAACTGTGTGAGTAAAAATCATTTGATACTTCTATGTAATAAAAAAAGCATATTTTATGTATATTAGTAGGAGATACAATATTTGTGGTATGCCACGCCACAAAAATATGTGGTTACAGAAATTAAATGAAATAGATTTTCACTTATTAGTTTGCCTGATAATAGCTGATGCATTACTTCTCACACTCACTGTAGCTATGCTAGTAACATATTACAAAATCTGCTATCTAGCGGGTGGACCTAAATCTACTGACTCAGTCTTGTCAGCCAGAGTGTCTCCCCCACGACTGCAGTGCGCGGACCCGGGGCCCGATGCGACGTGCAGACCTCTGCTGCCGCTGGCGGCGGGCGACACGTGGCTGGAGTCAGTGCCGGCTGATTACTGCCGCGCGCCGCCGGCTAACTGCTAGCACGTGGCCAGTAGTGGCTCTGGGCCTCACCCGCCGCCTCGCTTTCCATCTCCACTGAGCGCGTGTAACTCAGTGCACGGGATACAAGTGGAACTTCTTTGGCAATTCAAACCCTGACTCTGAAGTTTACCGTAAGAAGTAAAAAGGCAGAGAGAGAGAGAGAGATGACAAATTTCTTAAAAATAGCACAGCGCGGGTTTTTTTGGCTTTCATTTCTTTTTCAAGTATTTAACAATCCTAACATTTTTTGTATGTATTATAAATTAATTAAAATAAAAATTAATTAAATAAACATGAATTAACAAAATTATTACTCACTTCAAAATAGCTGCTCGGGATATCAATAATTATTGATCAAGCAATAATGATTAATTAACAATAAATATAACTCACCGTTTCAATACTCACACCATTAAAAAAAACTGCGCGTGTTACTGTTTCTTCAAACAGTTCTGCCATGTGGAACATGTCAAATCTGTGCTCGAAATATGAAATTCATAACACGTACTGCTGTCTATGCAGTAAATGCAGGGACTGTCTCAACAGAACTCTCTACGCTGCTGTCGAACAAGGAGGAACGCGAACGCGCTGGTAGTGAGGCGTTTGCCACGCCTCCTTTTAATTTGGTAATTAATTATATCATATGTTTGGCACTTGGTTCATTTTCGTCCTGAAGATTGATTAAAACATAAGCATTACGGACATTCACGGCGCTGCGCTTGTGTGTGTTTCCGCGAGCCAACACCGCGCGGCGCGCGAAGCCTTATGACGTCATGGTGACGCGTTAACCTGCGACGGTCTGCGGCTGGCGAGCGGAGAGACGGTGCTGGCGGCTGGTGGAGTCGACTTCGGCTCGCGGGTGCAGGCGTGTTGCGCCGCTGCTAAAATGGAAAGGCTGTTCCATTCACCCACGCATCGACCAGTGCCCAGCCCGGGTTATCGTCCACCATGCTGCGCAACTACAAGTAAGCCTCGACGCAACCGCTATTAACAACCGGAGGCCGGGTTGGTTTTTTAAGGAAAAACAATGAGCAGAGAGACTTGACTGATCATAAACTCAAATTCATTATCTTGCTAGTTTCTTGAATCGTAATGTGGCGAAATAAACTCTACTTCTCCTTTTTACGCTACGTGAGAATTTACGTAAACTGCTAGCCAGACTTATCACGTTGCTGTGGTGCGGGATGTGAGACTCGCATAATTACGTCGAAACGAGAGTCCGGTTAGACCAGAATATTCGGAATTGTGCCTAAACAACCTTTATAGACAATTACGTCATCCAGGAGTGTAATCAACGGACCTGTTAGGGAAAAACTTATCCTTTCTAAATGTTTGTAAAATTACCCGTAATATAGTGTTTATAATATGTGATTACATTAGATGTCCTTTTCTTTAATGCGAGATCTAGATCTTCTGTTGATTTGTGTACATGGTTCTGTATTTTAATGTACCAAGCCGATGCCAAGCAGGATTATTAAATAGTAAACAGGCAGTGATGTTTTCAATTATTATCCAGGTCATTCATTTTTGCCTAGGGACCGTACTTCTCACTGCATTTAGTTGGTACACCCTTCTGCGGCTCCCGACTTTAAACTCGAGCGCCTCAAGTAAGGCCTCAAAACTGCGCTACTCTGCTGGTCAGAGTCGCAGACGCGGTAGTTTTCGGTGTTTAAGATACTTTTTGATTTTTTATATCACCAGTATGGCATTGGCTTGGATATATAAATTACATAAAGAGGAGATTATGACTAATTTAAAAGCTGCGTCAGTCGAGCACAGTGCGGACGAAAGCATAGATGTTTTAAGACAAAAGTTTGTGGCGCATTTGAAAGGAGAAAGGGTTTCGTGGCAAATGGAACAGGCTGAAGCGAGTGGGTCTGGCTCGCTTAGTACAAATTTTCTAAAAAATAAGTTTGCTTTGCGATCATTAGAAAATGTTCCGAAACTGCAGTCAGCAAATGTAGAGGATATATTAGAGTTTTGCATGGCCGTAGACAAGCTAGCTAACGCAAATTATTTTTCCAATGAGAGTGATTTAATTTTGGCTGTTGCTTCGCGTTACACAGGCTTAGCTTACGATATAGTCATTGCGGGTTATAAGAGTCATATGTCATGGGTTGATTGTAAGGAGGCGTTGTGGAATAAGCTTTGTCCTCGGCGGGTTCGTGAGCAATTAATTATGAGTAAAGTTAATAGATTTCAGGAGCTAAATGAAACCGTCTTGCATTTTGTGCAGGAGATTTTGGATTATGCGAAGGCACTAGGAGTGAGTAAGACTGAGGAGGAATGGGTTAGTCTTGTTCTCGAAAAGGTTTGTCCACAGGTGCGTCATGAGTCGTGTTACGTGAACAAACCACATAAGTTGTCAGATTTATTAGAGTGGGCAGTGGCGGTGGAAAACGTTTGTTTTACCAGTTTCCAGTTCAAAAAGCAATTAATGCAAGGCGCGGTGGGCAAAAGTGGTGAAAGTTCGCGAGGGCCTAATAAAGTTAAGAAGGGAGGTACGTGTTTTAGGTGTGGGCGTTTAGGGCATTTCGCTCGTGACTGTCGGGTTTGACTTGAGGTCTAAAAGTTTTTTTTTATCGTCGTATTGGTTAGTTTTTTTGGGGTTTTAAATTTTTGTTTTCTTTTTGGGTGGCTGCTCGACTTAAGTATAGGGCTAATGCTGCTGAGTAGGTTTCTTATTGCGCCTTACGTGTCTCAGAGGTGGATTACGGTTACTACCCCCTAGTAAGGAATTATGTTGCTGTTTGTTAACGAGTAAACGGGAAAGTGGCACAAAGCATTGTTTGGTCTTAATCATTGTTTTTTTTTTTTTGTCTCTCTCATGTGTTTTTCTTCGCGTGTTTTTTCTCACTGTGTGCTTTTTTCTTCTTGCTTTTCTTTGAGGTCGTTTGTTTGAATGGCGTGTTTTGAGTGCTTCCCCGTTTTCTCGCCTTGTAGTGGCTCGAAGCTACCTAAATTTCTTTGGTTTTTGGTGTTAATTTAGTTTTTTTTAAGGGGGGGATATTGAGGCGTTTGCCACGCCTCCTTTTAATTTGGTAATTAATTATATCATATGTTTGGCACTTGGTTCATTTTCGTCCTGAAGATTGATTAAAACATAAGCATTACGGACATTCACGGCGCTGCGCTTGTGTGTGTTTCCGCGAGCCAACACCGCGCGGCGCGCGAAGCCTTATGACGTCATGGTGACGCGTTAACCTGCGACGGTCTGCGGCTGGCGAGCGGAGAGACGGTGCTGGCGGCTGGTGGAGTCGACTTCGGCTCGCGGGTGCAGGCGTGTTGCGCCGCTGCTAAAATGGAAAGGCTGTTCCATTCACCCACGCATCGACCAGTGCCCAGCCCGGGTTATCGTCCACCATGCTGCGCAACTACAAGTAAGCCTCGACGCAACCGCTATTAACAACCGGAGGCCGGGTTGGTTTTTTAAGGAAAAACAATGAGCAGAGAGACTTGACTGATCATAAACTCAAATTCATTATCTTGCTAGTTTCTTGAATCGTAATGTGGCGAAATAAACTCTACTTCTCCTTTTTACGCTACGTGAGAATTTACGTAAACTGCTAGCCAGACTTATCACGTTGCTGTGGTGCGGGATGTGAGACTCGCATAATTACGTCGAAACGAGAGTCCGGTTAGACCAGAATATTCGGAATTGTGCCTAAACAACCTTTATAGACAATTACGTCATCCAGGAGTGTAATCAACGGACCTGTTAGGGAAAAACTTATCCTTTCTAAATGTTTGTAAAATTACCCGTAATATAGTGTTTATAATATGTGATTACATTAGATGTCCTTTTCTTTAATGCGAGATCTAGATCTTCTGTTGATTTGTGTACATGGTTCTGTATTTTAATGTACCAAGCCGATGCCAAGCAGGATTATTAAATAGTAAACAGGCAGTGATGTTTTCAATTATTATCCAGGTCATTCATTTTTGCCTAGGGACCGTACTTCTCACTGCATTTAGTTGGTACACCCTTCTGCGGCTCCCGACTTTAAACTCGAGCGCCTCAAGTAAGGCCTCAGTAGCAAATATAAATTATATAAAAGGCATTCACAGCTGACTGTAAAGAGTACCTATATCTATTTTCTGAAACAAGCTCATGCGCACACTCTGTCTTATTCTTTTTTCATCTATATCTCTCTTTTTTGTGAGGGATGAATCATCGCACAAAGAGGAGAACGAAACGAGCCCATCAACGTATATGACATAGTGCTCTCTTTGTATATATTTGCCCAAGTACCTATTATCTGTCCTTTTTGCGTCACAAACGTTACACAACAATGTTTCTCGAAACCGTTGTATTAAAATTCGGCCTTGAAATTTTACTCTCATCGCGTCTAAACAAGATTCACTTCTAAGATTTGAACGGTTAGTGAGCGACTACAAGTTATTCAAACAGAAATTGTAAGTGCACTTATCTTTAAAAAACGTGTTTACTTCATTCAGTTTATCTTGCAAGAATGATACAAGTGTATGTATGCATTAAAGATGTTAGGTTTTTATTATGAGGGAATGTTTTGGTGTCATATAGTGTTTGCAGAAAAATGTTATTCACATAATTGTACAAAATTCAGGTGGTGTTAATTTTTTTTAGTGCTGTATGAACTCTTAATTTACATTTTACACTTCGCATTTATTTAGCGTCATCTTCCATAAAACATAAACAATTATTACATATTGAATAATTTGTAATAAGACTTAATTAACCTGAAACAAAACGTGTGAATATGGAAATGCAATAGGGCCTAGACCAAAATCTTAGATTTTTAAAATAATAGCCACAGCCAGGAGAAGGCCCAAAAATGTATCTATTATTTAATTTTATAACTCGACTAACCACAGCTCCTGTCGCTTTGGACACTTTTGAAGTCTATTAATTATTATATGTAGAGTACATTCCGTAGGTTTAACATGAGGTTTTAGGATAGATTTATGCAAAAGTCATCTTTGTCTACTACCACCCAAAATTTTCCTTAAATTTAACTGGGATGCATGCGCTATAGTTATCAACGTATCGTTACAAATAATTTCGCATTTTAACACATTTACAAATCCTATGGAAATATTAAATGATTAAAAAGTTATTTGAAATCTTGACTGCGCTGTAGTCACCGGGAGGAAATGGCTAGATATTCTATTCCATTCAATTATTGGCTGCGTTATTGGCTATATTCAATTAGTATTATACCGTTATAACTATGGTGAACTGCAAGTAAGAACAAAACGAAAATCATCCACATGTGATAACCCAGTTTTATTAAACTCTTGCAAAAGTATCGTGAAACACTTGCAAAGTTCTACAGTGTTATAACCACCTCAATTGTAGGTACTGCTTCATTCCGAGAGTGAAGCTCACCACGGAAAAATAATATGTATCAACGGAGTATTTTTTGTTATAGTTTCTGATATTGTTTAAAAATTTACAAATTAACAGAAGCGAATTATACTTGAGCAATGTACATGCAAAACAGAGAGACATAGGTACGCAGTTGTTTTAAAATAAATCTGTGTAAATATATGTACACATACATATATACACATATTATGTGCTTTATTGACGTAACAGCTGTGGTGGAAGGATACATAGCCATGTAACACTTCCCTCCCTCAAAACCAATATTACTTGCGTGAAGCACTGTTTGGTATGTTTATTACTTTTTTTTACATAATCATAGCAGATTATGGCCTCTTTTCAACGCAAGGTTATTATAAATGTGGACAAGAAACGTCTTTAACGTGTTTCTGTTATAGGCTAATAGTATGTTGTATGTGTCATCTAACTTGTCTCACATTTGACAGCTCTTAAAAGTTACGTCAGTGGTAACCATTTCCCAATTATTGTTAGTTGCAGAGCATTACATAAAGTATGTTTACGAACACTTACCACCACATGGAGTTGTTACAGAACAACGGTGGCAGAAAGATACGTAGATCATTTGAGACATAGTTAGTTCCCCAGACTATAGGTGTCTCTGAGATAAGCTACCCTCGGTGCGCCCAAGCTATAGTCTATTTTAGAAACCCCAAGTCGGCTCGCGGTGGCGTCGATACCCGTCGCTCTGTTTTACAGCCTTCCAGCAGGGGACGACACGGGCTGTTAAGTGGCAGGGAATGCAGGAAGAATTTCGGCCGAGGAAGCTTTTACCCTGATCTCGCGCGGTTGTAACTCAGCCGTGATTTGTGGGTAACGCAGGGCCCGGGCTTTTTAAGTCTGTTGATTACTGAGGCTGTGCGGCTTTTAGGTGGCGATGCCCTGATGGCGGGTATTCTGGAGGTGGCATATTTATGCGCGCGCCGCGCGGCGTACGTGGAGTGGGCTTTGAGAGGTTGACTTCACCAGCGAGCAGGGCGCCTTAGCGCTCGCAGCTACAACTCGCCCTTTAAAAGCAGATAGAAAATATGACCTGACTTAACAAACCATGTGACTGCTAAGAAAATAAAACTATTCAGTTTCGTTCTGTTGTGTCGTGTTGTTTTACTGGAGGGTGGGTATTGTCGTTGGATGCCGTCACAAGCTTTACGTGTATCTAATATGTCATTACGCTTTTTAAAAATCCCAATTTTACCCTTCTTTTGCCCACGTTTGTATCCAAAGTTTTGTCGTAAAATTCCGTCATGATTTATCACTTTCGGTTGAATTGTTGTGTTCACTGCGTTTCAAATGGGACGTATAATCGGATAAGCTGGTTGTTAAGTTGGTTCGTGCAACCCAGGTGAAAGTTGGTTTTTAATGAAATTACAAATAGTTTCACTGAAGTTTGTGAGGCACTTTCATACACAACCTTTTGATAATTCATATATATGATTAATTTACTTTACTTATCGTATATATTGGAGGCGAGATTAAGGCGATACACCGTTTCATACACTTAACCACATCAAAACAAATATCTTCTTTAACATTATATATTAATAATGAAAGTAACAGTGCACATCAATAATGTACTTGATGATAGCGAATTATCTAGGATAAAAAACTAACTTGAATGTTCAATTAATATTCAAAGATAAAAGGTAAACAGAAAACT
Organism: Bacillus rossius redtenbacheri; assembly: GCF_032445375.1. NCBI lineage: Eukaryota > Metazoa > Arthropoda > Insecta > Phasmatodea > Bacillidae > Bacillus > Bacillus rossius. The sequence goes on along the minus strand of NC_086332.1, from coordinate 47,255,822 downwards.
AAATCATATGTAACTCAAAATTAAGCATAGACATACATCTGCAGGAATGTAATTATAGGTTACGAGTGTTACGTCTCAGTAATTTAGGAATATGCGATTTGTAATTTGTATTACTTTCCACAGCAGTGAATGTTGGGTTAACGCTCGTCGAAGTCAATGAAACTGTCAAACTAAACTAGCGTCATAAATGGCATAAAGGGATGGGTGGCTTTGTTGGTAATCAAAATTCCTAACGAGCAAAGTATTAAAAAAAAATTATAATAAATATAAAAAATGTCTACCGTGCTGGTATACTTTTCGCTGTTACGAGCGTGAACAGTTTGCTAGCCTAGGTCTAAAATCACTTCGGGATATTATAATTTAAAAATATATATGTTTAATGACTTAAATTGTAAAATATGACTATTAAAATAAACATGCATACCTGAGTTTGAATTATTCTACTTTTTAATTGTTCATATTAAATATTTTTGAAGCAAATGCTACTTACTATAGGTTAAATTTTGTTACGTGTGTATGTTTATATAACTGTCATAAATTTGATTTTTTTTAAAATTCAAATTTAACAGCCATTCGAAAAATATCACAGTGTGTGCACCCATTAAAAAAAATTTTAAGGCCTAAACAAAACCTGAAAAAATACATGAATGATTATACTTAGTATCGCCAAACAATGCTCCAGTTTTGTTCTTTCAGTAAGTTCGCGGCCGCGATGCCATGGAAATATAGAATACTTTCAGTCGAAATGTCTGTCACGCCGGTAAATGTTGGTCGCGCCGATGTTACAGTTGTGTGGAAGGTGATTGGCTAGCATCGCGCTGGGTAGAGACGGAGTGACGATCAGCCGGCTGGCCTCGGCGCGTGTTTACCGCTGCACGAGTTACCACAGGAAGTGGCGGTTAGCGAGGCTCGCTCTTCGTGGCTGCCTGCACCGTCGTCGCGCCCGTCGGCTGGGGCCGCTGTGGCCTCCGGCTCATTCCCAAGCGGGATACTCGGGGGGAAGTCGCGGTGAGTTTCCTCGGGGTGGTCCCCTTTCCCTCGCTGGCTCATTCCGTCACTGGTCCTGTCTCGTCGTCTCTAACGACCCCCGCTGTCGACGAGCACACTCATTCATTCCACCTGCCGGGTTTCCCATGATTAGTCCCGATGCCCAGTTCCAAAGGTGACCGTCAGATAGCGCCGCGGTGGTGGCAGCAGCGAGGCACCTGAGTTTGCCTTCCGCAGAGTTGAGGTGCCTTGTAAACTCCCAGACCTGAACATGTTCCACAAGCGGCCCGGAATATAACCAGGTAGTTAGGTAGGTACCCTGCGACTCGCCAGTCAGTAGTCCTGACCGTTGGCCGAAACGGCCAGACTTTTTGTCAGTACAGACCTCACATAATGCTTCTGTACCGGTGAAATAAAATAATCATTTGGTATTGACTATTTTATTGCATGGTTAGTGACGAATCCATTGTTGGACTGCATTCGAAACTTTAAGTTCTGTCAGTGCCGATAAATTTACTGCCACAACATAAATATTTGGAGAGTTCTATTGTAATGAAACAATTTTTTTTCAGTCGAGCTGTCCAACCCATCTTTGACGAATTAGATTTCCGTTTCAGAACCCGCGTAGGTGAATATTTCCAGTATTAATCTGTCGTTTATTTCTCTTCGAAAAAAAACTTGTTAGACACACTATGAATTGAATAACAGTGGGCAGCAGAATTGGTCGCTCTAAATGGAAACCAAATACAAACACTGAGATCACTGATAGTACTGCGCTGTCGGTACAGTCTGTGCTTTATAACGTGGCTTAAATTTGACAGTTCTCAACTGTAATACCGTGGTTGATGTATGCTTCTGCCACTGTTGTTCGGTCAACAGGTTTGTAAATGGCTTCATGCTGTCTTCAGTGGTCGAAAAAATAAATTTAGTATGTTGCTTTTCAAGTGACAATTGGTAAATGCGTACAATAGATACTACTTTTGAGAATTTTCTTATTAGAGAACTTACACGACATAGACAGACCTGAAATTGTTGACAGAAATTATATTTGTCATTTCTCAAATTATATTTTATCTCAGGTCAGATTTAGGTTCAAGGTGTTTGCTATATAAAAGCTGTTTTACATGTTTGCCAAAACATATTATTTGTATTTTTATATAATTTAACAATATTTTATGTATTGAGATTCTTAAAATATTCCCATTTCAATTAAATAGCTTAATACATATTTCTCACTGGAGAGGAGTAAGAAATAATTTCCTTCCTTCTTCACGTGTGCTTTTAACTGTGAAGACAAGTTTTGTGTTAACCTACGAACAAGCCTTATTTTACAAATTCAAGGAGGTGGCAACATATGCGTTATCTGTTTTGAGATTTATGTTTAGATTAAGATGTTATTACATTTTACATGCACATAAAATGTACAAGCTGGTAGGATTGGTACTAGGAACCATGAAGTTGTTTTATTTAAGACATAGTGATAAATTTTGTATTTATTTTGTTTTGAGTCCACTATTTATGTCCGCTGAGCCTTTATTCACAATGCCACTGAGGAATTCCTGTACTGGGAAGCAGCTATAATAAGAGGATAAAGACTTCTCAAATTCCTTTTTGTTGCAGTCAGGAATGTATCTGTGTTAAGCGGCGGTTAAGGCAACTGGAAGACGACGACTTTGTTCGTTACTGAAGCAGGAAGCATTTATGACGCGACACCCGTTTAAGAAAAATGTTTGCATGTAAACAACACCGCAACACGAATGTGTCGAACTTAACTATTTTTGATGAGTCAAAAAAAGCTCATTATTTAGGCTTATCTGGTATTTTATGCAACACAAGAAAAGTTTTTTTCTTTTACATACTTGCTGAGAGAGTGAGAGAGCATGGCCCACAGCTTGCTAGTTGCTGGGAAACCCAAGTATGGGGAGGGGCCCAAGAATAACCGGAATCTTAATGTTGTGCATCATGCACTTGTAGCGCCAGTTTCCGCCGCTAGGGAGCTGTAGGAGAACCTCTCCTGAGTCAGTCGGCCAAGTGGCGTCACCCGAAAACTACGAGTGTGGTTTCTCTTTGTGTGTGTGTCTCTAAGTGCACTCGTGACACGAAAAAAAATGATCACGAACAACGTAAGCCTGTGAAGTTTCAGCAGCGTTCTCGTCGAGTTAAAAGCAAATATTCACAGCCGCACGTTGTCTTATCAGCAACAGCTCCTACATAAAATTAATGCCAAAAACATATAATCACCAACATGCCGTGTGAGACCGGACCTTAAGTAATTACCGTCGTTTCCTCAGAGCCACCATAAAAGTTTTCGTTCAGTGCCTAAATATTTTTCATCTACCAGTATCCAGACTCCTTCAAACATGTCAGGGACTGGAAATGTTACATTTCATGTATATACTCTGCAAAAAATGAGCATAAAAGTCATACAAAAGATCATTTTGTAACAGTTTTATAAGCAAACGGTAACCAAACTCATTACCAGTAGGCTAAGAAAACATTCCAAACATTTACAAAATAGTTTATAACAGTTTCATATGCTTGCAGGAAATTACAAACCAGACTGCGAACAAGAGACGCGCGGGAGAATCGGAGTGGAGAATAGATTGAAGATCACACAGACCGCGCGCAAGCCGCGAATGTATAGTGAGACACGCGAGGTCCATCCACCCAATAGAACTAGACAAGTGCAGTTCACAGTTGGCACTTGGCTTGAGATTATAGAACCTTGTTATCACCATTATCTCAAGATTTCACTGCAGCGAATGCCTGATATTTCGTCCGTATATCTTAGCAGTCGATATTTTCGTTCACTTATGCATGGGCGTAGATCCGGGGGGGGGGGGGGGATCAGGGGGGGCCGGACCCCCTGGAATTAAGAAGCCCCTCACTGAGGGGGACTCGCTTGTGCTTTCAGAATTATGACTGTGAAACGGGTTTGATGTCAAAACTATGTTTAATGGATAACTTTCTGTACATATTTATATATATTTTTTTAATTTTCTGCTTATTGCATGCATATAGGCCAAAATAAATAATGGGCAGTATATAACATACAAGCACCCTATCCAGAGATTACTTGTGTCGGTTAAAACCCATGCGCAAAATTCTCAGTTCCCCCCCCCCCTCCAAATCCACCCAACCAGCCTCCAACCCCATTCCCTTACGAAATTCCACGAGCCCTCCTTGCGAATCATACAGATTTGCGTCCTTGCACCTATGTATATCTTTCTCAGTTGTGGGTGTACTTGCTCTGTCGCGTGGGGAAGACTGATACGGGCCAATATCTGAGTTGTTGGCAAGTGTGTGGGATCGAAAGTGGGATCGAAAGGGAATTAAGTGACGTAGCGGCGCAGCGCAGTGTTGCCACGGCGCGCGAGTTGAGGACGAGTGTTTTGTCACCCACCAGTCTCCTCCCGGAGTGCCGCCGAGCGAGCCCTGGAATGTCCTGTCGGAGGAGGCTATAAACATCTGCACACACAGGGGGGGGGGGGGGGGAGCTCGTCAGACGAGTCACGAGGGGCGTCGCGGCGCGCCGGGATCGAGCGAGGGACGCCCCACCCTCGACGGAGCGGGCTGTCCGTCGTCGAGGCGAGGCTGAACGACCGGGCGCAGTCGCACGCGTGACGGCGGGTTTACGAACCACGCGCAACACGCAGAACCTTCGGTAACGATGTTTTTAAAAGGCCCGGTTGTAAACTGCGCAGCAAACGCAACCATCTGCCAACTTTCTAATTCTCGCGGTTCGGCCTTTGTTTCCCGCCTTCCGTCTTTGAAGTGAAGTGTTCCGAAAACGTTTTGAAGATGCAGACACTATGTGGATAGAAGACCACGATGTTGATTTTATCATACACATCACGATTTTTCACTTAAACTTTCGCACAACAGCGGAAGAAAATCACACGTTTAAATCAAGTAATTAACAATTTAATATGTTTTCATGATACATATTATGTATTATCAACTGTATTATAATTAACGTTGTAGGGTTGGTGAACTCTTGCGACTTTCGTGCTGCTTTGAAAACGACCGTGATTATTTTGTGTTGGTTGCTTTGTTGCGTTGTTGCGTGTCTTGCGTTTTTATAATCCCAGCCTAATGTCTGCACCCAGTAGCGGGCTTGAGGGCTGTTGCAAGTCGCGCTACTCATCTGTCCGAACTGTACCGTATTTTTAACAACAGCTAAACCGAATTAATTTTAAAATAACAGTCGTGATAATATTCAATTCACCGACGAGGGCAGTTTCTGAACATTATTCTTTGAAATTCGATTGGGAGTAAAAATATTAAAAATAAAAGTCAGAGTGGTGTTCATCCACCTTAAAAAACCAAAAAGCACTACACCGGTCAAAACGCAAAAGACATTTTCAAACATACGAGTATAACAGGATAAGTTCGCAATTTATATAAATTTGTGTTGAGCGTAATTATATGCTTAAACGAATTCAAAAATTTTAAATTAATTTGATAATTAATATTACAATGGCTTCATTTTGAATTAAGTACCCGTCTGCGCGTCCTGGTCCACAAATGTGCAGTGGTAACCAACAGCCTACATTGATGGTTTAATGACTCCTTTCAAAAAAAACTATTTATTAATTTAATTCGTAGGGTTTTACTTGTTTTCTGCACTGTCTTGTGGATACATAAATACACAAACATGTAAAAACTGTAACCTGTACCAAGTTGTTGTTATTCAGCAAACTTTGAAAGTGAGTTAGTGATTATGATTAGTGAAGCATTACCCATTCCATGATAATCAAGTTAAACTGATAATTACTGTTGAATCTTCTACATAAATTGGTGCCGAGAAAAGCAGCAATTTGCAAAACAGTGTAAATAACAATTGAATTACAACAATTTATGTCACTAAATTCATCGTATTTAATATTAGTAGTTTGAATTAATTTGTTTTTAAAAGTTTCACCGTCATGAAGCGATTTAAGGAGAGCTAAGAACAGTATAACATCTTGGTATCAACAGTTTGTAAGCCGTAACTATTTTCTGTCATTTATTTTTCACAATTTGGTTTCGTTTGAAAAATTTAATGCAAGTGGAAGTCACTGGTGTTTAATTTTGAAACCATTTAAGGAAATGACTGAAACTCTAATAATACTGTCGACAGAGATTATCTTGTGATCTCTGGAAAAAAAAATCTTAATTTGTGACATATGACCCACCCAAGACAATTTTACAAATTTAAACTATGAAATATTGTTACGGCATGAAAACCGTGGGAACAAATGACGTCTTTGGTTACCATCCCTCGCCCTTCAAGACACTTCAACTCGGAGAGGGGAAGTCCGTGCTCTAGGGACGCCGCGGTCACTTGCGGCAGCCGCTCGGGTACTTAACGTTATTTATATACAAATAGGCTTTTTTTTCCCTCCCCAGTGGTGGTGATGGTGGTGGAGCAAGGTGCGTGAGCTGCCAAGCTCCAGGTATGCGGTGGGAGGTGCAGTGAATTTCATTAGCGCCGGTAATATTGATGATGACTATGCAGCTGGGTCGGCCAAGGGCTGCCCGTTCAGGCGCCCGTAACCGCCCAGTCACGCGGGGGGGGGGGGGGGGGGGGCAGGGGGTGCCTCGAGAGCGCAACAGTGGCACACGGCCCCTTGGCCCGTGGACTAACAATGGCCTAGACCGATTCCCTATGATGATGTAGGCTGTACGATCAGATTATGAACACGATGGCGTGTGCGTTTGATTACAATTTGTACTCTTGACACACGCTTTCCTAGTCAGGGGTGATAGGTGTGACGCTCACTGGTTCATCTTGCGCGGTGCCGCCTCTCAGCGCAAAGCTGTGAAATAGCAGGCATTCTTCTCGTCGTGCGTGGAAAAACCACGAGATTTGAGCGGTAACCCTTGCATTATATTGCGGGGAAATGAAGATAAAGGTGTAAGTAAACAGAATCACTCATCCGCCTTCAGCGTATACTTAAATGCTTTTCGTGAACAAGCACCACTTGGATATCTTAGCAGTTATTGAATAGCGTGGTTTTATCTGAAGTTCTGCACACAGAATATATGTATGTCCAAATAGGCGTTATTGGGCCCAGTAACTATTTCAATTTACTGTTTTTAAAATGTCAGACATTTACTGCAGTGAAACCTTGTTGAGATAACAGTGATACGGGATTTTATAACCTCAATAAAGTGCCAACTGCGTATACTGCACTCGACCATTGGTGGACGGACGCTCGTGTGTTTCGTGCGCGCGGTCTATGTGATCATTAATCTATGCCCCACTCCGCCTCCTCCGCAGCTCCCTCCACGCCGCCACGCGGCCTGGTTTGTAATTAGGGCGGCCCGGTCGGGAGCTTGTAGTTGAGCGTGTTGGCGAGGTGGCGCTCACTCCTGCTTTCTTACGTGTTGCTTGAATAACCACGAGTTTCTCATTTCTCGATGTTCCTAGTTTATGTACCACCCTGTCTATGTTTTGGTTTGATTTTTTTAATTGATACGCAAGCAGAAGCCAGCTCCAAAACTACCATTAAGACAGTAAACGCAATCTTAACTTTTCAGTACATTATTATTATTAAGTTTATTTTCTTTATTAAAAACTACTAAGAGTTTATCAAATCATTTTAACTGCAAATACAGCTGCTCGTGGAGAAGCACAATTTTATTATGGCTGGCGTAAATAAATACTTAAAAAATAAACACTTTACAGTTTCGAAAGAAAAAAAACTCGCAGCTACAAACAATAATCAAGCTTAAATTTGAATGACATGAAAAATACAAAATGTCTTTAAATTTAAACTTGAGCTTCCGTAAAGTAAACATCTTTTAAAACTAGATACTATTTTATCATCAGGCTCCACATCTTTGATTGTAATGTATTTATTTCTTCATAGCTCAATGGAAAGAGTTGAGGGTTTGAATGTTCGTTTAATCAGGACAAAAATAACATTGCAAGTGATGTTTTAAATCTCAATAATAAATATAGTTTCTTAGTTGATTTTTTCATCACACACGAGAAAAAAAGGATATCATTGAATCCGCACCAGCACCGGAAAACATGTTAAGGTATCATGTTTGTTATAATAAGCTTTGAACTTGTGATATTTAATCTGTAGAGTGATTTATAAAAGGATACGGAATTTTATAATGGAAGGAATCTCTCAATCCCAAGCACGAAATCCGTGATACTTGTACCGGGTAAAATAACCATAAGGTCGACCTACAAGATTTAAATGAACGCATCTTCACCTTTAAGGCTGGCAGGCGACAACTTCTCTCTCGTACTAGGCATTGATATTTGGATGCTAGTAGCCACTTCATGCCAAAACGTTTAGGACATTGTCTAGTGACTGGATTCCGGGGGTAGGCTACAAAAAAAAAACTCTTCTCTATAGAGCATTGATCTCATAACACAATGCTGGCTCGTATACACTTTACTAAGTATTTGAAAGTTGTTGTATACCTTACGAAATTTCGTGTTCAGGTTTGTCCATAAAGAAGCGTTAATTAAGTTCTTTCCAGTGTTTTCATTACTACGGTGGATGCAGCCGATCGCGCCTTCCGTGAGAATTGCGGTGATGTTTGCGGTGGGAAGCCTACAACACACGTAGTTTCGGTTCCCTACCACGTTCGTGCAACTTCGGATTTCTCTCAAAAATTGAAATTAAAAAAATCGAAGGGTTAGCTTAGGTTAGGTCAGTCACAACATGCTTGTTTTCATTGGAAACTTCTGATTTAGCGGCTGAAGTGGCGTTGATACCAAAACGCAAAACTTCGGAAAACTTCGGAAATTCTTGCAGGGAACCGAAACTACGTGAGTTGTGGGCTTCCCGTTTGCGGTGCAGACGGAGCGAGCACACGAGACACTGCGCTGTGTCGCCGGCAAGCACGTTGTTTCTGAAGCTGGTACGCCCTGCGGTCCAGGCCGGAGGCTGGTGCGTGCCGCGAGCTCCCTCAAGCTGGACGCGACCGAACTATACGCGGCGCTGCGCCGGCGCGATGGCCCGGCCAGATACACCGGCGCAGGCGAGGAATGCCGCGAGGAGGGGTAGTTCACCCCCATTTCCCCGCCCCCCCCCACCCCCACCACCACCCTCCACGGACACACCTTCGGAGAGGTACATTCAATTAACCCGCCCCTGGGAGCCCGGCCGGCGGAACAAATTACCGCGCTGATTTATGCCCCCATCAATACGTTATCCGAGGAGGGGGTGTGTCGGCGCGGGTAGGGGCGGGGGTTCGTTGGCCGCGGCCGAGGAGGGGTTACCGCCCTCGGTGGTAATGTGCTCGGGGCGTCGGCCATCCATCTGGAGAGGCGGGATTACTCCGAAACACAATTCCTCAGTTTGTAACTTTGTACAACACATGGCTATGGGTATTTTTTTATATATGAAATACATTCTTAGAGATAACACTGAGTATATCTTGAGAAGATTGGGTGATAATTTTATATTTTAAATGATGTTTCATGCAATCATATTTTTTTTTGTAAACCATTGAGAAAATAATCGAAAAATTAACAATTTAACTTTATTTTGTTTTATCCTACTTATTATGTGCGTGGTTAATACTGGAAAGCTATTCAGGGAAAGGTTTACAAATAACTTTAACTATTGGAGGTACTGGGACAACACAATGAATTTACGGGTAAGAACCATGAACCCAGCATTACTTACTGCGAACACAATTTTATTTCGATACAGTTGTTTTCATGTAGATGTACAAATTTACAATTATGTGTACATGAATATTTTTATTTCATTTAAAATAAAAATGCACAATGTAAGATAGACGACGACGTCATCGTCCGCGACCGTGACTCGGCGACTGCTGGTCGTGACACACGAGCCGCGCGCCCGGTAGCCGGGAGAGGCGAGTCGCCGCGTGGGTATCGCGGGGCATTAAGTATACCAATTACGGGATACGGCGTCGTTATTCACTGGCAGTCAGTGAGAGTACCTCGTGACCTTGTGTCGCCCGATACGCTTTTGTGACTGGGGAGCTCGGACCCTTCCGCTCTGGCGCGAGTACTGTTGAGCGCGCGTTTCGTTTGCAGTACAGCTCAACATTTCTGGTGCGGATTAATAATAATGCATGGTCGATGCCTCTTTTTTTTTACCATGCGACGCTTTAAAAATGTAAAAAAAAATGTTTATTTAAAATATATATATATTCAAACATTAGTTTTGATTAAAAAAAAAGAGCATTTTCTTCCTCTTTTCCTGAGATAAGACAATAAACTTTAATAAAGATCGCAGGCTTTCGCGGCTATTGTCTGGAGTTGCTTGGCTTGTGGGTTGTAGCCGCGTCAAAGACGAAGATATCACCGACGTTTCGGTCGACGTTGCTGTCCCATCATCAGAGAGCAGTTACCAGCAGCAGTTAACTTCTCCCTGATGATGGTGACTGCAACGTCGACCGAAAACGGTGATATCTTCGCCTTCGACGCGGATACAACCGAGAAGCCAGGCAAAAATAAACCTTGTTTTAGTTGCCAAGTTTATTAATGCTCCCAGCTAGTACACTCGTGTGCTTCCACACTGCGTGATTAATTAAAATATTACTTTTTTTTTTCAACATGAAAAGAGGGCACTCGACAATATCCAAACCAACCAATAAATACAGTTGGTACTAATAGTCTGTCTCATGAAAATTGTCTCCAATTCTACAGTTCTCAAAAGTAGTACCAGTGGTAAACATTTTCCAAATATCACTTTGCAAAGCATCACATGATGTTGTTTCCGAACTACACAGAACAACATTGAACAATCACTGTTCACAGAACAACATTGAACAATCACTGTTCACAGAACAACACTGAACAATCACTGTTCACAGAACATATTGAACGTTGTTTACAGAACAACATTGAACAACAGAATAACATTGAACAAACACTGTTCACAGAACAATATTAAACAAACACTGTTCTCAGAACAACATTGGCAGAAGCATACGTAGACCTATGACCCTACTGTTGAGAACTTTCAAATTCAGACAACTGACAAGACACAGACTATAGTGTCTGGTGATTACCTATCAATAAGGGCATGTAAATATTTCAAAACTAGCGGTATGTTGAAACACTGTAGCATCATCTGTTTTTAGTGGTTGTTTAGTTTCTCTCAAGTGCATGTCTACCGTGACACACGAATCGCAGTAATGTTGTGTGGAAGAAACCCTGATTGGCCTAGTCAAAGGTGTCAACTTCTCTTCTAACGGCCGCCAATCACAACGAAGAAACTCGTGGCGCGGGCATACTTTTATTGTAGTCCAACGAGCGCTCTGATTGTTTCGCGAAAAATACTGCCCCTACGCATGTCGCATCGCTAGCTTCGTGTCGAGTCCATCGTACTGTTGTAATTCTAGTAAGACTTATTTTTTGTACTGTTGATTTCATCGTAGCCAATCAAAGAAAATGTTGCCAAAGTTCCTGAGTATTTACAGCACTGCTGGTAAAACATAACATCGAATGCAGGGTTCGTGCAAAATAAGCCATACTTACCTGTGCCCACAACGTTAGTGCTGCACAGTTCACGAGCGCACTCTACCCAAATGTGAACTCAAGGTGTCCAGTTATGGGCCCATAACTTTGGAGATGCGCAGACGACAAGCGCACTCTACCCCAACGTGAACTCACGTCTAGATGTGGGCCCTTAACCTTGGAGCTGCGCGAAAGGCTAGCGCACCCTGTCCAAACGTGAACTCAAGATATCCAGTTTTGGGTCCACACCTTTAGCGCTGCGCAGACGGCGAGCACACTCTACCCCAACGTGAACTCAAGGTGTCCAGATGTGGGCCCATAATTTAGTAGCTGCGCACTCCGCCCTAACCTGAACTGACAAGTGTTGTTTGTGTGTTTGCCCGCAGGACCTCGCGCGGCGCATCGATGCTGCAGTGATGTCTCGGCGGCCCTCGCTGCTGCTGGTGCTCGCCTGCGCTCTGATTGGCTGCCGCGACGCGCTGGCCAGGCCGACCGCCAGCGATGTGCAGCTGGGTGAGTGTCAGATATCTTTGATTTACAGATGCAGATCGTGATTCATCGCACGACTGTTCGTTATTTATTTAAGTTCTGTTACATTCCTACCCTTCGGCTGGTAGGTACCCTTATATGGCAGGCACAGTCCTTATATGGTAGGGTTCGTGCCTACACCATGTGTCTTATCGTCGGCTCTGATTGGCGGAAAATATCGTTCCGCACTTGAGTGGACCAATAAGAACACAGTCCGTGATTTACAACAATGTAAACTATGCATGTTATTAATATGTTTTTGCCATAAAAGTATGAAGTTACATTGTAAAAATATCTATGTAGTACATAACGTTGTGATAAATCACAAATGTTTGCTACAAACATACATGTGGCTTTGGTGTTCTAGGAGTCAGTGTATCGGACTTCTAACCTTTGGGTCGTGGGTGTTGTTATATTTAGTTAGTTTGTAGGCTGTCCCTTAACTATCGTCCTGACGTAAAGCGGAAACTTAAAAAACATTTCAAATAAACAACCCGTCATTTGGACGCTCAAACTGTTTGTAATTTTGACTATATTATGTTTGTTAACAAAGGTAAACCAACATTTGCTTCACACTAGCTAAGTTTTTACAACTTTCACAACGATTATGCTAAGGAAAGATGCGTAGTTTTTTTTCCCCGTTGTGTTTAGTGTATCATGAAAGTTGTGCAATGTATCAGTTAAATAAAACCAGACCGAAAGTACTGAGTGCCGAAAATTATCAGCCATGCATTTTTGATGTTAGCAGCCACGTGTTCCCTGTATTTCAGTAAACCCGGTAAACCACGTGCCAAATTCGATAATAGGGACTTATGCTAGGGAATTATAAGGGTTATGTTATCATACTAAATACCACAATGTATAGGAAATGTGCAGATGGGAGACAGTCTGAGTGTTTCCAGCGGGCTGTGTTCACGAGGAGCTGCGCTCAGCAGGACGAATGTGACGTCATCGTAACGAAAAAAATGCAGCACTGTAGCTTCGCTTCTACAACGGTTGCCTGTCTTACCTCACCAGCAGTAAGACAGGTTTAACTTGAATATCTAATAACTAGGGGTATGTATATTTTTTTGCGAAAAAAAATTCTTATGGCTCGTTAAACTGCAATAAGGTATGCCAGCGCTATCGATTGTTCCCTTGTAATTGGCGGCCGTCTGAAAGAGAAGCCATTGCCTATTAGGCCGGGCCGCGTTTCTTCCGCGCTGAACTGCTGTGATTTGTGTGCTGACCGGAGACTTGTACCTGAAAAGAAACTTGACCAATCCCTAAACACAAACAAGCTTTAAAACACGCAGCTTGTCCGAAAATCTTTTCGGGAAAAAACACAGGGCGCTAGTAATAACCAAAGTTGTAAAGATGGCGGCGCCGACCCCGGCCAGCCAGGCGGCGGGACGCCGGGGGTCTCCGGTCAAGCAGGCCCGATGGCTTGTTCCACAACAAACGCGACCCCGCTAATTGCCGCTCTCCGCTCGGGTAATTGCCTTTGAGCGGGGCCGACCCTCTCCGACCCAGCTGGCCGCTTCCTCCCAGACCTCCTTGCGCGCCGGTGTCGCTCAGTCGCGTTATTTCATGCTGCACATTCCTATACAGGTGGTCCATGAAACAAAGTCACAGTGTCAATGGCATATCACAACAGTTCAATTAAGACAACTTACAACAAATCATACAGTAAATTGAAGATAAACTTACGTAGTTTTTCCTTACAAATGTTCAATATGTGCACCTTTAGTTATACGGCACACGTCCAACCTAAAGTCCAATACTTCCCACACTTTGGTTAACAAGTCCTGAGTAACAGAAGCAATAGCCTGATTCTTCATTTCTGTGTCTCAACTCTGAAAAATCATTAGGTAGCGGCGGAACGTAGACACGAGCTTTTATAAATCCCAAAAAGGAAAAAAATATATAATGGCTTTATGTCAGGTGAACGCGGAGGCCAGCGAAAAAGAGCGATGTCGTCTCGATCAATCCAACGGTCAGGGACTTCGACTTTCAACCACTCTCGTATAAAGAGATTCCAATAAGAGGGGCTCAATAATTTTTCAAAATAAAGTTTATAAATCCACTCTCTACTAATTGGGAAAGAGCCATTATTTCGCGCTGCAAGTGAGAAAACAACAAAGCAGTATTTGCGCATGCGCTTATCTAAAACTGTTTGAGCTACTCTTTAATCGTGACCTTGAACCAACACTGTACAACTCTTACAGTTGTTACTATTAAAATTTATAACAGGGACTTTCTTTTATGGACATACACCATCAGGGCAGGTCGCTGTCACCTTGTACCTTCTGTCCTGATAGCGCATTAGTTTGGGACATTTTTTTTTTCGCGAAAAGAATTCGAGACTTGCTGAGAGTTAAAACACCGTAGCATCGTCTGTATTCTGTGATTGGGTGAGTTTCTTACAGGTACGTGTCAACTGTCAGCACACTAATCACAATAAATCAGTGCGGAAGCGAAAGAGTCCTGAATGACCCAGTCAAATAAGGCAAAGGCTTCGCTTGCAGATGGCAGTCAATTATAAGGAGAAAAGACGTTGGCGCAGGCATACCATTTTACAGTATAGTGGGTATTCAGAACTTTTCGGGAAAAATGCCTGCTCCTGAGTCTAGAGCCGGGAAAAATTCGCGGGTTCATTCGGCGATAGGCAACTTAAGAAATTTTCGATAGTGAGACGGGATGGCGATGCTCGCTGGTGCTTGTACAGCGCTAAGACTGGCGCAGGCTTCTCGTACGTAGTGCAACCATGAGATCTGAGTGGTGACCATAGCATTACATGGCGGGGAAATGATGAGAAAGAAGTAATGCAAGTGTCTAGAGTGCGTTCAATAATCTTCACCGGATGTTTCACGCATAAAATTTATTTTGAAAAAAAAAAAAACGCGTTTTATCCATTTCACTCTTCTAAAAATACAATTTAAAAACCAAATCCGGAAACAGATCTAGGTATTTGTCCGCCCACGGAGTATTCTTAAATGTTTTTTCGCAAACAGACGCCACTCTGATTGATATCTTTAAGAGGTTTAAATCGCGTTGTTTCTCGTGAAGCTGTGCACGCCGCATGAGTGCCCCGGTGGCGGCTGGGATCGAGCCGTGGTGCTTGGAAGAGGGAATAGAGCGACAGGGGGGAGAGAGGGGATGTAACAGGAGCCGCAGTGTTTGCGGGGCGTGGCAGCACTGTGGGGTAATTGAATCACAGTTGAGGGAGGAGGCGGCCATTCTGCCGTGAAACCTCTGGCGCTTTGTGCGCGCACACAGGGCTTCCGGGGCGATTCCAGGGCTGCGACCGGCGAGCGGTGGCGCGTCCACGCTCTGGAATTAGAACTTTGTCCCTGTCTTTCGTCAGTGGGTGTCACTAACTTCCCAGCGAGGTTTTCTTTTTATAATCTCAGGCTCGTGGTGAAGTCCACTGATGTACCTACCGCATTTTAGCAGAACTTTCACTTACTAACATTTCACATATTCACATCACAGAGGGACCTGAAAATCCCTCTCCTGATCGCAACCTACTCGGGGCAAAATTTCGTTTTCTTTTTCGAACTGGGAATAACATTTGCGCCCCCTTCCCCCACCATCTGTCACGAGCTGTTGGAAACGTCGAGGTGCCTGATGGCAGTTTGTGAGTGAAGGCAATTTACAGTATCTCCTTAAAAGAATGTCCCAGTATCAACTGTAAGCGTTGCAGAGTGTAGGTTCAAAGTCACAATTAAATAGTAACTGAAACAGTTTTAGATTCACGCATGCGTGAGTACTGCTTTGTTTTTTTTTCTCGCTTGCAGCGCCACCTACGCAAAATGGTGACTCCTGAGAGTAAAGCGTTTTGTGGTTTACAATTTGCGGATGTTTTTGCCACATGGCGGATCACAATTACTCAGAATAGGAGCATTGGGGAAGGAGTCAGCCATGTCCTATTGTAAGGAATCACCCCAGCATTTGCCTGGAGTGAATTATGAGTGATGTTCGGATCGAGATTTGAGCCCGCGTCCTCTGGAGTTTGAGTCCGGTGTCTTGTCATTGCGCCACTTCACTCCCTCTTGGCCCGCGTGTAAAGATGGGAGATACGGGACGAAAATGACGTGAGGAAACCTTTTGGTAGTTTTCCAAACTACAGAGCAGCCGACTCTCTCAAGGTCTCGTATTACATTTTATGGCACGATGTGACGTGGCGCCTAGCTTTGGGGTGCGTTTATGGCCCGGAGACTATTGTAACTATTATGACATTTATAGTCGCCCGCATGGAATAATCGGGTAGCTGCTGCCTCCTAGATTGTAACACTGCGGCCACGGCCATAAAGGACGTCCTGCGAGCAAACATACGTGGAGAAGCAGCGAGGGAGAGGTACACTGTTGGAAATAACCGAAAATCCACGGACTTTTGAACGACGAATTCACCTCAAATAAACGAAGAGTTCTTCGTAATTTTATGTAACTGAATCTTCGTAGAAACTACGTCGTATTTCGACTTCTGAGTTCGTTTTTTTTTTTTAAGGTTAACACACTCGTATAAAAATAAGAGTGTTTTTGCAGAAGTTTCAACAAGTATTTGAATGTTTTGCTGATATATCAAGATTATTTTCGTGGATTCATGTTCAAAGTCAATAAACTTAGTACCCGTAAGTATCATATTATCCCAAGATAACGGTAAATTTATGAAGCTCCCTGGATACTTCGTAACCAGCGTTCTTCATAATTTTAAGGTGAATTTTTTTAACAGTGTCGCCCACGAGGTCTTACTTACAATGCCGCCGTCGGAGGTGGGAGATGGTGAAAGCCGATTGCAGGAGGATGTAGGAAAAAAATATCAAATGCCGTGGTGGGTATCTCGTAATGTAAATAAACAACTAGAATCATTTCACTACCAGTTTTATAGGTGATTTATGGTAAAAAGCATAATAGAATTAATATTATAGGCTAAACGAATCTCCGAATTTTTTATTAATCTTAATTTAAAAAAGTAGAAATAATATAAAAAATTCTTGCGTGGATTTATGTATATAGATATATTCTATCATTCTCCTGATTATTATTATTTTTTTTTTTACATAAATAGCTAGCGATTCACCGAAGTTCATCCAATGTCTTCGCGGCATTTTTCCGAGAAACCAAAGTTTTTTATTTAAATTACAGGAGAAGTGTGGTTTCAAAGCTGAAACTTAAAGAAATTACTGGAAACCCTCTGTCTGCGGCTTCATTCGACTCGCCACGGGAAAACTTGGATCAGGCCCGGACATGGGAAGGAATCGACAGATCGAGATCTCGATGGACGGAGTTGATGGAGCTATTTGCCTCGCTGAAGCCGTTGAAGAACGAGGCTCTGGCCTGGAAGACAAGTGGTTCCGGAGGACGAGCCCGAGGCAGTAAACAGGGACGGAACAGGAACTGCTCGAGTGAAGCTCGGTTCGAGTAACGGCCGCTGCGCGCTGCGAACGAGACCTGTCCGTGCGGCGTCGACACTCCGCAGGGAGCAGGAAGACGAGCCTTGCTGGAGGAAGACGTCCTTCAGCAGCAGCGCGCCGCTAGGTTTACCCAGCTGGGGCGGGATGACTTCCTGCACGGCTCCCCTCCCCTCTGCTCGCCCCACCCGCGCTACTCCGCGCGAAGAGACGGCCGTTCCGTAACTCAGCTCGAGAGCAGGGTATAAGGAACCGTAACAGGTTTTCAGAACCGGGAATTTCGGTACTAGGAAGTTTTTTTTTTTTTTTGCAGCAGTTGGTGATTAAAGTAGAAATACTTATTTTCGAACGATGAAACAAGTTTTAGTGACCAAAAGTTTAAAGATAAACATTCGTGTTACAATTTTTTATTGCAAAAAGTAGGTATCTACCAAAGTGAACAACTCACTTTATTCTCAGGCTTACTCTCAAACTTGGGGGGGGATTTAAACAATTAATCGTTTTAACGCACGCAAAATCACTTATCACTTATTAATTTAAAATAACATTTCTTCTTTTCATGAAAAACTTAAAAGATATAATGTCGTTATATAAAGAATACTGGCTTGACAACCACCGGCACCAGCGCACTCACAGCAGTGCGGCACCGACTGCCGACTGGGGTGATCGTCTCGTCAGAGGAGAGTATCACATGGAAGTAACCTTAGCGCACAGTAAAATACTAAATTTTATGGTTACGATGTCGAGTCCCGAAAGTACCGAAAGTACCGGGAATCGATTTTAAATTCTCGGTTCTTTCACTACATACATATATTAAAAATCCCGTGGGGACCGGGATTTGCACGTTATAAACCCTACTCGAAAGCTCTCTTCTTCCGGCCAACCTCGTGCATCGTCCCAGTCCGATGCACGAGCGATTCATGCGTTGACGCCATTAGGCGCGAGAACATCAACGAACTAATGTATTGAGTCAAATGTGGATGGAATAGGCGTGTGTGTCTATTTAATATCAACGTGGAAGAACAATATTAGATGACTCCCGAGATAATGGAAAGTATCGTCCTCCAGTTTGATTACAAAACGCCCAAAGAAGGGTTTGGCAGCCATTCTGATACTCTTTCGAAAACGTTTATAGTGCACAGATAATGCAATCCACTGCATTTATTTACTGTTATGATTGGAAAAAAATCAATTTTGCATGGCGTAGTGTTTTTTCTATATTTCATTGTGTGTTTTCTTACTAGCTGAGTTATCGCGCGAAGCGATAATCTTTTGTCGAATCGAGCCAATAAGAAATTAAATTTTGCAAATATTGACAACTGATATTGAATCCTATCACACAGTCAAACGTGCTAAATCATCGTCAGTAAGAATCACGTGGTGCAGAGCAACGGAACCATATTGGCGGGCTTTCACGTTTAGTACTTCATAATAACGGAACACGACCTGGAGCCCTAAAGTCGACGACGGAAACACTACTTGCAGATTTGTACTTCGCATCTCTTCCTTTCGCTCAGAGTGGGCGCAACGGTTGACGATGGACTCGCGTTAAAGAGGTTTGAATCTTGATCCAGGACAGGAAAAATAAATCAGTGCGTTTATAAAAGATTCCTTTGGAAACCGGTTGCCAAGACATATTTGTAATCTGAAAGAAAGATATTTTAACTTTGTGCAACACGTGGCTATGTTTTTTTTTTTTTGCATCTATTAAATACATACGTTTTCCGAAATAATACTGAGTATTTATTACGAAAATTGGCGCGTAATTTTATATTTTGATTGAGCTTCCTTTCAAGCAATTTTTAAAACCATGGGAAGATTAATCGAATATTAAATAATTGGACTTTATTTGGTTTTATTATGCTTATTATATGCGCAGATAATACTGGAAAATTATTCAAGGAACGTTTGACAACTAACTTTGGGAGGTACTGGGACAACACAAAGCATAAATGCCCGGGTTAAGAATCCGAACCCAGTATTATAGCGAATACAATTTTGTAGTGATACAGTTGTTTTCACGTAAATTTACAAATGTACAAATATCTATAATTTTTGCATCACCATTTCTGTTTCATTTAAGGGGGAAAAAAAGTTGCTGTGCGAGTTTTCTCCAAACCACTCGAGGAAAACGCCGGAGTAGTTCCGTACAATTAGCCTGGTCGATTCCTTCCTCAATTTCCCTCACTGTCAGGGGCGAAAATGTCTAGGATTCCTAGAAGGTCCCGCGAAATTACTTTTATCATTCCTGTTTCACAGTTAGGGTTTCAAGCGCAAGCGGAACCCGTCAGCGAGAGGCTCAGGCCCCCCTGCCCCTTCTTCCCGCCGGAGTTTCCCATGTGCTCACTGTTGTAGTCGTGGACGACGTCGTTCTCAGCGAGACGTCAAATGAAAATACACAGGAATTATATGCAAATAGACACTTACTTTCGGCAACCCAAAGACTTAAGGAACTCTCCCCAACTCTTTTCTGATCGTAACTCACTTTGGATAAAATGTAGTTTTCTGGAGAGAAAAAACTGGATAAAATAATGAGGTTTTGAACACAGGATGCTCCCCCTCAGTCCATTTGCCATTACATTACTTCAAGATACATCTTTGCTGCAACCTGCTTGCAGGTGTTCTTTTGAAACCGGGGGGGGGGGGGGGGGGGGGGGGGGGGGAATTATCACCTGCAACTTCAAACATTCACAAATTTAAACTATAATACATATTAAAAAAGTACTTTTATAAAGTTCATTTTGTGTTTGTTTTAATTAATATTGGCACGTTTGGTTATTATTTACAAAACTGATACTCGGAACTAACTCATTGCAGTGACTTACCCAGCTCTGGTCCTTGTCTTGGACATCTTTAAAAAAAGCTATAAAATGTAAATAACGGGTCGTATATAAAAAAACTTTTTATAAATACTTTTCTATACTTACGCGTTTAAAAGGGCCTGAATTTTATGCATAGGAATACCTATAAAACCAGAAACGATGGAGTTTTTGGGATGTTGTTTTGTTTTACTATCGTGATGAACACATTCCTAAACCTCCTCTGCTCGCATGGTTGTTTACTTTATGTGACAGCCTGTACCCGCGAGCTCATCCTCTTCACTCTCTCCCTCTCTGTCTTCCCCCCCTCCCCCTGCCACAGGCATTCTGTCACGCAAGGAACAGACTCAAAAGCATCTGCCCCCGGGACAAAGCCAGGGGAAGGAGGGTGATTTTACGTTCCTTCGGAAAGCGTTTTTCAAATTTTTCTTTCCTCCCCCCCCCCCCCTACAGCGTCTTTGGGGCTGACTGCTCGCTCAGTTAAGTTTGGTGAGGGGGGGAGGAAGTTATAGTTCTAGGGTGCCAGACCTTTCTCCGGAGAACACACGGCTGGGTGGGTGGAGGGGGGGGGCGAGGGGGGAAGAAGGGGAGGAGACCCGGGCAGGCACGCACGCTACTTCGAGGGCCTTTTACTGCCGGTTGTCCTTTTGGCGGGCGAGAGTGGTCGCCCCTCGGGGGCGCAGCGCCCGCTCCAGCGGCGACCCAGGGCCACGTGTTCCTGCTCGTCCACTCGAGGGAATCCAGCACGGTTACTGGATCCAGGAGCTAGTGCTGGGGAGGGGGGAGAGAGAGGGGAATTTTATGATAAACAAATTTTTTTTTGGTTTTTCAAATAAAAAAATGTTTCATCCCGTACTAATTTCTTTGAGTTACGACCATGCACGCAGGCCCAAGTTGAAAAAATGCTGGCAAGCTAATAGGGAAAATACACGTAAAATGTTCACACATTCATTTACAATCTATCTACGTACAGTAATTTTTTTTTCAGTGGTTTGTTTAAAAAAAAAAATAAACATGAATGTATTTTAGAGATCTACCATACTGACCTAATACAACGAATTCCTCCTGCCATCTTACATTACAGCTATAAACACTTGCTCGAGTGTTATCTAGTCGGCTATAACTACGAGTATGTATCTTTGAATATATATACTGTATAGAAGTCGCCAGCACAGGTTAAAATTTCTAATACGGTTTTGAGGTAGTTGGTTAATTCACCGCCGCAATCGCCACCATCTCTAGGGCATCGACTTGTGGTGGTCCCTAGCGGACAAGTGCCGAACTCTTCAAACACCCCTTCCCCCTCCCGTTGAACGACCTCGAGCTGCAGTGAATGATGGATGAGGGGTGCGGGGAATGACAGCGGGCGACAGTGCTGCATTCTAACGTGTACACAACAACTAAGACGATACAGGGCGTTACGGCAGCGCACTGCAGCGGTGAAGTTCCCAAGCTGCTCATTTTACGCTCTTGAAAAACGTAGAGTAAATCCTATCCACTCGCGACTTCTATACAGTATATATATTCAAAGTATGTGTTAAGCATGAAATAGCGACAAACGAACAAAAACATAGCCTAATTTTTCATTGAACTTACGTCTTAACATTTAACTTATTTGTACAAGTATTCGTGTGTCTGCCAAAAAAAAAAAAAATTAAATCGCGTGTAGTTGGTACTTTTAACGTCTTAACCTTAACTACTCATGCGCTCCCTTGCGACTTTGACTGCCAGCGTCGACACCTTGACTTGACCGGCTGAAGCTCGATCGAGCCAGCTGTGAAACACGTAGACGGTTTGTTTGCGGCAAGGTGGAGAGCGAAGAGGGGGTGCCGCGGACCGGACCGCAGAACAGCTGGTGCGCCCGGTCATGCACGATGGAGGGGGGGAGGGACTGGTTGGCCTTGACCGCGAAATTCAGCAGTGCGTCTCCGCGGTCGTCCTTGGTTAAGAGGATCAGGAGGAAGAGGGGGAGGGGGGGTTGTAGCCATCCTCGTCAGTCGCCGGCGCCTGGGACCTCTTTCCTCGGGCTGTCTCCTCCGCCCGACAACACTCATCCTGTTGCAGACAAGTGCCGCGAGCCTGAAACCTCCGGTGCACGCCACCCGAGCCCGACAGACACGCCTGGGTGCTCACTTAAAACCTGGACCCTTCCTGCATAATTTAAGATTAACTTAGGCCACGAAAAAAAAAAATGTGTGCGTGGCATCCTCGAGCGACAAAAGTGAATTTTCTTGCTTTTTAGGTATAGATAGAGATCAATCAGGAGCTATTTTTTTCTTTAAATTGAACAAGAGATAATTTCGTAATTGAGAATAATCAAGGTGTGATCTCAATTGAAAAAAAAATATTGCCTTTTTCCGCGCCCTGTACTCTCGCATCCGTTCACTGCCTCTTTTCTTTCCCGCGATGCCTTTGATAAATACATCTTATCTGCTTCTGCTATTTTTATTATTTTTAGGCGTGATGTTAAATCACGACCTCCAGCTGAATAAAATGAAAGAACAAAAAAAAATTCCAGTCGAACATAAATTACACTTATGAAGTCTGTCTCACATGTCTATAAGTCCTTTTCACATTTAATATCACAATGTTCATATACCAAAAATAAATTACACTTATAAAGATAACCTTTTAAGTCCATACGTCTTTTTTTTACATTTTCAATCACGCTATTCACATAAAAATGAATGGCACTTATAAAGTTCATTGCACAAATCAATAACTCTTTTCCACACGAATAAATAAATTGTAGATACTTTAAATAAAATATAAAAAAAATATGGTAGCGTTAATCTTTGCCGCTACGAAAACTGAGGAGTAGAGACAAACACAAGCAGCGGTACGAGAATTCCGTAGCATCACTGCTGCGTCATTTCTACCTCTCTCCTGCCGTCTCCACTTCCGGCCGGTACAACTAGCATACAGCATGCCATGCTACGTACCTACCCCTCCCCCCCCCCCCCTCCGCAACCCTTATCATCTTCACAGTCGACCGCTAATGCATGCGATGGAGTGGCGTCGCCGCTGACGCACTCTCCTTCTCTCCCGGTTTCCCAATCACGTTTCTAACTATTCCCCTCATGCGATCGGAATTTTCGTAACCCTCGAAAATTCTAACCCCCTCAGCAAATAATTTTCACTTCATGATTCAGACCGTGCCAGAAAGATACTGTGACGTAACAAACAAAATAAACACTGGTTCATACTGCACCAGAATATCTATATAAATCATCTACCGAAAATTGAACACCTCGGATGTAAATGGAGATAACTCTCAAGATAATGATATTGTCATTTCAAGTGTTGATAGTGAGCTGTGTACAATTATGGAGGTAAGTTTAGGGTTGTAAACATACTTGGAAAATTTACAAAGTAAAAGAGCTTCATGAGAATTATTTTCTCTCACTGATTTCTTAAATATTAAATTCATTTTTAACACCATTCACAAGGTTTTCGGTTAACATTGTCTGCACCCGAAGACTTCAATTATTTTGTTAATTTAATAATAATCATTGTTATTATTAAGCGGTCAAAGTCTTGGTGTCCTCTGAAGCAGGTTTATAAAAAGGACTCTGCCACAGATAAAGGGATGTATCGGGTTTTTCCGTTAAACGCCAACACTACTAGGCAGCTGAGTCCTATGAGAATATAAGACGAATACAGACTAAACACATTTTTTCCCCTAAAGTTATTATTAATAGTGTAATGCACCCTTAAAAGTCAGAATTGAGGTTTGATTTTTTTTTTTTAAAAAAAAGCGCATCAGAAGTTAAGCGCAACCAAACACAATCGATGAATAATGATCGAAAATCACAAATCCT
This sequence comes from Bacillus rossius redtenbacheri, assembly GCF_032445375.1. Taxonomy (NCBI): domain Eukaryota; kingdom Metazoa; phylum Arthropoda; class Insecta; order Phasmatodea; family Bacillidae; genus Bacillus; species Bacillus rossius. The sequence continues at coordinate 47,231,827 of NC_086332.1, read as the reverse complement.
AATCCTGTGAAAACATAGTTTGAGATTATATTAATTAATAAAATAGGTTTGACACAATTTTGCCCCATGCAATTAAGTACCGGTAGACTGTAATTTATTTAATTAATTATTGATCAAATCATCGAGAAAAAGGTAGTTTTATTTTTGTTACCGGAATACACTCAGGTGAGTCGTTTTCCCGAAATGCGTACCTGTCAAACGCTGAATTTGAATTTCCTGACAAATAGGTAACACGCACTTTACACTATATTAAAGGGTTGTAGAAGTTCAAAGAAACTTCCTATAAAATAAGCAGTACCGGTAATGTAGTGCGATGGTAAAAGTAGCATACAACATAATATTCGTATTTGTTATTCTTTGTCGACTCCTTCCGATGGTTTATTTACAAGGAGGTACTGCATAGGCCTACTACGCTTCGTTGCAAATTTTTTGTCTAATACAAAAAAAAAACCACGAAAATGTTGATATGTATCTACAGCTTTTACTAAACGCGAAATTTGTCAAATCCATGACAAAAATCGAATGTTTCCAATAGGTTCATAAAGAGGTTGCATATTCTCGTTAAAATGGGAAAACCTTTCCAAATGTTCAATGTCTCTGCTGTTGTAAAAGTATATTGTAAAATCCAAGTGGAGCAATACACTGACAATTCTACCCACACTTAATCCCATACTTAACCTACCCATGCTCAACGATGTTAAAGAATTAAACAGTGACATAAAAGATTTATTTATAGTGGTGCAAAATGTATGCGTTACAAAAGCCATGAATTGTAACAAAAGAACTGCGTAAAAAGATACTTAGCATTTCAAAGTTAAATTTAGCATTCTTTGGTAAACCAAGTAACATAAACTCATGAAGTATGGCTCCATTACCTATGTCCCATTTTAATATTTTTTTAGAGGCTTATTCCAATAAGTCACCGTAATCAGTTGTTTATGGAACAACTACCATCTTAAGGCAAGTGCGTATTGATCATGCGTTTGGAAACTCACTAACATGTTATAATTTTCAATAGCAAATTCGTTAGCGTGCTCTTTGTGTGATAATGTTACCGTTCTGCATGCTAAGCTCTTTATGCTTAGCAGCTTGATCGATTCCGTAATACTGAGTGATTATAAATTGCGCTTATATATTAGAGTTAGGTAGTGAAAAATTCTTTTTGTTGAACGTGGCATACTCTGCGCCAAACCCTCGCCTAGCGAGATAAGGTCGGGTGAAAGGCAAGACGAATTAGTCGCACGGGCCAAGATGTCGCCACAAAGCTTGACCAAGGTCCTGAGGTCGAAGGTCGGCGTGAGTCAATGTTGAGACCATGGCGTATAATCTAAATTTCGGAAACAGAAAAGGGTTTTTGTTTTTGTGAAATCACGAAGCTCCATCGATGACTGCCACATAGCAAATATTTACTAAACAAAGTTTATCGTATTCTGTAAGTACTTTTCAGAGTTCAGACACAACAGCTAATCCGTGGCGCCAGTTGTTTCCGTCTGGACTGTTGACGGCGCAAGTCACGTGGTTTCGCGACCCTTTGTGATTGGGTGGTGGCTTCAGGCCTGTCTCTTAGTCATCATTTGCAATACAGTATTTCATTGAGAAGTCTGAGCATGTGCAAGTATTAGGTTCATCTACACGAGCACAACTCTTACGATAAACTTTAATATTTACTTAGCCAACTCTTTTCTCAAAAAATACTGAAACAATCCTTTCCTGAGTCATATACAGTTACTGAACTTGTGTAATGGCTGTAAAGCATCCTCCAATTTTTTTTACTAACAATTTTATGGCTAGGTTAAGGCCGTAATAAAAATATGTAATGTTACATAAATGTAAGATGATAGTAAACTTAAATTTATCCAAAATAATACCTTAATAACTTAAGAGGCCACTCCAGTGTTTCAGGGGCACTACGCAACCCGCGTTAACCTCTTAAGATTCAATGCTATTTTCATTTTGCTTATAACTAATTAACTAATATAGATTTCGAAATGATGCTTGCTTGATATGTAAGACAACGATGCTCTTATCAAAGCCCCTTTCTTCAAAAACGTGCATAAATTATGGTTCAAACCTAGACAATACACTTATACATATTAGTAAAGATTAGTATAAAACCATAATTTATGCACGTTTTTGAAGAAAGGGGCTTTGATAAGAGCATCGTTGTTTTACATATCAAGCAAGCATCATTTCGAAATCTATATTAGTTAATTAGTTATAAGCAAAATTAAAATAGCATTGAATCTTATGAGGTAAACGCGGGTTGCGTAGTGCCCCTGAAACACTGGAGTGGCCTCTTAAGTGTAGAAATTATAACATCCAAAGGAACGGCAAAAAAACGAAAATTATTAAAGAAATAAAAATAAATTAAAGGACTAATATAAAAAGGAAATAATGTAAGATTAAGGTAGAAAATGACAAGTTTTCAGATATGTCTATAAAGTCGTAGTAGCGCGCGGGGGTGCCGAGTGAGATGGTGTGACAGTGAAAACGTTAAACTCGCGTTCCAGAGGACTCAGTTCGAATCCTTCCCCAGTGCCCGAGACTTGTGAGGAGTGGTTATGTCCTTGTCCACGGGACTCGTGGGGCTCGTGGGGCTCGCGGGACTCGCGGAACTCGTGGGGCTCGCGGGACTCGTGGGGCTCGCGGGACTCGCGGGACTCGTGGGGCTCGTGGGGCTCGTGGGGCTCGTGGGGCTCGTGGGGCTCGTGGGGCTCGTGGGGCTCGTGGGACTCGCGGAACTCGTGGGGCTCGCGGGACTCGTGGGGCTCGCGGGACTCGCGGGACTCGTGGGGCTCGTGGGGCTCGTGGGGCTCGCGGGACTCGTGGGGCTCGTGGGGCTCGCGGGACTCGCGGAACTCGTGGGGCTCGCGGGACTCGTGGGGCTCGCGGGACTCGTGGGGCTCGCGGGACTCGTGGGGCTCGCGGGACTCGCGGGACTCGTGGGGCTCGCGGGGCTCGCGGGACTCGTGGGGCTCGTGGGGCTCGCGGGACTCGTGGGGCTCGTGGGGCTCGCGGGACTCGCGGAACTCGTGGGGCTCGCGGGACTCGTGGGGCTCGCGGGACTCGTGGGGCTCGCGGGACTCGTGGGGCTCGCGGGACTCGCGGGACTCGTGGGGCTCGCGGGGCTCGCGGGACTCGTGGGGCTCGTGGGGCTCGCGGGACTCGTGGGGCTCGTGGGGCTCGCGGGACTCGTGGGGCTCGCGGGACTCGCCGGACTCGTGGGGCTCGCGGGACTCGCGGAACTCGTGGGGCTCGCGGGACTCGTGGGGCTCGCGGGACTCGCGGGACTCGTGGGGCTCGCGGGACTCGCGGGGCTCGCGGGGCTCGTGGGGCTCGCGGGACTCGTGGGGCTCGTGGGGCTCGCGGGACTCGCGGAACTCGTGGGGCTCGCGGGACTCGCGGGACTCGCGGGGCTCGCGGTACTCGTGGGGCACGTGGGGCTCGCGGGACTCGTGGGGCTCGTGGGGCTCGCGGGGCTCGCGGGACTCGCGGGACTCGTGGTGCTAGTGGGGCTCGCGGGGCTCGTGGGGCTCGTGGGGCTCGCGGGACTCGCGGGACTCGTGGTGCTAGTGGGGCTCGCGGGACTCGCGGGGCTCGCGGGGCTCGCGGGACTCGTGGGGCTCGTGGGGCTCGCGGGGCTCGCGGGACTCGTGGAGCTCGTGGGGCTCGCGGGACTCGCGGGACTCGTGGTGCTAGTGGGGCTCGCGGGACTCGTGGGGCTCGCGGGACTCGTGGGACTCGCGGGACTCGCGGGGCTCGTGGGGCTCACGGGACTCGTGGGGCTCGTGGGGCTCGCGGGACTCGTGGTGCTAGTGGGGCTCGCGGGACTCGTGGGGCTCGCGGGGCTCATGGGGCTCGCGGGACTCGTGGGGCTCGCGGGGCTCACGGGACTCGCGGGACTCGTGGGACTCGTGGGGCTCGCGGGACTCACGGGACTCGTGGGGCTCGCGGGACTCGCGGGGCTCGTGGGGCTCGCGGGACTCGTGGGGCTCGCGGGGCTCGTGGGACTCGTGGGGCTCGCGGGACTCACGGGACTCGTGGGGCTCGCGGGGCTCGTGGGACTCGTGGGGCTCGTGGGGCTCGCGGGACTCGTGGTGCTAGTGGGGCTCGCGGGACTCGTGGGGCTCGCGGGGCTCGCTGGACTCGTGGGGCTCGCGGGGCTCATGGGGCTCGCAGGACTCGCGGGGCTCGTGGGACTCGTGGTGCTAGTGGGGCTCGCGGGACTCGTGGGGCTCGCGGGGCTCATGGGGCTCGCGGGACTCGTGGGGCTCGCGGGGCTCGCGGGACTCGCGGGACTCGTGGGACACGTGGGGCTCGCGGGACTCGTGGGGCTCGCGGGACTCGTGGGGCTCGTGGGACTCGTGGGGCTCGTGGGGCTCGCGGGACTCGTGGGGCTCGCGGGACTCGTGGGGCTCGCGGGACTCGTGGGGCTCGCGGGGCTCGCGGGACTCGCGGGACTCGTGGGACTCGTGGGGCTCGCGGGACTCACGGGACTCGTGGGGCTCGCGGGACTCGTGGCGCTCGCGGGGCTCGCGGGGCTCGCGGGGCTCGTGGTGCTCGTGATGCTCGCGGTGCGCGCGGCGCCACGGAACAGAGGGGCTAGAGGCGTCCACAGCCGCCGTTAGAGTTGCCAGTTTTACCAAACGAATTTTCCCGGTAATTCACAGCAAAGTTATTTTGAGGAAACAACATTTTCCAACGAGTTACAATTTCACAGGGGAAAAAAACTCATTTATCGACTTATTTATACAAAAAGAACCAAATAAAGCATACGTTATGTCTTTTTTAATACCTAATGGCTCACTTAACATTAGAGAGTTTGGAAGGATCCATGTTCCCTCTGTACAAACGGATTGAAAAAAAAATTGTTGTTTAAACAGTTGCAGAAAATAAAATATTGGGTAACGTCTATCAACCTACTGTTAAGTTATGTAAATATATGTTGGTAATGGGAAAATGTACAATTTCCAGGGTAAATATGTGGTTATGTATTTCCTCGGCAACAGCTGTCGGCCTCATCTCGCCGACCTGGCGCGCACGAGGCTCTCTGCTTCCTTCAGGGGCGTCCAGCAGCGACACCGGAGGAGTGTCCACCCGCTCTTGTCGCGCGGTAGTCCTCTAGCGTGGCTTACTAGCTGTCTGACTCATCCGCGGTGTTCAGTATGAGTTTGTTGACTCATTCTAGAGGTGGGTTGTTACAGCAATTTTCGGTATCTGTTCCAACCAGTTACTGATACAGTAATGTACTGGTTACACGTAGCTGATACTTCTGTATCAGCTACAGCAGTAGCGGTCCCAGGAAGCAACAAGGTATCAGCATTCTCGTTACAGGTTACACATCCTCCGTGCCGTCATCACCAGCGTAAAAAGGTATCAGTTTTCTCTTTCCACGTTATTCGTAAAAATGTATCAGTTTTCTCATTCTACATTCTTCGTAGTCATAAAAAGGTATCAGTTTTCTCATTCTACATTCTTCGTAGTCGAAAAAAGGTATCGGTGTTCTCTTTCCACGCCTTTCCTAATCGGAGTCTTCAATCTTTACAAGGAGCACGCACTGTGCACTGAGCGTACTTTGATGAGAAGCCTAAGATGTACATCAAGCTCTGTCCCTGCCCGAACTCGCCCGAATATTCACCTTCGGCCAACCTCGGAATTTGTTTTATTTTTGCGCAGGAAAAATGAATTCAAATATTAAAAGTGGTCGGCTAGGTTAGCTACATTAAAACACTTTAAAACAATATGGACCGTTAGTTAGGTTATTATAGCTACATTAAAATAAACAGAGAAATATAAATATATATAAATAAACCCGAGGTTGGCCGAAGGTGAATATTCGGGCGTGTTCGGGCAGGGACAGAACTTGATGTACATCTTAAGGCGTGTATTCACAGTGCGAGGCTGCTCGCTGCGAATGCCTCGCGCCATCTGCCTCAGGGTGAGGCATACGCTCTTCAGCTAGTTTGTAACCACGAACGCTCACTGCGAGCACGCGAACCACCCGCATTCGTAGTGAAGGCAGTATGCAACATGTCTCTTGGTTCTAGAAATGTGCAAGTTGCTGCCGCTGCTTATATTGTGATGGCGACGATTATTGGAAAAAAACAACGGAAAAAGCGACGTAAGCGTTGGTGGGTCAAAAAGTTGTATCAAACTCGGTTAGAATATGGGAACAGACTCCTAGAAGACGTGAGATTTGAAGAAGACGTGCCAAATTTCTTGCGAATGTCCAAGCAATATTTTGACCATTTACTTACATTGATAGAGCCTGCCGTGAAAAAACGTGACACGTACATGCGACGTGCTATTACCACCAAGGAAAGATTAGCTCTTACTCTGAGATTCTTAGCTACTGGAGATTCATTTACAAGTTTGCAATACCTCTTTCGTATATCCAAACAACGAATATCTGTGATTGTTCCAGAAGTATGTGATGCACTGATTGAAGCCCTAAGGGACTACATAAAGGTAAGAAAACAATTTAGGTACTTCAAAAGATCAATATATTGTAATGTTTAACAATGTAGCTTGCATATTACAACATTTCATGTTATTATCTTTCGTCAGTCAGGTAGTGTAGTAAAGTGTCTTCTTGTTGAGGAGGCCTTGATTCAATTTCAAGTACAGCATCGGAAGGTGGAGGCGTAGGAGTTGGATGGTAGGTACTTCCAGACGAACGCTGTGTGGGCGTACTGAAAGAACTGTAATACCCATAAGTATTAAGGACGTTGTGATTGGGGGTAAATTCTCCAATATCTGCTCTGAACAACACATCTGATATTGCCCTCTTCACATGAGGTAAAGTGTTGGAGTCATATTTCCTCAGTTCACTTGCTACATGCATTCCAAAGGTTTCATAGTGGTCAGTAGGAGTAGCCGATGTCTTTTTCAAAATGGAGTATGCATCAAGTAGCATTTCATTTTGTGCGTTGTCAGCATCATTACGACGTTTTCTTTTCCTAGCTTGGGAAATGTTAGAAGTAGGCGCCGTCGCTGTACTCGTAGACGCCGCCGTTGCAGTTACAGACGCCATTGTTGTATTTGTAGACGCCGGTGGTTCATCTTCGACCGTTGCGGGTTCATCGACAATAGATTCATCATTGTATGATTCTTCTCGATTTTCCTCAGGACCCCTTTGCGTATCAGCCTGTAACCAAAAAAAAATTGTAAATACAATGTTGGATAGGGTGCGGCAGAATGAACTCCCCGATTAGCAAAGCTAATAAGGAATAGTCTAATTCAAATAAAGTATAATTTTTTAAACTCAAGAGCACATAATATAATGCTTTTACATGTTTTGGTTCTATTCAAGTCATTATACTATTACATCTATGATTCTGCAATAATTTGCTTCCAAAACGTCTTTCTTCCCTGCTATTGTTAATGGTGAAAGCTGTGTACTGTTCCAAAGGGTCTCTTCTCCATATGGCCAAAACAAACATGGCTGTTGAAGAAATGTGGCTTTTTACATAAACAAAACGTCCTCTTTGTCATTATGGCTTCCATGTTGAATTGTTATGCTTTACGTATTAAGTGATTCAACGTGACCTTTGTCCTCTGTTTACAATGCCAAAATGTCTCTTATCCTCATTATATACTTTTACAAAACGTCTCTCGTCCTATTTACTTGTACAAAATGTCCTATGTCCAACCTATTTTTTCCTTTTACACTCACAGTTTTGAGCGTAATACATTATCACTGTAAATATAAACAGTATTACAACCTATGTCAATGTTGTTCATGATTTAAATGTTACCAGGATCTAAATTATTTTCTAATACGTTTTGTGTGATTATCCACAAGTTTTGCGACATGGACAAGGGACATATTGGAATTGGTCTACTCAAATACTACCCACTAGCAGGTATCCCTGTTCTTTTAAATTGATGATGTATTTTTTTTTTTAGGTACCCTCTTCTAATGAAGAATGGTTAGCTGTAGCAAAGGAATTCGAAGAAAGGTGGAACTTCCCTCATGTTATAGGTGCAATGGATGGGAAACATGTCCAGCTTCAAGCACCATGGAACAGTGGAACTGAGTATTACAATTACAAGGGTTTCTTTAGTATTGTGCTCTTTGCATTAGTTGATGCCAACTACAATTTTTTGTATGTTGATGTTGGCTGCCCTGGTAGATTTTCAGATGGAGGCGTTTTCAAACATACCCAATTGTACAAAAAGTTAGAAAACAAGGAACTGAACATACCGAAACCAAAAGCAGTGCAAATTCCTTATAGTATTAACGTTCCTTATTTCTTATTAGGTGATCAAGCATTTGAGTTAAATGAATATACTATGACACCATTTAAAGGTACTCCACCAGTTGGTTCTATTGAAAGAATTTTTAACTACCGCCTATCCAGAGGACGTAGGGTCGTAGAGAATGCTTTTGGAGTAGCTAGTTCTGCATTTCGGGTTTTGAGAAAACCAATACTACTACAACCCGAGAAGGCTAAGAAAGTAGTTTTAGTAGTTGTATATTTACACAATTTTTTGCGAAAACGATCTATCAGAAATCCTATCTACACACCGCCTGGTTTCTTAGACAGAGAAGAAAATGGTCAACTTATTCCGGGTACATGGAGAAACAACAATGAATACGGTGGCTTGATCCCAATTGGACAGACACCTCGAAGAGCAAATCTAACATCCAAAAAAATCCGAACCCATCTGGCTGAGCACTTTGCCACTAATGGCTCAATTCCATGGCAAAATGACTATTAATGTTTCCCGGGAACATGGAAGACCAACAAGGAATCCGGTGGCTTGAAAAAATATGAACCATCTGTCTGAGGACTTTGCCACTAATGGCTCAATTCTATAGCAAAATAACTACCTATTAATGTGTGTTGTTACATCCTTATTTTGTAAGCTTCAACTACAGAAATGTTTTGTAAATGTACTTACATTCTCCATTGTATCGAATGTGTCATTTGGCGTGTCCTTATCAGAAAGAAAGTCAAACAATGTATATCCAAACCATTGTGACTTGTAAACATCTCCTTGGCCTGTAACATTAAAACCTCAATTACGTTCTTGCCAATTTAACTTCCAAAATACATTGTATTATACAGTACACTAAATGATAACAAAACATCTGATCCTGTCATTTGAGTTTTTAACCAATTCAACTCACATAGTAAAATTCCAAAATACATTGTATTATGTAGTAAAAAAATGATTATAAACATACCAGATCCTGTAACTTGACTTTTCTTTTCCCTTGACCTTTCACGTCGGTAAGAGCCCAACAGAGACGTCATCTTCTTTTTCAGATCTTTTACAGAAACATTCATTGATAGCGATATTTCGCGCCACAAGTCTTCTCTCTTGTGTTTGTTATAGTATTCAGGGTGTTTCGAGTCCCACAGTAAACGTTTCGTTTCATAACATTTAACTAATTGTCCGATCATTTCATGATTATCCATGATGACAGTTTCGTTGTGGAGGCTTGTTGAGTTTGCAGTGCAGAATTGTGTCTTGTACGATGCGAGGCAGACAGCGCAGGTATTCACTTGACGCACAGCTCGGGGCGAGGCACCTTTGAGCACTGCTCTTCTACCGACAAGCACACGGCTCGCCTCGAATTGTGCGACGCGAACGCCGCGTAGCGAGCACACCCGGTATTCACAGTCCGAGGCAAAGCCGAGCCTTCGCCACGGGGCATTCGCAGCGAGCAGCCTCGCACTGTGAATACCGGGCTTTAGGCTTCTCCTTCAACGCCTTCCCTTGCGCTTCCACTACATTCTTTCCCTTCTTTATCCCTTATTCGTCGTGCCGCTCCCTCCCCTTACACAAGCTCCGCCCAAGTGACCGCCATCTGCGATCGGGTTCTGCGCACATTGGCCGTGGTGTTGTTCCAGTTCCAGGTGAATTCTAAACTGATACTAAAGTACTTGATACTTGAATAGTGTACTCGTTTGCAGTACTTGTTACAGGTGTGTATCAGTTACAAAGTAGCTGATTGATACTCTGCAACCCACCTCTAGCTCATTCCAGGCTTGGGAAATGAGTTTACAGAATTAATTTTGTATGCGTTGCCTTTACCGTGGATAACCAGATCATGAATTTCTAGTCGGTGTTCATACGCAATCAGTAAGGTAAAAATTTCAATCATTAATATTTTGATGACTCTTTAACACATATTGCTACAGAACACACAAAAAAAAGTTATTTTATTGTAACTTCCGAAAAAAAAAATAAAAAAAGATTGCACGAAACTGCAGTTAAAGCTCAAGATTTTTAAAAGATGTCAAATTGAGAATAACATTTAGGAGCTGACGAGGCATGTAGTGCGCGAATAAATCTCGTCCTTAACGCCCACGCACTGTTAGGCCTCATGCGCCACGCCTGAATGGCATGTTTCATGAGTTGAGAGGCAAAACTACCGGAAGATATCATCAAAAATTTCTGGAAGTTTTAAACATTGTATGTATGCGTACGAAATAATTCAATTGACGGGATGAATAAATCATGTCGTTATTTTTCTGACCACGTGGAATCGGCAGAAGTTTCTCGCAAATAACCTATACACAAATGAGCTTTTGAATAAATATTTGATTTATTTACACACATTATTTGTCTTCGGATCTTATGAACATCATCACTACCGCACCGCCTCGTTGTGGCAAACCTGTCGTGTAGGCCAGCTTGTTCAACCTGCGGCGAAACATTATAGAATTTTTTCATTCCATTCCGTCTGGTAACGACAGATCTCCTTCCACATGGAGTGTTCAGTCATATCATAAAGATTTTCAACTGACCTAAATCTTTTTTTTAATATGTCCATTAAAAATTCTAGTGACGTTCTATCTCCCACCCATACTACAGATATTTTGTAAGGTTCTTATTAGAGAGTTATAATTAAAATTCTTGGTACATGCTTTCCTCGCTAGCTCTATCTCACAGTCCTGAAAAGCAGATAAATTAAGAACTGGGTGGGATGGTCAAGGAGGGGCAACAGGCCATTCACAAATAATATCCAACATCTCGCCGTGGGACGGTCGTACTGAGAAAGGTAATCGGAAACTAATTAAGCGGTTACAGACTAGCAAGACCTCTTTATTTTTTTTTTTTTAATTTGGAAAGTCTTTCCGGTGTCCGGAGGTGTACCAACAAATATATTCTAAGATGTTTTTAAATCACTCTAATATTTATTTTTTTATTTATCCTGCTAATATTTAGACTATACAGTTAACCAGAGAAAATGATTCAACTACCTTTGAAAACGTATTATTTACATTAATGAATGAATGAAAATTTGTAATATTCGTCTGCACTTGTTCAAAGAAAAGGTAGAACAATAGCTAAATATTTTAGATGCAGAACAGATATACGTAACTACTAAGAAAATAATAAATCTGTATAAATTTTCTTCGCATGAAGAACATACATGCGGGCTGTATATATTCATACAAGCATACACAAAACTACGTGCTAGCATGCTGTTGCTGAATAGGAAAAGAAACTTCAGTCACAGAGATAATAACAATAATTCAGTTGTTTCAGAAGAGCATTTTCGGCGTTTTGCAGCCATAACTCAATGCTTTAAAGTCATTTTCATTTTCAATTTAAATGCGCAGATGTTAACCGTAGTCGTTTTCAGAACTGGGATATATCTTCTACTAACAGCTGTAGAATGATAATCTTGCTATCAGCTAACATTATTTGTGGCCACGATATCATTGTTTGCTCCAAGAAAACTTGGAATTCAAAGTTCAGGCCAGTATCAGCAATTCCCTATGTCAATAATGGCCAGAGTGAAGCTTGTTCAAGTTATGACGAACTCTTCTCCAATTTTGAACTATTAGTTTACTGTTTTCTTGCCACGAGACTGCACATCTAAACCTAACGTACATTTAAATGTATATATTTTGTGTACTGTAGGTAGTATTTTGTTTTCAAATATATATTCTTTATCATATTGTAGCTATTGCATTATTATTTTGAGTCCTTTCAGCTTCAAAAGAGATTACTAGTTGTAAAGATATTTCCCATGAAGTTTGTTTCATTTGTATGGTATTTTTTCGTGCAATGTATGATTAATAACTCATATTGCATGTTTAAGAACAAATATTAACATTTTTGCTGTTTTTCACCAGAGAACATAATTAATGTAATGCCTTGTTATTATAATGATCGACTGCTACAAATATTTTTTTTCCAGTTAAATAATAATTTGTGTTTATAAATATTATTTATATTCCAGAACGTATAAAACTGGAATATTACTATACAAACACTATTTTATGGTCTTAGAAAAATCATAAAAAACTTATTAACCGATAGCAAAGAAAAAAAAGTGCTAGTCTTTCAGTACCCGCCAGAAATGTATCTAAGTTGGTAACGAGCAAATTTGTGTGGTCTCATGTTACAAATAAACTTATAATACTTAACTTCTTTAAAAAAATCTTTAAAAATATAATGCCGACAAGAAATTTTATGAAAACACTTCCAATCTTGTTAACATTCACTAAACAGTTAATGCTATAAAGTTTACATTTGGCTTTGTGAACTCTGGTTCGCGCAATTCGAAATAGATAGCAGCACCGTGGTTGCACATCTCCGTTCCATGCGACTTCCGTTCACGAAATTACTTCTACCAAATGCCGTACACCGAGAGCTAAGATGTTACCCACAAAAAGGAAATAATGACAACGCAGTGCGAGTCCAGGCGCGGGACAAGGCAACGCGCGTGCCAGTGTCGCCCTTATCGCTCCTGGACGAAGTGCCCTCTCCCCCCCCCCCCCCCCCCCCCCGCACACCGTTGGAAGCCAGCCACTCGGCCGGGGTCGGCAGATAGGCCGCTGCCAGGCCCGATCTCATCTTAATTGCGGTCGTAACCCCCTCCCGGCGCTATCTGGCCGCCCCCCCCCCCCCCCCCCCGTCTCCATCAGTCTCCAGCGAGGGTTGTCTGGGACCGGCCAGGTGATCAGAGGGCGACTACACTAGACACCCGCGGCCGCCGCGCCCTGCTCGCGCCTTCGCGTGCTGTGCGCAGACAAGACATTCCTTCCTCTGGCCAAGAAATACTTCGTAACACTGCAAGAAACATATTGTAACTTGGTAAAACACGTGCCCTATGGTAATTTTTTGCATAGACGAAATACGTTTTTAAATATAATAATGAGTATTTCTTAAGAATATCGGTGCATAATTTTATATTTTAATTGATGTTTCAATCGAGCATAATTATGGTTTTCAACCACGGGAAAGATAATCGAATATTCGAAAATTTTACTTTGTGTTGTTGTACCCTACTTATTATGTGCGTGGTTAATACTGGAAAGCTATTCAGGGAAAATAACTTTAACTATTGGCGGTACTGGGACAACACAAAGCATGAATTCCCGGGTGATAAACCGAACCAAGTATTACTGCGAGCACAATTTTGTAGTGATACAATTTATTTCGTGTAAAGGTACAAATTTACAAATATTTGTAATTTTAAATGATTATTTTTGTTCAATTTACAAAAATATATATTTTTTCAATTTGGATCCCGCTAATGTTATAGCCTGATTCAACATCTTCGTGAACAAATATTTGTATTAATTTAACAAATACGAGTAACTATAGTCTGTCTCACGCTTAGATTACAGTACAGAGTAAATGAAGACCACTGTTGCTCCATTTTTGCTACCCACCTTAACTTTAATATGTTGTAGTATTTTTTAAATGTTATTATATTTTGATATTTCTAAGACCGTAAATTAGTGTCTATTGGTAATACTATTACAGTTGTCATTCTGAGAAAAAAAATCATTCCACAGGAGAAACTATATATGTATAGCAATCGTCAATATTAATAACAAAGCAGTCCATAAAATTATGTGTTATGCTCAACAGAGCAAAAAATATATAATTTTAAACTACTAAAAAAATTTGTTGACGATTCAGGTGAATCCAAAGATGACATATTTCAATTTCGACTCCTTGGAAATAAAAATTGTTCATTATCAGATGATGCTCTTGATGAAATACATTAAGGAAATTAATGTTCAAACTTCTCATTCCAAATTTAACTTTACCTAATACAATGGTTCAGTCACATTTTAAAAAAATGTCATTACATTCCTTATTTGTGTCTAAAACGTTTGTGCGCTATGGCGTATGTCTTGCAACAGAGCACTCCGAAACCAAGATAGCGCTAATGATCGAAAATACGTATTGAAAAAAGAGAAATACGCATTGGAAAGAAAGAGTAAATATTCATTTATCATTTAAATGCACACTGTGAAATTAGGATGGGACGCGCTATAGACGCTGTAGAATATATCTGATGCAAAAATTAACAACATACAAGTACAATGAAGTTCTTCGAATAAGTGTAAATTTGCAATAAAACACAAACATTTAGACGTGAAAATGAAGAGAGAGAAAAACTGAACATGGCCTGGGAGCTGAGGGTGAGTTTTCATTTTTGGCTCATTTCAAAACGAGACTATGGCACAGTATTGATGTAACACAAGTGTAGGAACACAAAAAATTAACTTCTAGTGATACCACGACCCAATCAGTCAAAACAAAAAAATCATTTATTACTTGACTTTTTACAAGTATTGTATGATGTAAAACCAAAATGACAAAAATATCACAGTATGGGCTTTTGAGTCGAAGCCGCGTCAGTCGTTTCGCTGCACACTGCAGTCAGCATCTGCAGTGAGGCTCCTGAGAGCTCGAAGTATGGGTGGTTTTCATATAGCCAATGTAAATTTTTAACATACTGAAAACTAGAAAAGTCAATTAATCCAGCTAAAGGTATGCTGGGGTTGTAGCGGTGTCGCTTGAAATACACCGTTTTCCAGCCCTTACATGATCACGTTAGTATTCCACAGGCTTCACGCGACTCGCGCGCTTTTATGTTTCTCGAGGAAGAAATCGGGCTGGGAACGCCTGGTAACTCGAGAAACGAGTTTTTCCTCCAGTACATGTTAATTAAAACCATGTACGACGCGGTGTAATCCTGCTGTGGATATTAATTAAAGCTACCGGGGGGAAGTCCTGTACGCGGCCTGCCTTAATGGCGCCGGGCAGCCTGGTGCGTGGAGTGTCCACGGAGTGCGGCTGGTCGAACACGAGATGCAGGACGACCGAGCACAGGGGGAGGGACGTGGAAGAATGCTAGCGTCGATCCGCCGGGACTCGACAGGCCGCTGAGTCGCCCCGGACGACATTAACACTTGTTATTTTATTTGACAGCGGCTCTCGTCCACGGCTGCTAATCGGATCACGGGAGCCGGGGTCCTCGGCAGTTGTCCGAGACCCGGTCACGGGGACTGGTGTCGTGTTCCACGCGCCCGTGTGGGCTTACCGGCCCCGGCCGCGCCCCCCGGAGGGGGGGGGGGGCGAGAGAAGGGCCTCGGGTTACGGCGCCCACCTGGTCGGCGTCCACGCAACCGGTGCTCCAATCAGGCGCCGGACCTGCCAGGCCGGAGCGGCGTGGCTTGTCCCGGCTTGCGTTGTAACTTGCTAGCTACACATGTCAGTGAGGTTAGCCTCACTAAACACACAAGAGAAGCATTCATGTTCACTGACAGCAAGTGTAAATCGTTATTAATATGGTGCAATGCAGCCACTGATATATACACATAAAAATAAAGCTTATCAAAGAAAAAAAAAATTTTTACCACAAGAGCCTGCCTTGACCTGTCTGTGCGCAAAGCCTCAGTCGAAACCTGGTGTTTTGAAAACTGCTCAACAAATCATAATAGCTTCTGTTTATATAAATCATTTAACAGTACGCTGAGGTCGGATGAGTAGTTTTGTTTCCGTATTTCGTTTTTAAACCGTATTTTTAGAAGATTGAAAATGGATAAAAAGTGTATTTTCGGAGTAAATTTTCAGGAATGAAACAACCTGTTCAGATTCTTAAAAGCACTCAAGAGACTTGCATTATATTTTTATCATTATTTATCCCCATTTACTGTTACGGTTACCTCTTAAATTTCATAGTTGACCTGTGCTAGACAAGAAGACTACGCGTCAGTCCATAGCCTTGCTCTTAGAGGCGATTCCACGCTAAGAGCACCAGCGAGCGTCGCACTTATCATCCCGCCTCAAAAAAACAAATACACCCCAGACTAGGCTGGCGCCTTGAATCCTAAATGTGAGAATGAATGTAATGAGAATGAAACGATAACTGAAACTAATTTGTTTTAATTCCACTGCAATTACACATGTGTGGTGGTTATTGTTTTGTCGATAACAGCGTACACAATTTTCGGTGGAAGCTATTATTTACTTGATTTTATTACAATTAAATTTCATCGTTATTTGACAGTAAACAAAGATTCTTTTTATTCCTAGACATTTGACTGCTAGTAGTGGGCTTTCAAGGAGAAAAGGGCGTGGCATTGCCAGCGAGGTCACGTGCACGTGCCACGGTGTGCCGACAGTGGCTCCGTGCTGCGGCGCGTGGCCCAACTGCCGTCCGTGCCTGGACTCCCCAAGGCGGCGTTGCCACGTCGCAACTTGTGCCATGTGTGGTCGCACGTTCCGCGCAGCACTCCCGCGCCGAGGAACGAGATGCCGTACCGCGAATACCGAGTATAGGACGCAAGTTAGTTGCGCAAATACACATTTGTGATGCCAACGCTGAACGGCTGTGTCCCAATATGATTCATGGTGAAAAATATAGCGCCAGTATTGCTCCCATACAGTATAGCACTCTTTTGACAGTTAACTTAATCTTTTTTTTTTTTTAAAGCGGAATAGTACTTCCACCATTTCAGATAAAATGGTAATGTTTGGTTAGCATATATCTTTAGAAAAAAAAGTAGGGCCTACTTTGTTTTGTTTCATGGAATTATATGATGTTTGAAATGACAGCTTAGTGACAATAGGGAGACCACTCTTCTATAGGCTATAAGTAGGGCCATGCATTTTTCGCGAATAGATTCCGAGAGTAGCTAGAAGTTAAAAAAAAACTGTAGCATCGTCTGTGTTTCGTGATTGGGCCAGGTTCTTTCAGATACATGTCTACTGCTACAACACCAATCATAGTAATTCAGTGCAGAAGCAAACACGTTCTTAGTGGCTCTCTCGCAGACGGTGGCCAATCAGAAGGAAGAAACCGCTGGTGCGGGTATAGCCAGTTGCAGTCTAATAGGCGTTCAGATTTTTTTTTTTTGCAAAAAATGCCTATCCCTAGCTATAGGTTTATAACATTGTAACTTGTGCATAAACATATGGTAGAGAGAAATGTTAAAAAAAATATTTTTTAACACGATGCAGGCCTTTAGTTATTTAGAGGTGAATCTCGAACGTTCCGTGAAACAACGGCGGCTTCTCTTTGGCGCGATGAGCGCGACACAGCGTCCTGCGATTACCGAAGCGAGTCACGGCCCTGCTTCACTGCGGCGACTCAGTGTTCCGCTCGCTGATAGGTCGAGTCGCACACTAGGGGGAGACGTCCACTGGTTCCACGTCCAGCCATCCGAACGTTCGCGTTATACTCTGTAACCGGCAGAACTCCACAAACATGTAAATAAACAAGTAAATATCCGTCTGCGCTGTGTTTGATTTCGTCGCTTTATTGTTCAAGGTTTACTAATTGTTTGCAAGTGTCTCCGCATTGTCAGGTCACTGTGTTCGTCTGTGCTGATGGGATATTATTCTTAATCCTTCCACGGAATTCTCTGTGATGCCCGTACATGTAATAATTGACATAGACTGAATCAGGCTTGTTTTCTATATATGTTTGTGTGTCAATTTTTTTTACTGTCCAATATTAAGGTTTCCTCTATGAAAAACAGTGTAAACCAACCATGGCGTATGTCCAGAATAATATTTTTAATATATTTGGTTAATTTGCTGCTGCCTTCTTTATATTCTGTCCAGATCGTATATGGTGAAGTTGTATTAATTTAAAAAAAGTGTTTATTATATTATTGTTATTCATAGCTAGAGCCACTGTTCCCTTGTTCTTTTCGTACCGGAAATAGACTCAACTTTAACAAAGCCACTTGAGTGTCCTCATTGGCCGGTACCAAGATGTACGCATCCTATAAGCTCAATAACGCGAATTCAGCACAGGTCTCCGAGCACAGCGCGGCCTGCTAGTGTCCTCCGGAGTTGTCCCAGCTGTCCCAGCTGTCCACGCCGACCCGCCCCCCGCCGGTGCGCGCTGTCTGATATCGCGATGTGAATGACCAGCGCGTCGCCATTCACTGCCGCGTGTGGAACATGGGCTCCTCGCTATTTGCGTCCGCTGGGACGGGCATCCGGCCAGGCAGGCAGCCACCCTACCCCCCTCCCTACCTACCGCGTCTCCTAACTTATTATACCTGCGGCGTGCTTCGAGTACCTCTTTACAGTCCATCCCCTCAAGTGCACCTTCCTCGCAAGTTATTCCCTCCAATTGGAAATGTACTTCTTTTTACAAACAACTAGGCTAGCCAACCATTTACGAGTATTCTAAAAAAACGTTGATAAAGTTACGTGTCAAAAATGACCAAATGTGCTTTCGTTCGTAGGATTTATTTAGGATTTATTATCATATTTAAATAAACACTTTTAAATCCGCGTTTAATTTTTTTAAAGTAAATCTTCCTTACAGCAAGTAGGTTAAGTATGTGATGACTCATTATAGTAAAAAAAATGCAATATTCAAGGATGGAGCACTCAGTGGTTGTGAGGAGGGTCAGGGGAGGGGAAATATTGAGCGCCCCACTCCTCACTCTCAGGCAGGCGTTAGGGAAGCTACGCTATCGTGCTGCAATTTTCAGAACGCTGGAAAGGTCATGGAGTTTTCTCTTTGTTGTGTACTTTATTGTTTGATTTTATCTTTCAATTGAATTACTGAATATTTTTTTATCGTTTGAGTGGGTTCTTTTTAAGTATGAAATTGCAATTCAAATATAAATGGCTCCCACTTGCCCATTATTTCTTTTTTAAATTCAAGCAATAATACTTGAACATATTAATCTATTTAATACGTTGCCAATTGAAATGAGTGAATGCCAGGCTGTGTTTTAAGTTAAGATTTCATGAGATTGTGTGTGGATAGTGTGCTTTTCAGAAATCTTTTGGAATCATTGGTATTGGTTGGAGTACTCCATTTTATTTATCCATCTTTCTTTAATATCAGCATGACACCATGTTAGGTAGTAAAGAGCAGTGGAGCGATGGGGCGTAGTAGTAACAATCTTCCTTAATTCAATTTTGTTTTTCGAAATCACTCCTGGTAAATTATCGAATTGCTGTGTGGATGACCTGTCCCGACATATTTTGTGTGTATAGATTGTGTTTCAATCTTTGTCAGTAACACATTAAGCCTCAATGAAATAATAATAAAAACTTGCATCGGTTTCAAAAAATTTTCATAGTTACCCCTCGAGCCGATCAAATACGTGAATAGTAATTTTATAGTCGCCATTGCTTGATCCCATGGTTTATATTCTTGCAGTTGGAATATACATATATAAGTTTATATACAAACATTTGCCAAACTCTTAACATGAGGGGATGGATGTTCCGGAGAGAGCTGTTCCCACAATGGAGTCGCCTTGAAGTATCTCTACTCTGCGCGCGAGAGTGTGTGGCGGGTAGCGTGTCCACAGTTGTCAGGCGCTACTGCACCGCTTCCAGTCGTACAGCCTGCGGCGGTAAGCAAACACAGGCGAAACTGTTCAACACAGCGTACTTAGTCGTCGCGTTGTTGAGGTTATAAAATGTCGGGTCACTTTTACACGTCCGAGTTTAGTTACTGGTGAATTAAATTTAACCAATCAACATTCGATTATCTTAACAGAAGTGCGTGTCACTGTGTACATCAGCTGATATTTTACAGTTCTTTTGACAAATCGTAAGACAATTGATGGCCTCGTGTGCAAAATACAAGACTCAGTCTTGTACTTAATATGATGCGGTTGTCATTATTACCTACAGGCAACCATTTTGTAAAAAAAAGTGTGTGTGGAGTCCACGCGTGATACAAGCGAAACTTCTTACTTATTATAGTATTAGGTATAATAAACATAATTCTCTTTGGCTGAGGTCACAGATCAAATATATATGCGAGTATGCGAGTGCTACATTATGCTATTGCGCAAGTACGCAAGTGTGCAAGTGTAAAGTATGCAAGTGTGCAAATTTGCAAATGTGCAAGTATTCAAATGTGTAAATATTAAGTATGTAAGTGTGTGAGTATGTAAGTATGCAAGTGTGCAATATGAAAGTATGCGAGTGATCATGTATGCGAATATGCGAGTTTACAAGTATGAAAATATGGAAATGGGCAAGTGTGCAAGTATGCTGCGTCATTTTTACATTTCCCCCGCTGTCTCCTCTGCCGGTTCTCCAACTACGTACTTAACTATTCGCCTCGTGCGATAGGAATTTATTTTCGTAACGCTGGAAAATTGTAGCCCTCTCAGCAAAGAAGTTTCACTAAAAAAAAGGCAACTACATAAGACTAGTAATGACTCTTCTCGGGAGTGAAGAATTAGTTAAAATGAATTGCAGACCCATCAAACCGTGCGCTCAGCCAATGAGCACGGTTGGCGAGCCTGGGTTGGGGTGCCCGGAGGAGGGGGTAGAGGTGGCAGGGGGCAGGGGGCAGGTAGGAGACAGGCAGACTGCGACAGTCCCCGCTGGACCGCCGCCAGCCCCCGAGGCGACAGGAATAGTGCCCCCTCCCCTGCCCCTCCTACTGAACCTTCACGCACCGCTCCGCCGTCTGAATGGGCGACGCGCGCCGTTGCGACGCCCACGTGGGGCCGACGCCGTCCGTCAGCCCGCCGAGGAATTCACACGGGAACAACTTTGTTTGGGGACTGTGCTCGAGTTTATTTTTTACAACGCATTTCTTTAACATGTCACTTCCTCCCCTTTCTAACGGTTTCTTTGGAATTCTCTTCACCGATACCGAGGGCCCGGCTGGTCGGGCGCACGTGCTCAAAGAGAGCGGAGACGCTAAAGGCGACACTGGCTCGTTCATCACACGCCGCTTCGCCTCTACGAACCAGGAATGGAACTGGCGTGCTGTCGTCTAGCGGTAAAGAGCCGCTATGGGGCATGAAGCGGTGATCCCATGCTTCCTGCACTTTAAAATACTGTGTTTAAAATTTCTCATACGTACCTGAAAACACTCGTTTTGGCCCTCTTCACTGTCAAAATAAAATTACACGTTAAAGACGAAACTATGAAACGAAACTTGTATAGATCTCATAAATGATATTCGTAATCACACACTTTAAAGAAATCTTTAGTGGCTAGTAAAAGGCTCGTTAACACTTGGATCTCTGCGCGCCGTTTGGGGACCCAGCCAGGCGGCTACGTTAATGGACGATAATCTGGAGGGGGGAGAAAGGATTCTCTGTTGGCGCGATCCCTGACGGCATGGGGGTCGCAGGTTTAACTCCAAACACCAGCAGTGCTAAAATAATCAAACTTATGAGCACCCAAGTCGGTTACCAAGTGATTCGGAAGTACACTTTACTCGGCGGTCGCATTTACGAGTAAGTAAAATCCAAGCTGAAACTTTGCAGGTTAACCAAATTGAGAAATGCTGTACTCTGCCTCAAGTGATGACTGCAAGTCGGTCTGAGCCTCTAAGGAGGAGAGGGAGGATGTTTTATACGGTGCGCGCTGCTTCGAAACCCACGTAACTACCTGCTAGCGAGTGAAAGCTGAGCTGGCCCACGGAGATAAATGGCAGTTCACTCATTTTTAAGCTTGGTAAACGTCGCTGATGCGCTGATTAGTTATCACGGTTATATGTATATGAACTTTATAATCGTTTCACACGGAAATTCTTTCCAAAATATTTGCCAAAATATGCTTTTTTTTGTAATGCTACGAGTGAAATATTGAACTTTGTCTGAAACTCAAGCGGGGTATACAAAATATTTTTGAGGGACTTCAATAAATCTTTGGTTATGTTCAGAATGTTTTAAATTTATTCATGCAATTTCACAATCCTTTAAAATACACGAATAAAGTTAAAATCATGGGCCAGTTTTAATTTGCACATAACACGAAACACTACAAAGATTATAATTTACCCTTCACAAAACAAGCGGTCGCTTCGAACTGCCGGATGCCCTGAGTGACAGGAGGTCCACTGCCATGAAGTCGACACGGGAATAACGTGTAGTTTTAACTGTGTCACGCTTGTTGAAACAGTGAACGCAAAACGCTTGTCGTCGCTGTGTTGTCCCCTTCTGACCACATGCCTGTCGCGGCACCAGGGCGATACCTATTGGCGACCAAACGAACCGGCACGTGCAACATGAGCCACGGAAAACTTGAAGTTTCTCCGTGTTTTTCTCTCTTCATTTATGTCAAGCTTATAGCCTTGTGAAATCAGACGAATCATTTTGAAACACTGTGTTCTTTCTAATTGTAGATTTACAAGAACATATTTTGACGCATAATTTTTAGACAATTTCTTTGTATAGTTATGAGATGTTTTGTTACTGTACGAAATTTCACAATTTTGCACTAATATTATTCCGCCGTAAGGTTATACGATACTGCCTTAAGGTTATGAGCCCAGTACCTCCTATACCACGGGTGTATTTGAGAAAGTACGTTTTCCTAGCCTTCCTTCAAACTAAGCTCCCTTGATTTATCCTGTAAAGTGATAACTTTTTTGTAGAATGAAATTAAGTATGTTTTTAAACACAATTATTGCTTAACCCATAACTTATTAGAAGCAATTGCTACATCAAGTGAACTGCCGCGAATACAATATTTTTACAATATTTTTTAAATGGTTTCCAATTTTGTAAATTTTTATAAAATACATAGTTATACGTACCTCGTAGTGTAACATTAATAAAAAAATCTGTAGGCCATCCAATCCTTTGGAAACTAGTGAGATTGGGTTACTGAAATATCCTTTGTTATCTGTTATCAGTACTTTCTCTAGAATAGCAATGGTGTATTGGAAGTTAGTGACCATACATTTACATATATAAGAACATATATACTATTACCCATATAAAATTTAACATATAAAATAATAGGGTATCTAATCCTAGTTTAAATTATAAATTACAAAGAACCGAAAACAAGATAAAAAATCTTAACTCAAATAACCAAAAATATTAATTCACCGTTATTTTATAACCGCGTATGTTGGCACAAACATTTACAATATTTTAAATAATATCCAAATTTAAAATAACTTAATACTTAATATTAAATACCACAAATAATAATTATATAAAATTTAAAAGAACAAATTACATGTATACATTCCCAAAATTAATATAAAGTAGTCAGAATCAAACTATCAATCATAATAAAAAATAAATATCAGTTCTAATCAAAAACACATCAATAATCAACACAAATTTAAATAAATTGAATTTTATTCAGCCATTACCAAAATAGAATCATGACTAAACATAATATTCAAAAATATTTGTTTATCATTAAAAAAACTAATTTTCAACATAGTGTTTTATTTTTTTAATTATTTTAATATATCATAAAAGTAGTATATAATAGTATGTTCGAGATCAGGCGCCAGGCGGTGGAGCCGAGAGCCGGTCCACCATATTGGATTGTGACGTCACGGCGGCCATCTTGGATGGTTGTGACCTTGACCCTTGACCTTGACATTTGACCTTCAAAATGTGCTAAAATTCACCAAAATCGGGCAAAATTTGCCCAAAATTCCTCAAAAATCGCCAAAATTTCCATTTCTGTGGAAAAAAATTCCGCCAAAAATTCTCAAAAAATTCCTCAATTCAAAAATTAGGATTTCGAAAATCCTCAAATGTTAATTTGTCTTAGAAAGAACCCAAATGCCTAAAAGCGGCTTAAAACTCCTAAGAGCTAGCCGCTTTAAGCCGCCATCCTTGAAAATAAGGATGTCACGGCAGCCATATTGGATGATGACGTCAATGTTTAAATTTTCGTTACGTTCGCCATCTTTAACTTTTTTATTTACTATCCGATTTTAATGAAAATTTTTTTAAAATTTATAAAAAAATTCAATTATTAAATTTTTAATAAAAATATTTAAAAAACATACATTAACGACACGGAGCTCGGAGTCCTCGGTTCGAACCCGGTGAGGGCAAAAAAATAAAAATGGCGACCGATACTTCCTCCACGGAAGTCACCTACAGATTAACCTACCACCAATAACAAGGTCAACTAGTATGATGTCATGTCCGCCATCTTGTCTTCGTCTGCTGAAAGCCATCATCTTGTTATCGTCTGCTACAGCGCGCTAACGCCATGTTAGTTGAATTCTCACCCGCTAGAGTGCAGTAATCATTTATTATTGATGTGTCACCCGCCATCTTGTCATTTGGCCGCCATCTTGGAATTGTGTAATTATTTAGCTAGGAATTCGGGAAAAATTCCATAATTCATTAAATAAATCACTCATCATTTTGCATATTGATTCGATCGATTCCTGTCCTCAGTTCGATACCCGATCGATGCAATAATGTTTAATTTTATGTAAAAAATACTAATTTCAATAAACCATGTTAAACATTCGTAAAGAGACTTTAAATCCTCTACTACCATCATCCTATCAGACATCAAGAAAATTCGTAATTTTAATGCTAGAGATTCGGGAAAAAGTTCAAAATTCATTAAATAAATTTGTAATCTATATAATGATTGATTAGATCGACTAAGGTCCTTGGTTCGATCCCTAGCCGATACAAAAAAAATAAATATAACATCAATTTAACATAATAGTAACAGGTTCGAGGAATTAAACACCGCAAGTTATTTTACAAACATAATATTTATTGCATAATTTCTATTCTACTACAGGATCACTTACGAAAGCTAGCAAATTTATAATCAAACATTTAGTTCCGCATCGGTGTGAAATGACTAATTCTTAGCTCCAATCGGTTTATACTAGACAGAGTCCAACCAGAACCTTTACTGACATAGTTCTCCTCTTCTTGGCAGAGTTTCCGGACACCGTGTTTAACAGTTTGCTTCACATCGTTAGAACTGTAAATTACTGCAGCCGCTGTCTTGAATGCACACTTTTTCACTTTGCCATCGAACGGATATGGCTTTCCATATAGACAGTCCAACCACAAGTTATATTTCAATGGACCGTTTGTTGCTACGTCATCAGTAAGCTGATTGATTATGTCCTGTCTGATATCATCAAGAAAAGTACAAATGTCCTTCGACTCACCGAACGTATTCAGATAATAGTAGTCCTTCAATGTTCCTCGAAACGCAGTCTGCGCCAAGTAGAAGCCATTATCGTTCACTTGTAATGCTCCGAACACAGTCTTAGGTTTAGGTCCATGTTCAGACGTCATAGCAATCGGTTGCTGCGCATCTGTTTTTTTGATTGTACGCTCACGAGCCTTCAATCTAAAGCGAGGAGTCGAAATGTCTGCAGGTAGTTCAGCAGTAGGCACACGGACTTCACCTTTACATATTTTCGCATGTCGTCGCAAACTATCAATTCGAGTAAACCATTCATGACAATCATCACATCGAAACTTTATACGAGAAGGATTCTTTTTGCATTTGCTTCGCTCATGTCTTCGTGCATCATGGGAAAATGTGAACGACTATCACAGTAGCTGCAAGGATACCGTGCTGATGTAGACGAACCTTTCAGACCCGATCCAGATATGGACGTTGCAAAAGTAGTAGTACCATTTCCAGGCATACTCTTATGAACATCGATGCATCGCTGTTGCACCGAAACCTTTACTTTCTTCCGCACAGCAGGACCTTTACATGTCTTCATGTGCGTTTTCATATTATCTTTTCTGGCAAACCGCTTATGACATTTCTCACAAACAAACATTTTACGATATAGGTTCTTGGCACATTCTCTCTTCTCATGCCGTCGAGCATTGCTGCTGTTTGAGAAAATCTTGTCACAGTAACAGCACCGATGTTCGTTAGTTGTTGTCGATTCGGCATCCATTGAAGTCTCCATCGAGGCCGAAACGAAGTTCGTCGAGTTTTCCTGCACAGCCAGCACTACCGGCATTAAAGTCTCTTCTGCTGGTGGTATCACGTCTGATGAAGTCTCATCCAGTGTTGTCGTCGTCGTTGTCAACGGAATCTGCTCCTTCTCCGTCGTAGCTGTCGTCAAGGTTCCCGTAGACGATGGTACAACCTCCATCGAGTTCGACGTTAAAGTCGGTAAAGATGCCATCGAGTTCGCAAGAACAGGTAATTACGTGATTAATGCACCAGAAGAAACAAACTAGGTGATCCGTACACCGTCGTCGTCAGTTACAAACTGAGCGACCTGCTGTCTAGGACTCGCTTATATAGGCCTACATGCACCGGATGGAATAATACGCTAGTCAAATCAAGAACCATTTACTATAATACTAGAGTCAAAACAACAATTAAAAAAGAGGATTATATGATCTAAAAAATTCGATGAGGTGTTATACGTTCTCGTCTCATGAATTATATCTCACCAATATACGATAGGCTCCAATATACGCTAGGCTCCAAGAGCTACGATTCGCGCCATCAGATCCAAATGCGTCCATAGCTACAATTCGCACCATCAGATCCAAAGCTCCAACACGCAATGTACGCAATGTACGCGCAATACACGCAATTTACACGCAATAAATGTAATGAACACACAGTACACACAGGAAACGAAATGAATAAATAGTACACACACAGGAAACGGAACGTACACACAGAAAACGGAACGTACACACAGAAAACGTACACACAGTACACACAGGAAACTGAACGAACACGTAATGTTCTCGCAATTGACGCACAGGACACGCAAAGTACATGCAGCGTACGCAAAGTACACGCAATGTATGCAATGTATGCAATATACGCAATGTACACACAATGACTACGCTTCGTTCGCGCAGTATAAGCATTTAATGAGAACGAAGCATGTTTGGACGGAAATTCTATAAAACGAAAGCTCATTTAACGAAAAGGAGACACATTCACTCTCGTTCATTCAACTCGGTAGGATGCGATCGTCAATGATAAGTTAGGATATAATGTCTCCAACAGTCTATGAATCCAACAGTTTTTATTTCCATTAGTCATTGGCTCCAATAGACATTGGCTCCATCAGTCATTGACTCCAACAATCTATTGACTCCAGCAGTATTTTGGCTCCAACAGCCATTGGCTCCAACGGAATTTTGTTTCATCAGCACCAATGATATTTGACTAGAATGCTGCGAGTCTAAGAGACTATGAGGCTACAATTCTACGAGTCTACGAAGCTCCAACTACTCCAGCAGCTTTATGTTATAAGATTACAAGACTACTTGTTTACGTAGCTACAAGTCAGCATAGCTACTTGGCTACGTAGCTGCAAGTATACGAGGCTCCAAGTCATCATGACTACGCGACTACGACCCATGAGGTTACGAGACTACGTGACTACGATTCTTCGAGTTTACGAGACTGCAAGGCTATAGAGCTACGAAGATTCTAGAACATAAGTTTACGAGACTGCGAGGATACAGGACTACAAGTCTACACGAGTACTTGACTACGAAGCTACAAGTCTACATGGCTCCAATTGCGACATCTGTCTTCGGCTGAATTTTCTCTTTGGCTCCAACTGCTCCAACAGCATTATTTTATATGATTCCATGGATACTTTGTTACGTAGCTACAGGTCTACGAGGTTCCAATGCATCATGTTTACGTAGCTTCCAGAACACAAGGTTACGAGACTGCGAGGCTACAGGACTACGAAACTTCCAGGACACGAGGCTACATGGCTACGAGACTACACGACTCTAACTGATTACAATAGCACCATTCAGTGGTGAGAGTTAGGTTATCTAATGCAAAGCAAATTGATGCAAGTAGTTCTGGCTGTCATCAACAGATGTAGCCACGTGTTGCTTGCAGGCAAATATTAATTAGTTATTTTATGTGGGATGCGGGATGCTCACTAACTATCGCAAAAGAAGGAGGGCTTCGCTAGACACCAAGGAGAAGGAAGTTCGTCTTACATGTTAATGCTTCGCTGATGTCTCATGGCATATTATTTGACTGAGTAATGGTTGTTTATTTCTTTAATTCCACCTGGTAAAATTATTGCAAGTGTCAATTTATTAGCAGAAATTCACTAATTAAATTTAACTCTGAATAAAATGACATGACTCATTAAGTAAATATCCTTCATGCAGAGATCGATTTCTCACAAATAATCAGCAGCACTCGGAGAAAATCATTAGATGTCTAGCCAGGAATAACCAGAAGCACTTGGAGAAAACCATCAAATTATTAACAAGAATAATCAGGAGCACACGGAGAAAACGTAATGACAAGAATAATCGGGAGCACACGGAGAAAACCATACACATATTGAAAAGAATATTCATGAGCAAACATAATAACAAGAATAATCGGGAGCACACGGAGAAGACCACCACACGTTTGCTTTGATATCATAAAAGTACAGGGAAAAATTTTTTAATTAATAACAAATAAATAATAAAAAAAATTTAAAATGTAGAAATACAAAAATACATAAACAGATTCTGATAGCTTGTGAACTTCTCATTGTTGATCAAAGATAGAGTTCTAGCACAAGCCAGAATTTTATGTATTTTTGTATTTTTTACATTTTAAATTTTTTTATTATTTATTTGTTATTTATTAAATTTTTTTCCCCTGTAATTTTATGATATCAAAGCAAACGTGTGGTGGTCTTCCCCGTGTGCTCCCGATTATTCTTGTTATTATGTTTGCTCATGAATATTCTTTTCAATATGTGTATGGTTTTCTCCGTGTGCTCCCGATTATTCTTGTCATTACGTTTTCTCCGTGTGCTCCTGATTATTCTTGTCAATAATTTGATGGTTTTCTCCGTGTTCTCCTGATTATACTTGACAATATTTTGATGGTTTTCTGCAAGTGCTTCTGGTTACAGATGAGCAATTGATCTCTTCATGAAGGATTTTGTTTATTTAATGAGTCATGTTAATTTATTTAAGGTTATATTTAATTAGTGAATTTCTGCTACTTAATCAACACTTGTAATATTTTTATCAGGTGGAAATTAAAAAAAAATAACATTTCTCAGTCAAATAATAATAATCTCTGAGAAATCTAAGAAAGGACGGACTTCCTTCTCCTTGGAGTCTAGCGAAGCCATCCTTCTTTTGCGATCGTTAGTGAGCATCCCGCATCCCGCATAAAATAACTAAATATTATTTACCTGCAAGCAACATGTGGCGACATCTGTTGTTGAAAAGCAGAACTACATGCATAAAGTACTTTTGCATGAGATATATTAATTCTCGCTGATGAAATATGAAAAAAATTCTATTTAAGAAATGGTTCCAATTGGAGAAAACTGACAGTTTGTATCTAACATTAGTCACAGAAGCTACCATGGACCATGGTTTGTTATCTGCAGCTGAATCGGAAGGAAGCCGCTGTAGATACTGTAGCAAGAATTTTGTCATGAGAAGGAATGCTAGACGTCATGAGAAGAATGATTGTGCTAGAAATACACTACGCAACATGTTAAGCTGTAATCGTTGTAGCAGGTTGTTAACACGAATTGACAGCTTAAAAAGACACGGTAGAACATTTAAAGTCAAGACAACTTACGGCATAGAGGACACCGATGGATCCACTAGACTAAAGAAGAGTGATCTGCATTGCGACAATAATTTTCCTTGTCCTGAGCGTGATGGTATTAGCTCACCCGATCGTGAGGAAGAACATAAATTGAAGGATGCTAATGGCTTCGAGAAGACTGAAACTAATGGAAGTATCAACACCGTGAAAAGTGAGAATACATTCAAACCTATATTCAGTAGATCCTCCATTCTTTGTAAAAATGACGGACTCCTAGAAAGGAAGCATGAAGACGATGAAGACACTTCGACATCATCGATAGCGAATTCATACGGTAATCTGGGTGAAGAGGATGTCTTCTACAGTGATTGTTACAGTGACTCTGAGGCTGTTGACAAAGGCATAGACTGTGATGAAGCACCTAGAGCTGACAAGATCGAAGAATGTGGCGATGTCCTGAGACCGAAACGATGGAAAAATCATGTTATAATAAATAAATCTGATAATGCTTATTATGATCACTGGGACGATTGTGATATTAAAAGTATTTATAATTAACAAGCAAGTAAGATGGTGGTAGAAGAGATTGATTACACATCATGGATAGATCCAAACATATTGGTTGACCGGCTAAGACTTCTACATGGCTCGCTTTGTGCAGGAAACTATTCGTGCATCAAAGAAATATCCTTCATACTCAAAGAACTGAGGAAAGCTGGCTACATGCAATAATGGCTTCTTTTACTTGTATTTGTGTAATGTTGAGAAGTAATTAAATATTTAAAGTAAAAATTTAATGTTTTTATTTCTTCTATTCTGATTTCCAACTAAGCCTGTGTGTTTTCGCTACTGTATGTGTGATCATTCCGTTTCCTGTGTGTACTGTGTGTACGTTCCGTTTCCTGTGTGTACTGTGTGTACGTTCCGTTTCCTGTGTGTACTGTGTGTACGTTCCGTTTCCTGTGTGTACTTTGTGTACTTTCCGTTTCCTGTGTGTACTGTGTGTACGTTTCGTTTCCTGTGTGTACTGTGTGTACGTTCCGTTTCCTGTGTGTACTTTGTGTACGTTCCGTATCCTGTGTGTACTGTGTGTACGTTTCGTTTCCTGTGTGTACTGTGTGTACGTTCCGTTTCCAGTGTGTACTGTGTGTACGTTCCGTTTCCTGTGTGTACTGTGTGTACGTTCAGTTTCCTGTGTGTACTGTGTGTACGTTCCGTTTCCTGTGTGTACTGTGTGTAGGTTCCGTTTCCTGTGTGTACTGTGTGTACATTGCGTGTGTACTGTGTGTACATTGCGTGTTGGAGCCGAGTAGACTTGTATCCATGTAGCTTCATAGACATGTATTTCGTAGCCATGCGGTCTTTTAGTCATGCAGTCTCGCAGCCATGTTTAACTCGGAACCAGCTAGATCCTTTTAAACTCGTAGCCTTGTAGCCTCGTAGTCTCTTAGACTCGTAGCATTGTAGCCCAATTACATTGGAGCCGTTGAAAGAAAAGGCAGTTGGAGCATTTGGAGCTGTTGGAGCTGTTGGAGCATTTGGAGCTGTTGGAGCTAAGAAGTAGTCGTTGCACGTCTATGCAGGGCTAAATGTTTATAAGATTGCTGGCTTTCGCAAGTGATCCTGTAGTAGGATATAAATTGTGTAATAAATATTATGTTTGTAAAAGACTTTATGGTGTTTTATTTCTCGAACCTTACACTTTTCTGGTATTTAAATTAAATTTATTTTAGCTTCGTCCAGGATCGTGCCAAGGACCTTAGTCGACCTAATTAATCAGTATATTGTTTGCAAATTTATTTAATGAATTTTTAACTTTTTCCTGAATTTCTAGGTTAATTATTACGAATATTCCAAGATGTTGGTCTTGATGTCTGATAGGATGATGGTAGTAGAGGATTTAAAGTCTCTTTAAGAATGTTGAACATGGTTTATTGAAATTATTATTTTTTTCATAAAATTAAACATTATTGCATCGATATAGTATCGAACCAAGGACTGGAGCGGATCGAATCAATATGTAAGTTAATGAGTGATTTTTTTGATGAATTTTGGATTTTTTCCCGCTTTTCTAGCTACATTATTACATGATTTCAATATGGCGCCCAAATTTCAAGATGGCGGGGGCACTTCGGTAATAAATGATTACTGCACTGTAGCGGGTTAGAATAAAACTATCCAGATGGAAATGTACTCTATAATACGAGTACACACACAAGATGGTGTACTCCAGCAGGTGGTAGCTCCTGGTAGCATGTACTGAACATAAATTGTCGGATCCATGATGGTCGACAAGGACAAAGTCAAATTTCAAGGTCAAGGGTAAATTTCAAGGTCAAATGTCAAGGTCAAAGTTCAAGGTCAAGGTCATATTTGAAGGTCAGGGTCAAATTTCAAGGTTAAGTACAAAGTTCAAGGTCAAGGTCAATGTCAGATGTCAAGGTCAAAGTTCAAGGTCAAGGTCAAAGTCAAATTTCAATGTCAAGGTTAAAGTTCAAGGTCAAGGTCAAAGTTCAAGGTCAAGGTCAAATTTCAATGCCAACAGTTGAGGACAAGGGTGTGGTGACTAGAAAATTATACTAACATGTCGCCAGCACACTCTAGCAGACGAAAACAGGTTGACGGTCTCCAGCGGACGAAGACAAGATGGTGGACATGACGTCATACCAGCTGACGATATATACCTTGATATTGGTGGTAGGTCAGTCTGTAGGTGGCTTCTGTGGAGGAAGGATCTGATGGTTTTTATTTTTTACCCTTGCCGGTTTCTAACCAAGGACGGGAATCGATATAATCAATGAGAGTTCTATTAAGTTAATTTATTTAATGAATTTTGGACTTTTTCCCGCATCTCTAGCATTAAAATTACGGATTTTCAAGATGGCAGCCGTAACTGAAATTGCAACAGTTACGTCTCTATACAAGATTGCGGTTCTGTCTTGAACAGGTAGTGCTATTTTTACTTAAAATTAAAAAAAATTCAAGTCCGAATATGCATGTTATTTTTTTATATACCTTATTTAATTCTCAGTCTGGTAAATGTCTCGATAGCCGAGCGGTTAAAGGCGTATGTTTTTCCAACCTAGAGATCAGAGCTGCGCTGGTTCGAATCACAGCGCTTCCAATGTATTTTGTATAAAAAAATTAATTTAATATGTCGATAAGGACCATAATAGCTTTGGTAGGTAATGGAACATCGACCTTACGTGATGAGACAGAGCGATGCTAGCGCTATCTAGGAACAAAAAACAGAAACAAAGTCGACGGTATCCAAGATGGCAGCCTCCAGTGGAACAGAAAAAAATCAAGAGCGACGCTGGTGCTATCTAGGAACAAACAACAGAAACAAAGTCGACGGTATCCAAGATGTCTGATCCAAGATGGCGGGTCCAAAATGGCCGCCGGGGTCAAGGACCAGTTAAAAGGTCAAGGTCAAAGGTCAATGTCACGGTCATCCAAGATGGCCGCCGTAATCTACCTGTCCCGTTACTATATGTCCTGTTACGATGTGTCCCGTTACGCGGTGTCCCGTTACGCGGTGTCCCATTACACTCCTCCAATATGGCCGCCGTGACGTCAAAGATGGACGTGACGTCAGAGATGTGGCTCGGTTCTCGGCTCCACGCGCCGGCGCCAGATCTCGGACCGTCATTCCTATACTACTAATGTCAATGTAAACTTCAGGAATTTGCCTTATTCTACTAACAGTTTCCAGCTTTTTTATAAAAATTGTATCACAAAATTAAGGTCAGTGAGGAAGCAAACGCTTCTTGAAATAGGGCTCTGGCTTTTCTTGCAGACGGCCGCCACATATGGAAACAATCCCTAGCGCGGGCATACCTTATTGCAGTCTAAATTGCGATAAGATGGACTTTCAGTAGCACAGTAACTGCCTTCTCGCTGGCTTGGTCAAATGCGGGGAAACATGTTCGTACACTTGAATGACCATTGTCATTGGACCACGGGCTAATTAGCACGCCCCAAATAACTAAAAGTCAATAACAAGCACCATAAAAATAACCTGACTGAATTACGTATGTACGACCCGAAAGAGAAAGTGAAATGCCGGAGCAGCCAAATAACACGTAACATCGACTTGATTACGGCTACGTGAGTGAAGTCTAACCTGATTCCAAGCAGTAATGTGACCTGAGAAAGTAATAGGAACTTATTTAAACTTTGGCAGTGGAGTTTACGCATCCTCTATGACAGCAGGGAAAAGAGGAGAGAGCTACGTTCTCTTCTTGTGTAATCAAGTGTTTCGAAAAAAGCCCATCTTAAGTTTTATTGAGTACCGACGGACAAAATAGCGGGGCCGGGCCGGGAATAGCGTTCTTTATTACTTCCTGTTTTTTCCCCTTGTTGCTCGTGTTCTATTAACCCCAATTACAGCTGTCAGAGGGTGGGGGAGGACCGAATATTTAAGGCACGCGTCTTGTTTCTGCGGTTGTTACCCCTGCTGAATCACGGCTGCACGAACACATGCCGGTACGAACTCATAGAGAATGCTTGTCGGGTCAATATGTCGAAAACAGGCTCTATGCAGATCACGAAAGTCACAAACAGCAACGGCGCATATATGTGTTAGTCGTTCTCGTTAAGTAAGCTATAAACCATTGATGAATTGGTTGGTTTAACTTCCGATAGTCCGAAATCCAACGTTCCGGAAAGCCTGATGGTCCGGCACTCCCTAAGAATGTACGGACTCGAGCCAAATAAGCTCACTGAAAAAAAAAATTGTTTTAGCTAAGGTCGAAAATATATTTTACAGTAAGCATATAAGTGGCAATCAGATGCATTACTAGGCGTATAGGCTTCAGCCTGAGACGCACCTAGGTTCCTCCGTAACCCGGACCCCTCCCAAATATACTTAATTTCTAGTTAGTTCGACAGAAATATTTATTTATGACCTGTGTTTGCGTTCAAATTTTCATTCTCATGTTACAGCTAAATAATATTGGCACCCGAACACAAACTTGCATACGTATTTGCTGTACCACTTAGCGTTTATCGATAAGACTGTCCGTTGATTCGGCCTTTTTGGTAATCTGACACCTGCACAGTCCTGAACGTGCCGAATTATCGGAAGTTGACTGTACAAAAATGGAGTGAGACGGCACAGTGGCCCAGAGGACATGGGTGCACGAATTCTGTTTTCCTTGGTTTACTGAAATGTTTCCTTCCAACAGGCAATGGCCTATTCCTTTTTCCATATCCATGTTCTTTGCAGAGTGTTGACGCTTCTAATGACATCACGTGATCCAATGATATCACATCAGAAGATAATTTAAAAAAAATATTTGTTGTTTTTGAAGTTTGAACTCTCCGAAGACGTTAAGAAAACTATATCTTGCTCTGTCCCATTGTCGGTTCATATGCGTCATCGTGCCAAAAGCTGTAAAAGTTCGTTCCGGATTTTTTTTGTCTACTATACGTCTACCATACGTTTGTATACGTGAAAAATGTATCCTACTTACAAACCCATAGATGACGCTTTCTTGATAGTACGTAACATCATATCTTGTTTATAATGTACGAAATACGACTGAAAGAATACATTCATTTTCACGAAAGAACTTACATTAAATCTATGATTTCGGAACTTATAATTGTGATAAGTTCTTTGCTTTGTTGGTGTAGTGGCAGTGTACGTTTACGTGAGAGTAAACAATAAAACTATTTTAAAAATCATTATTTAGAACGCACACCTTCACACTCTCACACTGTATTCATGTTTGAACTGCAGTTATTCGGACACGCGCCTCTACGACTGTGAACCATCGAGAAGAGAAGTAGGCGAATCAGGTAGTGCCAATTAACATGGATAAAAATGTTCTCATTAAGAACTCATCCAATGGGAAAACAAACATGGGTTGAGCACACCTATGACTTTGAATTATACCTTGAGGCCAGACCAATCCGCGAGATATCCAGATCTCTAATCATTAGTAAGCACTCAAACGTATCGACGAGAGTAACGGGAAATGTTTCTAGGTGTAGACAGTTTTTAAAACATGGAATACGACAGGGAATTTTACACTGAATTTGATCCATGCAGTGGAGTGGCCGAATATTCTTTGCTTTAGATTGTTTGAGTAACGCAATGGTATCTGACTGTAGAGACCGAAAAAAATCATGGATTTTTTCCGCGATGGGTTAAGTTCAAAAGAATACTTTCAGGTTTTCTGGGGACAGGAAACATTTGAAAAGGGGGGGGGGGGGGGATCAGGTGATTTGAAAATGGATCTTTAAAACCTCGAAAACACAGGGAAATCGACAAGGCGTTAGTTGCCAAACTTGATTAATATTTTTATAATACTAGTATGTTCCTTAAATGTCTTGAAACCATTCTGTCATTATAGGTCACAAATTCATGTGTGGTTCATGTGTTTCAACATTAATGAAACGTAAGAGAAACAATGAGAGAATCGACTGCGCATTGATTTTAAGATGAAGCATGATGTTTGTAATTCGCCTGGACACAAATGTTTCAAAGTTTAAATAAATATGGTGGTTTTATATTACAGAAACGGGCAGCGTTTGTTTCGCGGCATTGGTGAAGATGTTACCGCGTAGACTGTGTAATATGCGGGAAAATATTGTATGGTTTATTCGACTGATAAGTACTTTTGTTGAAATGTGTTTTTATAAGTATGTGTTAGTTCACTGTATTTATGTTATCTCGCAGTAATTATTGATGAGATAAAAAGGTGTGGGGGGGGGGGGGGGGGAATTTTTGGTTGCACTGTAATTTTTTTTTGTAAATGGGACGTAAATATTCATGTAAAATTTCATATATTTGTAATTTTGTACATTTACAGGAAGACAACTGTATCACTACAAAATAGTGTTCGCAGTAATACTGGGTTCGGGTTCTTGCTTTGTGTTGTCCCAGAACCTCAAATAGTTAAAGTTCCCAGAATAGCTTTCCAGTATAAACTGCGCATATTACTAAGAACGTAAATATTGTCAAATATTCTATTAAATTTTCCGTGGTTGATAAAATATCGATTAAAATATAAAATTATGCAACGATTTTCGTAAGAAAAACTTAGAATTATCTCTAAAAACGTATTTCATATATGCAAAATTAACCATAGCTGTGTATTGTACCTAAAATTTACATTATATTTCTTGTAATATTACAAACTATTTCTTGCCAACTGTTTTCCATAGGAATCTCCTGTAAAATTACAGGATTAATTTTTATGTGTGGACAGGAAAAACAGGTAATGTCTGTAATGGGAGAGTGGGGCCGCTGTTGAAGCCTGCTTCCACGATTGACGCACAGTTTACGTGGATGACTCCGAGCCAACGAGGAAAAACTTGAACCAAAGAAGTATCGAGTTGTAGGCTACTCCGTTGAGACGTCTATAAGTCAGCAACAAGTTACCCGAGAATGTATAGGGATCTGGAGTTTGTTCCCTGAACCCTGCGGGCTGATCGCGAACACTCGCGGAGACTTGCGGTGTTCTCCACGCTCTACCGAAACACGTGACGCATTTGGTGATAACGAACCAACATGCGGTGTGTGTTTCGTTATGATCAGCGGGACTTGTGAGCCACGGCGTAAATCAGTGACGTCAAAGGGCAAACAAACACTGAAATATTAACTTGTGCGTTAAACTATTGTGAAATATGAAAAAATTATTTCACTGATAAACTATATATATACATATATACGACCGTGGCCATGAAAAACATAAAACCATAGATAAAGATACTACCGAAACAGTATCTAACCTCAACTATAGTTTACGTTTAACTTCATTGTAAATCGGTTTGGCTCCTTTAAGAGTCCAGCTATGATGAAAGGAAAATCGTGCCACTAAACTTTAACATTATTAAATACTTATTTTTGTTAAATGACATCGCTGACCCCATATACAACTATTATATACGTGGCGTATAAAGTAGCATCGGTGCGATGAATACCGTCCGAAATGTTTGTTCATATTCAAAGGTTACGGTGCATACCGTCCGAACGCCATCAATGGTCGGAGTTGACCGACAAATGTCGTGCTCGTAATCACACAGGTTCATGATGCGGTAATCTGCACCGTGCCTAGTGTCGCGGGACGCGTGTTGACGATCAGCCCGCTGAACCGCGGGCGTGGGCGCTTGGCGAGGGGCGCTGGCGCGCGGCCCGGAGCGGGGCTTGGTGTGCTTCCAAGAGGAGGGGGGAGCGCTGTTATATACAGCACCGGGGGGACAGCGAAGGTGCGAGGCACGTGGCGCACACGTGCGCTAGCTTCCCCGCCTGCACCGCGGTGCGAGGCTGCCAGCGTGTTTGGTACACTACCCTTCTAACAATGTGCCGATCAACAAACTTGCTTTCCTCCAAACGTTTAACAACTTAGTCGCATTCAGGAAGATGTTTCAAACAACAGTAATTGAACTAAATACAACAAAAATAAATAAATAAAATCTACGCAGTTAAAATGTACCAACGTAAATTTGGTGCAGTCCCATTTTACTTGAGCTTAAAATTAGTGATAATATTCCAACAAGATAGATTTTGAAGTTTCAATTAAATCTGCGTGATATATCTGAGAATTTAAATATACAAAATCGGCATAATTGGTTTAAAGAGTAATACAAAAATTATTATGCTTGTGATTAAGAAATTAAGACTCTCATGTTATATTTATTTAAAAAAAAAAAAATCATAAACGGACGATTCTAACATTTAAATTTCCGCCTTGCCATCCTGGAAATCCCATAATAACGACAATGGTACTCAAGCTCAGAAAAAGTAAAGAAGAATCCAAAGTTTAGAACTTTAACGAATACAACTTAATTTTAACTCATTGCATGAAAAAAGAAACTAATCATGAAGTACTAAACAGTGTACATCTAATGCACACGCTCCGCACACGTTGCCGTATTCCCCCAGAGTCACCGCACGGTTGGCCGCCCTGGTGAGAGCCAGCCAAGCCGCGGACGGCAACCCAGGGACCGCTCGGGGCCCTCTCCCGGCGCGTTTCTTTACCAATGATATACTTCAGAATAGTGACATAGTTGTTGATTATAGCTAGAGCTTAGGTCCCGGGGGAGAGGGGGGAGGGGGTTTTGCGATCTCAGCAACGTAGCAGCTGCAACACACGATCGTGACAGTCATGCGCGCGCTGGGGACTGACACTACACAGGGGCTGCGACTCTCGTATCCGAAGTTAGTCCCTATACTGTTACCAACCTCGAAATAATGCACCAAACCGTATGTTTTTAAGGCATGCTTTGTATTCCGATGACCAAATAATCGTTATTTTTCATCCTGAAATATTTAATTATTATAAAGCTATCTAATTTAGGTGTATTGGAAATATTACCTTTATTGAGGAAATATATTAAAAATATCCGAACAGATGGTCACACTGTTCTTCTTGCGCATGTGTGTACTTTAGTGGTTTTTATTGCTAGATAACTTGAAAATTCTGACTGAATTTGTTTCGAAGATGGAAAATGGACCGAAGAAGATGTTGGGTGCAAGTTATAAGAAAATACCTCCCCGAAACGAGAGACTATATAAAAAATAACTGAACTATATCAACAAAATAATGAAAAGTTCGCCCTGCGGGCCGTATATATATATATATATATATATATATATATATATATATATATATATATATATATATAAAAGCTTGTAGATATAAAATGTATTATGATAAAATAAATTAATTCAACATATGACACAAATATACTGTTGTCATTAGTACGAAGGATATGGGCACTAATACATGTTAAAATGCTTCTTTTATTTGTACATATTATTTGATGTTTTTGATTCCCGTATTTACTGTCTGAAGTTGTAACGTAATTGGAGTGACGTCTCTGCTTCTCTTCACGGCCGGCGCCCGTATCTAGTGTGCGGTTGGCGTGCCTGGGCCGAGCCATCACGCATGCGCGCTATCTGGCGGGTTCCCACGCAGCAGTCAGCGCCCCCGACACACCCCCTGGGGGGTTCTCACGACCCTGGCTGCTCGCTGTCTGTGTTCCCGGGCCCCCGCCCCTCCTCATCTGATCTGGGAGCTCGCCGTCTGGGAAGTCGTGTTTCGGCCCCCGTGTTTACGTCACACGAAAACCGCCGGGTAAATAAATATCCCGCTGGTCCCGGTGCCGCGGTAGAGTATTCCGTGGCCGCGCTGAAGGACTTGAGGGACCACCTCCGACGTAGGTCGATCTCAGATCAGACGCCACTGAAACGCATTGGAGGCACCCCCAGACCCCCCACATCATTCTGTGGGCCCCGTTGCTAGAAGTCATGATGCCCCCCCCCCCCCCTTTTTTTTTCTAAGAGATAAAAAAAATGATTTTTACCTATATGTATATTGTTTTAATTTTTTTTTTTAACCTTTTCACAATTATTTTTAAAACACATTAAAACTAGTTTTAAGTCAGTGTTTCGATTGTCAACGCAAATTGATTTTGAATAATGGCAAATAAATGAGTGTAAGTGTTCTGCACTGTCAACATGGTGTCACGTCAATTGGTGGTGGTTTTGTTACTCACAGTTGTAGATTCAGACACGTTCTGTACGCACAGCATATTCCGGATAATATTACTCTGGTGTAATATTTCATCGGTAACTATATTTAGGCCTTACTGTTTAATTGTTTTCTATGATTTATTTAAAATTGTCTACTTTTAGTTTTAAGCTTTTTTCTTTCCTTCGCAGGCCCCCTAGGTAGGGTTACCAGATGTCCGGCAAAAGGAGGACATGTCCTCCTTTTTATGTATATTTTTGCGTCCGGCCGGATTTTCCTTAATGCTCCAAAATGTCCGGCTTTTTTATAAAGTGAGATAATTCCTGCAGTTACACTCAGAGTAAAGCGCGCGGTGCGCGCTAATGCGCTGTCCGCAGAGTCACTCCACTAGTAAGTAGTTCTATGACAGCTTGACAGGTAGCAGCACATGCAGAAGCACGTGTGGTGTGTTGCAAGTTTATTGTAAATAATTATAGATGGCAGGAGGATGAACTGTGAACGGCCAGCTAAACGCGTACACGCAGGACACAGCGCATGCTTAGTTTGTGTTGAATCGATGAATTCTGTGGTGTAACAACAAGTCCACAAATCGTTTCTGCGTTTGTAAAAGCCACATCATTTTCTAATTGTTTATGCATTAATGCGGCGCTAACTTGTAGTAGTG
Organism: Bacillus rossius redtenbacheri; assembly: GCF_032445375.1. Taxonomy (NCBI): domain Eukaryota; kingdom Metazoa; phylum Arthropoda; class Insecta; order Phasmatodea; family Bacillidae; genus Bacillus; species Bacillus rossius. The sequence goes on along the minus strand of NC_086332.1, from coordinate 47,191,168 downwards.
TGAAACAATTTCTAAAAGAAAGTGTGAATTTAGTAACACTTTAAAAACTAAATTCCCAAATTTTGTTTTTGGAAGAACTGAACATGAAGCTAAGTGTGTGTTGTGCGACTGTTACGTTTCGGTAGCGAATAAAGGTTCTACAGACTTGGAACGCCACAGAACGCCACATGAGTAGTGAGAAACACAGGAAAATTGTTTGCAGCTCTTCATCAACTACAACAGTAAGTTCTTATTTTGTAAATGAAGTAAACAGTAATGTAAGCGCCGCAGAAGGAGCATTGGCGTTTCACACCATTAAGCACCACCATTCTTTTAAGTCAATGGATTGTACGTCTAGCCTGAACAAAAAAATTTTTGGAGACTCGAAAACTGCAAAAAATATTTATTGTGCTAGAACTAAAGCCGAAGCAATTATTCGAAAATTCATTGCTCCTCATGCAATCGACATTGTTGTTGAGAAATTGGGAAGTATTTCATGTTTTGGTGTCGCTACAGACGCCAGCAACCATGGATCAATGAAGATATTTCCCATTCTTATTCGATATTTTGACTGGAAAGAAGGCTGGACAAAAACCAAGGTAATTAAAATACAAGCCCTAGAAAACGAACAGTCAGATACTATAACAAATTTTATTTTGATGACCTTAGAAAAATATGGCCTTGCCTCGAAATGTGTTGCGTATTCTGGAGACACTGCATACGTTAACTTTGGTGGGCTGAACAAAAAAGAGGGACGAAATATGTATTCATTTCTAAAAATCAAGCTCGGTAGAGACATCGTAGGATTTGGTTGCCCAGCACATAATTTGCATAATACGTTACAGCATGGTACTGACTTGCTTAAATATGATATTGAATCAATAATCATGAAAATTTTCAATTATTTTTCCGTGTATACAGTTCGCACAGAATGTCTCGAGGAATTCTGCGACTCAGTTGATCTAGATTATCAACAACTGTTATCGCACAGTAAAACTCGTTGGTTAAGTCTTTTCCCAGCTATTGAGCAAATACTTAAATTATTTCCAGCTTTGAAATCCTACTTTCTTAGTCAACCACAGCCATCACACATAAACAAGAAATGTTTTGGAGATGAATTTTCAGAAATTTACTTGTGGTTTCTGCACTCTCTTATGTCTGTTTTCGATTCAATAATACAGGCTATTGAAAAGGAAAGGAATTGTATTTTGGAAGTTGTGAACCATCTGGAGGCAACACTTAATTGCCTCAAAGAAAGGCACTGTCACACCTTTGTTCCTTTGAAAGTGAGAGAACTGATTAATAATTGCAAACAAGCCGGATTGTGTACAGAAGAACACTGTTCTGATTTTTTAGGTGAATGTCAGGTTCTGTATGAAGCATGCATAAACTATTTATAAAAATGGACAACAAATTTAGAAGAATTTCAGTGTTTCAAGTGGATGTACTTGAAATACAGACGAAATATTGAATTCGA